>NC_058136.1:33560211-33576321 GCF_016433145.1 Gracilinanus agilis | reverse complement strand
CCCTCTCTCCCTCCCTCTCTCCCCCTCACTTTCCTCCTGTATCTTATTATGATCCTAAGTTCTCAAAAGCCACATTAATGGGAGTTAGGGGATGGGAGATAAGATCTGGCAGGTGTTGACCAGCTGACAGAGGGCCTGGCAATGTAGAACATATGTGCGCCTAATGTGTTGTGTCTGTGTGTGCACGCAATATATTCTGTATGTTTCTGTGTGTTCTGAAGACCTCCCTTTCTAGGTTCAGAGGCTCGGCACCGGGTTGACCACAAGACAATGAAGTCTTTGGCCACAGCTACTAAATATAAATACTAAATAAATACTAAGATGAAGTATGGAGTATCTAGAGATACAGCAAGGCACAGTGACTAGAGGACCAGCCTTGGAGTCAGGAAGCCTTGGGTTCAAGTTCTACCTGTTGTTGTTACTCAGACTTGGGACAAGTCACTTATCTTCTCAGGACCTAGGCAGCTCTTTTTTTTAACCCTTACCATCTGTGTTAGAATCAATACAAAGTATTGGTTCCAAAATAGTTGGGGTTAAGTGACTTGCCCATGGTCACCCAGCTAGAAAGTGTCTAACAGATTTGAACCCAGGCCCTCCCGACTCCAAGCCTAACACTCTTCCATTGTGCTACCTGGGCATCTCTTTAAGACCATAATTACAAGTGATCTGCTTGCCATTCTGCGTCAGGGGTAGAAATTTCCTCATTGGAAAATCCGTACACCGATTTTAAAAGATCACAGGTCTGGATGGACCCCAAGCAAACATAGGCCACAAATCGCAATACTGTCTTAGATGTTTGAGTGGAAGAGATTGTCGATAGAATTATGTCATATGTTGTTCTGACCCTGAGGCCTCTATCTATAAATGAGGGGATTACGTCATGTGCTGGAAGGCCATTGGTCTTTCCTAGTTCCAAGGCCAGCTGCAGTCTTTGGGACTTGGATGTGGGGGAAAGGGAGGGGGACTGATTCCAGGAAGTGGTTAAGACCGAGCTAGATTGTCTGTTCCACTTCAGGTAGCTCATTTAATTGGGAGATGTTGGCTCTTGGGGCTCTCACTAGCAGAGCTGGACTTTCTGGGATGTGTTCTGATGTACTGGTTAAGTAATTGCCTGGTCAGCATCTTCCCTTTTGCCATGTACAGACGAGGGGTACTGGGTGCACTTGGAGAGATACATTGTAGTTTCCTCAGCATTTTGGGGCAAAAGCAAATAAGCAGCCACTCTTAAAGTAGCTGGCTATATGGCCTTGACTGCTCAGACCAGATATTCTAGGGGGGATAGCAAT
Organism: Gracilinanus agilis; assembly: GCF_016433145.1. NCBI lineage: Eukaryota > Metazoa > Chordata > Mammalia > Didelphimorphia > Didelphidae > Gracilinanus > Gracilinanus agilis. The sequence goes on along the minus strand of NC_058136.1, from coordinate 33,575,035 downwards.
GCGTACTCAGTAACACTTGGAACAACATGCTGACCTGGATTTAAACAATAGACCCGTTTCTAAAATGTTTGTATACAAAATATATCTATTCTCTCCCATTTTCCAATTGGTATCAATTAGAATTTCAGTGCTCTTCTCTCTCAAACCAAACAGGGGAATCTCACAGTTTGTGTCTGTTTCATTAAAGAATCCTAGTCTTGGCGAAAGGAAACATTCTTTGTTAATGGACAAAAAAAGTCACATTGGTGGGCTTTTACAAATAACCATTTTTCTATCGTTGCTGTATTGGCCCTAAGAGCCACGACTAAGTTAGGACAGCCTAGTCTTTATCCTCGGGTGCCAAATTTAGAGACCACTTCAGCAACATAGAAATAACAGCTGACAAGAATAGTTAAACTAGGAAGCTGCCAGGTGGTAGACTAGGCTGATCTCCCTGATCTTCCCTGTTCCCCAGTAGCCTCACCCTGCTGTGCCCCAACTGAAGACTTGTTTGCTCTGGGCATGATGCATAGTACTTCAAATGCAAAAAATTCCTAGTGGGACAGCTGGGTGGCTCAGTGGATTGAGAGCCAGACCTAGAGACGGGAGGTCCCAGGTTCAAATCTGGCCTCAGACACTTCCTAGCTGTGTGACCCTGGGCAAGTCACTTAACCCACATTGCCTACCCCTTACCTCTCTTCTGCCTTGGAGCCAATACATAGTATTGACTCCAAGATGGAAGGTGAGGGTTTAAAAAAAAAAGAAAAAGAAAAAAAATTCCTAGTTATGGCTCTGGGCACTCCATTTACCAGTGCAGATTGCAACTGTGCCATGCCTTGCCATACTAAGGGAGTCTTGTTCTCATCTTCCCAGAGGTGCTCTAAGAAGAGGATCTGACCAGTGCACCAAAGGCCTTCTTCTAAGTCTCTTAATATTTCATTTCATGGCTGCTAGCACCATACTTAGGCTCTCATTCTGTTAGCCCTCGTACATGATGGGTAAAAAGCAGAAGAATGAAAGTACCTTGGTGGGACTGGCCCACTTTCTTGCTTTCCAGAAATTCCAGCATGGCCCACTGCATATGTCTATACCCCAATTTTTTTCTATTTTGAAGGTTTTGTGATCACACAAAATACTTATTAAATGAAATGGTACAAAAGAATTAAAACTATTCTATAAGAATTCTACTCTTTTACTTTAATTCCTTAAGAAAAATAAGTAAGATAGAAATAAGGATTGGGCCTTTCTTTCATTGATTTAGGGAACTCTCATGGGAGGAAACACTACCAATGCTGCCCAGCACCTTCTCTGCAACTTAGTGTTTAGAGAGAACCGTGGTGTCACAAATTCAGATGTGGAGCCACAAAACCATTCTTGAGATCCCTGTAGGCCATAGTACTCAACAGATTTATTTGACATCTCTGACCTAGAGGGCTTAGAGGATAAATCATTTGCCCAGGGTCACACAGCCAGTATGTTAGAGTGAGAACTTGAACCTTGGTCTTTCTGGCACACAGTAGACACTTGATAAATACTTGTTGATGGTCTGATTGACTTCCTGCCCTTTGTGTGTAAGTGACATGATGAAGAAAAGCACTGATTGGATTAAAAACAGCCAATGGTGTTCATTGTACACCAGAACCCAATAACTTTAAACTACCCCTGGGCAGGTTTAAAAAAGAAAAAAGGAAAAACACTCTCTAGCCATTACAACAAAGCCGCCTTTAAAAGATGTATTTGGGGCATTTGGATGGCTCAGTGGATGGAGCACTAGGCCTAGAGAGTGGAAGTCCTCCGTTCAAACCTGGCCTCAGACACATCCTAGCTGGATGACCCTGGGCAAGTCACTTAACCTCCATTGCCTAGCCCTTGCCACTCTTCTGTCTTAGAAATGAAACAAAACAGGAGGTGAAAGTTTTTTTTTAAAAGGGAAAATAGTATATCTGGCAGCCAGAGTCCTTCAATGACCAAAGGAAGATTTTTACTAGCTGGAGATATTGAGAAATCTAGTCTAGTCATAGAGTTTGGGGGAGGGTAAAATAAAAATGGAGGAGAGCCGCAAGCTGAGGGGTGCTACTTACAGTTCGTGCAGGAGAGCAATGCAAAGGTACTAAAGTCAGAAAGGAAGGAGCCTGAGATTAGAATCCCTTTAGGGAAGAACATCTTCCCTTTTTTTTTTGTTTGATCTGGACCTCTTGGTTAGTAAGTCTGGGGAAGCCTATGGACTCCTTTCTCAGATTCACATTTTTAAATGCACAGAATAAAACATATAGAATTACAAAGAAACCCCAATTATGTCAAAATACAGTTATCCAATTTTTTTTAAAGAAACAATTTCACAGATTTGACAAAATCAAGGCTCAGAGAGGAGAAGTGATTTGCCTAAAGTCACTTGGGTAATAAATGCCAGAGCTGGAGTTTGAACTCAGGTCTAAATATGGTGCTTTTTCCTTACATACATAGTCTCCCCCATAAGGCAGTTAGATTGTAGAGCAAATATTTGTTTCTGATCTTGGCCATTTCATTAAGTCTGCTTAGTTAGCATTTGTTCCTTTGACAGAAACAGCATAGCATAGTGAAAGGAGAGCCAACCCAAAGCCGGGAAGACCTGGGATCAAGCCCTGCCTTTGACACACCCTGGCCGAGTGACCCTGAGTAAGTCACCCTTTTTCTCAGTGTCCTGGGGCAATTCTCTAAGGCTATAAGGTGCAAAGAAGGTGGCAGCCTACTTTGGCTGCATAGGGGGAGTTTCTTCACCCTAGAGTTTTCAATATCAGTGAGATTAAAGGCCAGAGCATTCCCCAATCCTTTGACTAAAATTTGTCAAATATTTAATGTATACATAGTCCTGTGCTGGGTCCTGGAAGATCTGCCAAAATGAGAAAGCAGCCCGTTGCCCTCCCAGAGTTTAGCTGAAAGAGTCATGTAGTGGGGAGGCCTAGTATACTGGCTCTAGAGGCTAAGGGCCTGGCTTCAAATTCTGCCTCTGATATTTAATATGTGTGTAACTTTGGGCAAGTCACTTGTAAAATGAGAAGGGCTAGGGAGTGGCACAGATGGCCCTCCAAGGACCCTCCCAACTCTAGATGAGTGATCTTCTCAGGTCATGTAAATAGTTCAGAGTGTCAGTGTAATAGAGCAGGCAGAGGGCCTACCTTGCAGGCCAGAAGGGCAGATATCTTGGCCTCAAGTCCTGACTTAGATATGATATACTCTGGGTAAACAGATTACCTGATGAATGCCCCAAACACTCCCTTAAAGCTGGAAGTTATCATTGCCAAGGTTGCCTATATGCCTTATCAAGAGTTTTCTATTAATGAAATTCTGGTTAAAATAAAGAGTATTGTTTTGTTTGTTGAGGGGGGCAGAAATGTTAGAGTTAGCTAGCCTTGCTATCAGTGAATGTTTGAAATGTTTGAGTCCTAAAGGTTAGTGACAAAGGACTTTTAATACAGAAAAAGCCACTCCCCATGGCCTATAGGTGACTTTAGTCTAACTAAGGTCATTCTGTGCCTCTCTTTACCCAGAGTGACTCTCCTCCCCCTCAAAGCTTTCCAGGGAGTTTTTGGAGATCATAATTCCTTTTATAAATCCCAAATATAGATATTCCCAGTTTTGGACATAAAGGGATAACTTAATCCTTAGTTTTTCTGGAATTTTCTTTAGCTAATTGACTAGACCTTCTTAGAAGAATTAAGAGAGACAACCCAGGAGAATACAGTTTCTTTTTACTCAAGACTTACAAGCCCCCCAGCCAGACTACTACTATTCATGAAAATATCCCTTTATTTTGTGCACTTCAGCATTCTAGACTTCCAGGTAGAATTTGTGGATGGTCCTCAGGGTCATAGGAATTTAGCTATAGAGCTAGAAGGGACCTCAGAGGTCATCTGGTAAAACCCCAATGAAGAAACTAAAACCCAGAAAATTTAAATGACTTGCCCAAAGTCACAGACAATAAATATGTGGCAGAGCCAGGATTCTTTTTGGGGCCTCTGACTCCTGGGCCATTATTATGATCTCTTAGTGTGTTTCCTGAGCCTATTGAGGGGAAGACCTGCTCCTCTGACCTCATAGGAAGACAGTGTATTAGACTTGAGACCTCCAGTGGACACATGGGTTCCCTCTTTTTCGTATGAGATACTAAGACTCAATTATCAATTTTCTTGTACCATGATCTGGGTTAACATATGGAAACAACCTGGGGCATTGTGCATGGGTCATCCACTTGGACCCATAGCATACTTGAGTAAAATTTTAGATACTTTCAAAGTAGTTTTTTAATCAAGGCAGATCTTTCTTACCCTTGGCAATGGTGACCAAGTGTGGTTTCAGTGTTTATCCTGGTTTACGTTGATCCCGTGCGTTCCCTGTAAAAGAGATCTCACATAAAAGGCACTTTTGTGGGTTGTGATCGTTCGGCAAGGTTCTTTATCTGGCATAGGATGAAGCGTTCTCACAAGTCCGGTTAGGGCTCTTTGATGTCTGTGAGGGCAGCCAGGACCATGTCTGTCTGTTTGTCTGTGTGTGTGTTGGGGGTGGAGGGGACACATAGCATGATGGCCATCCTCTCTCAGGCCCTCTCCCAAACCCTATCTGAGGAACCTGAAGGGAGCTGGTGCTTGAAGGCCTCGGGGTTGTCACCGTTTCAATGTCTGTCTCTACATCTGTCTGTCTTTAGGAAGAGAAAGTTGGTCATCAGACTGGACCCAATATTTGAACAGAAAATGGAGAGCACAATTGGTGAGCATATGGTGCGCAAGCCTGAAGAAAAACAAGTGGCAGAAAACATTAGTGACCAGCAGCAGGTAAGGGGATGGGGGGTACCTCAGCAGGCCATTGACCTATACACCCTGGGATGATAAAGCAGTTAACCAGCTCTCAGGCACGTAGATGAAAAGACTACTCAAAGGACACCATACTGTGAATAGCTGGTTCTGGAGATCAGATAATGACATATACCACCCTCTTCTTCCTCTTCTTGGCAGAGAGGTGGGGGTCCATTAGGGCAGAATGGTATATATGTTGTCAGATGAAGTCACTGTAAGTCATATTGACAGGCCATGATGTTCTTTTAATTTTTGTACCCGCCTACTTCCGAAAGGACTTGTGGTTGCTGACAAGTTAGAGCACAGTGCCAAATAGGCAGTTTTAGGGTTAAACGAGAGCTCCGATTTAAAAAGCCCTTTCCTCACAGCAAGCCTGTGAGGAGAGGTTGGCGAAAGCGGCCCAGACAAAGATGGTTCGGCAAGATAACTGAAAATGAGCTTGGTGCCAGTTGATACTGTTCTGAGAGTCAATAAAAGAAGAAAGAGCCGTTCAGGAAATTACCATTGCCCGAGTCTGAAGTCAAATGCTCAGGGTACTGATAAGAAGAATTGAGAGAAATGGGGAAAATGTAATAATGATCACATCTGGCAGACAGGAGAATTGACTAAAAGTTGGCCAGCCTGAGCAAGGCAACATTTGGCCATGTTGTCTTTGAACTAAAGGCCACTGAGTCACTAAAGAAATGGGACATAAAAGCTGTCTCAAGGAGAGGATGCAAATGATGGCCCTGGAAATGCTGATGGCAACCTAGTTGGATTTGGTTGTAATGGTGTTGCTGAGCAATGGATTCCATAAGTGTCTGGCCTATTTGGAGAGGCGTGTATCTTCCGTTCATCATGGCAGCTGATTAGACAAGGTCAGCCTTGATATTGGTGAAAGTGATGGGAAAGAGATAGCTAATGTGTGCAGAAGAGTCTTGGTTATCATAATGAAAACTACCACTTAGGTGGGGTGTTCAGGTTGGCAAAGCCCTTTCTATATATTATCTTATTTGATCTTGGGAGATGAATGATGTTGTTATTGAGACTCAGAAATGTAAAATAACTTGGTCATGGGGACACAGGTGTGTGAGTGTCAGATCCAAGATTCAACCCCAGGTCCTCATGACTCAAGTCCATTGGTCTTTCCACTACACTCTCACTGCCTCTCAGATCCCATGAGACCAGTGAAATAATACCAAAAAACCGGAGGAAGCCAACGAACGTGGGCAGAAATCACCTCCACCAAGGAGGGGGTTTCAGGGACTTAATCTGAAATAATAACTGATAATACAAGATGGTATTTCAATTGTGTTGTTGTGTCTGCAGAGTGCTTTATGTATGTGATGGCCAAAACTTAGTAATGTTGGACAGTCTAGGCAGAGCTGAGTTAGCATTAGGAGCAAAAGAACTTGACCGTTACGCTAAGATGTTCTGAATCAGAACCTCTGGGATACAAAGGGATGTCCAGAGATTGCCGAGTCCATTTTCTCCACTCTAGAACTACACTGCTGTGAGATAAACTGTAAAGATGGGTGTCTTAGAAAATCCTCAGAGCTTCTCTGAGAAATCCATTTGCGAAGCTCACAATCTTTGTTTTCAATCTGGAGGTTTTTCTCTCATTTCTAACTCCAATGCTTCTTCCTATCATCTAAGCCTACTCCCCCTGTCCGTTCCATCCTTCATGGCCTTGGCAAGTAGCGGTGCTCTGTATCCATTATATCCATTTGCTGGACACATAGTTTAAAGCGTTCTCCATTATTTTAAAGACAGTTGCCATTTTCTCTATAGGTCAGATGCCATTTCCATGAAAATCTCTCTATAGAGCATATGGATTTCTAAATCCCAGCCAGTACCCCTACTTGCTTCCAATAATATTCAACACAGCATACCATTACAAGAAGAGAATTTGGACTGTTCCCAGAAATCTCTTTGAATGGGTTTCAGGACTCAATCCCTATAATGATCATGAAACATCACATCATAATGTAGCATGGCAAGAGAGCTCGCATAACATTCTGAGATGGCACCTGATATGTCAAGAGGTGATTTCCCTTTGAAAAAGTGAGAGAGCCTCCTACTCTCTCCATTATCAATACTAGTGAAAACATAGACTAGTCCATCTGAAATTGACTTACATGGGGCTTTGGAGTATCGACAAAACCCAACTCGCCGCCCCCCCCCCCCAACCCTTCCAATGGTCCCCCTTTCAGCTCAATCCTGTTGATAACCTGAGACTTGCTCTAGTGCTGGAGAGGGCTCGGGCCTGTCAATAATTCTTGTGCAGAGGTGTTGGGTGCGGTTCAGAGATAAGCGACAAAATAGGGTTGAGAATCAAAGCATTACTCAAAGTGACTAGGAGCTGGCGTTTCTAGAGTGGGGAGTGGAGTTTATCTCAAGTCTGTGAGTCTCCCTCCCCCAACATCTACCAATACTTGACTTTGCTGGCTGGCTGTGAGATCAAGAAATGACGGATTGGACGTGATAAGTGAAACATAGATATGGTCTCGAAAGCGGCTTTGGAGAAATGCCTCTGGGAAGCAACTGGGGATAGAGTGGGGGAATGGGCTATGCTTTATACTCTGTAGTTTCTTCCCAGAGTTAGAATCTTTGCTCTCTGTATGTGGTTCCTCTCTCATACGTAGCCGCCGGTGACAACAATCTCGGAGTTGGACTTTAGCTGACAAATTGTTGATGTTGCCCAAGCCAAATGGAATCAATAGAGTGCTTTGCTAATATGATAAGCTTAGCTCTTCAACTTTAAGAGAAGAAGGGGAAAAAGTAAAGCCCCTGACCTGAATAGATAGCAGAACACTGAACAACTGTTAACTCATTAATCCATACTCACCCCAACCCTAGAATATCAGGAAATAAAGGTTCAGTTAATGCCATTCCATTTGAAGATGAGTAAACTGAGGCTCAGAGAGGCCAAATGGCTTGTCCAAAGTTGCCCAGCCACTTAGGAGAAAGCCCACTGTATGCCTGTGTACCCTTGCTATGAAGACTACTGGTTCCATGCTTTCTACTTTTTTTTTTTTTGTAAGAGCATACTCTGGTTGGAGTGCCAGCTTCCTTTGTCATAAAGGTGCATAGGAAGGGAGAACGGGGGAGGCATTAGAAATCAGGAATGAGAATGTCTTCCTCCTTCTGTTGGCGTTGGCACTGTCATCGTCAGAGCTAATTCACCTGCTTTCAGAGTAACTGCCTGCTGTCTCCCATGGGTATGCATTCTGCCAGGGAAACATGGCATATCTCTTGTTCATCAGAGCCAACCAGAGCTGAATTCAGTGAATCATCGGATCTGTAATCCCTACCAATGCAGATCTCATCTGTACCTCTAATGAGAGGGAAAATTGTCTCCCCACATTGGTGGTAGGGTCACTAACCCAAGTCACATCTGAGAGGTCAGTGGTTCTGAATGTCGCAACTGCTGCCCACTATCATCCCCGTCTGCCTCTCTCCATAATCTTTTTTCTTTCCACAGGCCAAGAAATGTACCGTGATCGGGGGCTCTGGATTTTTGGGCCAACATTTGGTTGAACAGCTGCTGGCCAGAGGCTACGAGGTCAATGTTTTTGACATCCGGCAAGGATTCGAGAACCCTGATGTGACATTTTTCCTGGGAGATCTCTGCGTTAAAAAGGTACTGTGTCAATAAGACCCCAGTAGCTTACTCCAGATTCTCAGGAACCAGGGGGACATTATTTAACTGATCTTCTTAGATCTAGTAATTAATTTTCTTAGAGTCATTCTATTCAGGTCCCCAGTCCTAAATGATATTAAGTCCTTTAGTTGGGATAAGTGGCTAAACTTCAGGAGATCCCCTTATAGAAGCAACATACTGTTGTATCAAAGGATCAGTGCCACATTGGAACTGATGACCTTTCATTCTCTAGGTAGGGCCCCAGGAGGTCTGAAAATTATTGGAGTTCTTCTGAGCAGTAATAGACTCAGCCCTAGCACTGAACTAGTCACCTCCAAGGTATACCACCAGCTTCTTAGTTTTGACTCAAACTAGGCTACTGGTTGCTCTTTGGCCTCCAAACCATACCTAATTGTTGGTCCCCAACCTGAGGCCTGAAGCTAGTTCAACTCTAGGTTTAGGGATCTGCCCTGCTCCATCCCTAAATCTTATCTCCCCTCTCCTGCTGTTGTATTTTGGAGTCTGTTCCTAGTACCTCCTTTTTGCTTCTTCCCATAGCCCCTAGACACTTCAGACCCCAAGGGAGTGTGTATCCTAGACTTTTTTGTCAAGGAAAGTGAGAGTATATAAATTCTGAAACTATATACCAAGGGAGGGTAATGGCAGGTGTGAATAAAAGAAATCAAGCTCAGGCTGGATTAGAGTCCCTGACAATGCTCTATTTTCTTCTGCTTAGCTACCGTAACCCAGACTTAGCGTGACCCCGTCACTGATCTCTTTAAACTGGAGCCTTACTTATGGGCCCTAGTCATTCAGACCAGAGTCCTAAAATGATCTGGGGGCCTGAGAGAAGTATCTATGGGCATTCCATGTTCCCAGGCTCACCCTCAGCCTGAACAGTGATTGTATTGTGGGACTGGTGCTCTTCCCATATTATTATTTGGTCATCATTTTTCTAATATTCTATAGCTCTTCCTATATTCTATAGCTCTTCAAGGTTTACAGAGCACTTTATGTATGTTATCTTAATTGATGCCCACAACAACCCTGTGAAGTAGATGCTATTATTATTATCCCCTTTTTTCAGATGAGGAAACTGAAGAGTATCCGAGGTAAAATTTGAACCCAGGGCTTCCTGACTTAAGGTCAAGTTCACTCTCCACTCTGCTATGTTCCTCTTCTGTATCCTATATCATGGGCTTTAGAACTGGAAGGAACCTTAGAGATCACCTAGTACTCCCCACACACACACCTATTTTATAGACAAGATTATTGAGGCCCAGAGAGGGAAGGTGATTTGCCCAGAGTCACACAAGCAATAAATAAGTACCAGATCAGGAATTGGAACTCAATATTGGATGACTTAAAATCGAGAGCATTTCCCACCATGGCAGTGTTCAGCTAACTATTTCTGGGCTGACTCACTACCAGTCCTCTCTTTCATATAAGCCCAAGCCCCCAGTTACCTCCCAACTCTGCAGCCATCCCTTGAGGAAGCACCCAAAGGCCAGGCTTTTCAACTCTATCTAGGGACCTCAGGTGGTCAGAAATGCCATAGACTAAATAGCAACAAGGTCTATGTCTACCTGGTAGAAGTATGTGACACTCTTTTTTTTATTGGTTATTAGAACAATTGTATGAAGAGAGCACTGAACTAAAGTAGAAAATTACACTGAAAAGATAGGCTTTCATGGTACATACCCCATTGTGGACATGCTAAACTAGTGAGATTTCTGCTACGTGGACTTCTCATTCTCATGGACTCGAGCAAAGCCCTCTCTCAGGTGATAGACTCAGGGTACTGAATGAGGCATATATTTTTGGACATAGCCAATGGAGGAATTCATTTTGCTCTACTATACGTACTTATTATGTGAGTTTGGGTTTGTTTTTTTCAATATGGAGGGAGAAGAGACTATCAATAGGACTTCCAGAAAGAAAAGGAAAGGATCTTCAAAGCATTTTTTTGAATGTTGAGAACAGAAAGAAGACCATAAAGAAACACAGAAAAGCAGGATAGCTTTGAAAGTTAACATTGAATTCATTATGTACTTCAAAGGAAAAGCATGCTCTCTGTAAGAGAGATTTGCTATTCTGTGTACAATTCTCTTTTTCTCCTTTCCTTTGTCTGTAGAAGTGTTCAGGGGTTTTTGTTCTTTGGCAAGTTCAGAAGAACAAAAAAAGAAAGAGAAATCCCCTCTCTCCCTAAGACCAAAGCTAGATGCCAATCAACCTTTGAGAGTGATAGTAAAGATATAAGGCAGAGAAGGTGAATGGGTTTTCTAGCCACCAAAAGACTAGAGCTACTGCTTGACTTTCTTTTTCCCTTTCTTTTGCTTGCCCATCCAGGATCTGTATCCCGCTCTGAAAGGAGTGAAGACAGTTTTCCATTGTGCATCGCCAGCACCCTCAGCTGATAATAAGGAACTCTTTTATAGAGTGAACTACACTGGCACCAAGACAGTGATTGAAGCATGCAAAGAGGCTGGAGTTCAGGTACTGAGCAACAGCCTAGGGTACCGATGGTCTCAAGGTGGGCAAAGGCCTGCAAGCCCTCCTCATGCTGGAAAGCACCTTGGCAAAGACAACTCTTAGTGGTGACAGGTCTTGGACCTAAGATTTTGAGTTGGAATTGGCTTCTAGTCTACCTCTCTCATTTTACAGAAGAGGAAACAAAGACCTATAGTGGGAAAAGATCTTACCCAAGGTCATGTACGAGATCATAAACATAGAGGTGGAAGGGAATCTAACCATCTCATTTTACAAAGAAGGAAACTAAGACTCAGAGATGGGAAGAAGCTCACTCAAAGGGGCAACTAGGTGGCTCAAGACCTGGGTTCAAATCAAGCCTCAGATATTTCCTAGCTTTGTGACCCTGGGCAAGTCACTTAACCCCCATTACCCAGCCTTTACCACTCTTCTGCCTTGGAACTGATACTTGTTTCAATTCAAAGACAGAAGGTAAAGGAGAGAGCGGGGTGTTGCTTTTGGATTTGCTTTTTAAAAGAAGATGCTTGCTCAAGGTCACAAAGGTAGTAAATGGCAGTTCTAGAGTTTGGAGTCCATCTTCCTGACTCCCAATCCATTGCCCTTTGCATTATTCCATGTGAGCCATGTTTTTCAATGTACTCTGTCTGGATGCCTCCTTTAGGTTTTTGTTTTGGTATTGGGTGGTGGCGCAGTTTTGCCGTGGCAGGGGGTTGGGGGGAGGTGCGCTCATTGCTTTTCTAAGGACCCGAAAATTTGTTTTCTCTAAGTCACTGCTTATCTAGATGGGCAGCTTTCCTGAAGGAACAGAGTGAGGAGGACAGTTGTATTTGATTTAAACAGCGATAACTCTGGCTGCTCAAGGGGAGCTAATGGGTTCTTTTTTGACATTCTGTGATCATCTGATTATCTTGGTCTCAGATGAAAGAACCATAACAAGTAGATGCTGTTTGCCTTTTATGAAGCCGTGCGTTTGCTTTTGATTCGCTGGTGGTCATCAGAGCTCGGGGCTCAAGCCACCTGAGTTTTTAGCCCATAGTGTGGATGACTTGTGTAATAGTGAGGCTTACTTCTCCTGGGCTCTGCCTTTGCAGGAATCCCAAAGGCAACAAGGCCCTCATAGGAAATTGAACTATGGGGGCCTCCCTGGAGGATATCAGCCAGAGAAAAGTGACTTGCCTAAGGTCACACAGGTAATAGTGAAGCTGTAGTTGAGCCAGATCTGAAGCTAGATCCTCTGACTCCAAAAACAAAATAAACGAATTACTCAGCCCATTTTAATTATCCCAAGTTGCCCTTCGGAGACCCCGAAGAGCTGGAGCATTTCTCTCCTGAAAAGTTTCTGGTTGCCACTAGCTTATACCTCTTATAAGGGCAAATAATACTAGCACAATCCTTTGAAGTATAGCTAGATAAATAACCCTATTTCTCTTAGGAAAGCCAGCCATGTCACTTCTGCTATTGTAGGCAGTGGCATAAGGAATTGAATGCTGGTCTTGAGATAGGGAAGACTTGAGTTCAAGTCCTATCATAGGCATTTACTAACTGTGTGACCCTGGGCAAGTTCCTTGAGTTCCCTGGACCTTAGTTCTCTCATTTGTAAAATGGAAAAAAGAATAGCATGTACCGCTGTGGGTTGTTGTGAGGATCATGTGAGATATCCTTTGTCCCTGACCTCAATATGGTAAATAATGTGAGCAGTTGTTACCATTTTCCTTTGTTAATTGTGGCTCATCTTTTTCCCTGTGGCTAAACTGAACCTGAAGAATGTCAGGCCCTCTCATGATGGGCTTTCACTGTACCTTGAATTTAAGATGGAGACATTGAGTGTTTCTTTATGCCCCTTGGAGTTTAGTGGTTTGTGTTTTTGGCATGATGACCAGATCTAGATTCCTACCTCTGTTTGTCAAATTGCAGCCTGGGTACCTGGGAATAAAAGTGGAGTAGAGACCACAGAATTATTTCCAGGCCCATAAGAATCCCTCTTCTGTGTCCCAAATATTGGCCCATGTTTTCTTGACTACTAGATGCCACCAAGTGGGAGGGGGAAGGGGGTCAGAGGTGGTACAAAATTATGTGAGGCTAAGAAGGAGCCTTTAGAGTTGAAAAGGTTGGGATCCATTACTTCATCACTGCCCACTGCATTTATCAGCCCCACAGCACCTCACCTTCCACCCTTAAATTGCTACCTTCCCTTCTGATTTCACTAAGCAATTTGTACCTCTTTTTGGCAATTAACAAGTATTCTTTTGTGGAAAAGCTGTGTGTTGGTGGGGGAGTGGCGTGTCCTTGGCCTGTGAGCTCCACAAGACCAAGACTGCATCTGATCTCAACCTTGTGTGGCCCCCACTACCTTAACACAGGAACATCTCATAGTGGTCTACTCTAGCATTTAGCCTACTGCCTAGCACATAGTAGGTGCTTAATAAATAGTTGTTGACACACAGTAAGTATTTAATAAATAGTTAGTGAATTGTAGGATCATAGATTTAAACATGAAAGGGACCTCAGAGACTCTCTAGTCTAACCTCTTCCTTTTTCAAGGAAGGAAACTGAGGCACAGAGAGAGGAAGTGACCTGCCCAAGGACATACCAGTCAAGCCAGAATTCAGGCCCTTACTACCTCCTCTTTAGATTAGTGTAATATCTCTTTAACATATCTATCACTAGACCCCCTTCCTCCTCAATCAATATACTTTTTTAAATAAAATTTTCCCAGTTACATATAAAAACAATTAAAAATTTTAATTTAATTTAATCTTTTTATTTTAAGAATACAGCTTTATTAAGTACCTATATACTATGTGCCATGTATGTGCTATGTAAGACTACCAATACACAGGAATGTTTACCTCTGATAAAAAAATAAAAGCAAACAACTTCCATGATTGTCCATTGTCACCCAAATAAAGGACAGACTCCTTTGCCTGACCTTCTGGGCTTCAAAGAATCTTTTCATCATCCCTTCATGTTGCTCTCTTTCACATACTCTTAGATTCCCAAGGTCTGCCATTTCCCCAACCTTACCTACTGTATATTTCTATGTGTACCTATACCTCCCTGTATACCCAATGAACCTCGCGCGCTCCCCTCCCCCAATCCCATGCCTTGAACTGAGCTGATCAGTTTCATTTACTGTTCTATGCCATTCACTCAGATGATTCCAGATAGATACATCCACAACTATTCAGTAGGTGCCTACTGTATGCCTGGCACTACACTAGGTCCAAAGAATGAAACACGCTCTTATTCCATTAGACTGCCCATCAGCATCACTTGGTGAATGGCTTTATGGCAAGGGAGCTTTCTGACTTCAGAGCAGACCTTTTTGGTGTTTAGTACTTTGCAAGGGTCCAGTTCCTGAAGGCCAGTCACTCTGTTTAACTAGAAAACCCTGAGTTCCCCAGTGAAGAAGGAAGAATGATAGAAGCTTGCCAGCTCTGATCATCTTCTTTTTGACTTTAAAAAGAGCTAAAATGTGCCTGATTTGGAGTCCAAAGATCTTGCCCAACGTGACTCAGTTTTTCCCTTTGTAAAATAAGAGTCAAACCATATGGTCTCCGAGGTCCCTTGTAGCTTTAAATCTATGGACTCTGGACTGCCATCCCTCTTTATGGACTTAAAGCAAAAAAATAAAAAAAATAAAAAATAAAAAGGATTCAAGGCAGAAAGGAGCGTGGGCGAGGGATTTGCAGTTCTACCTTTAATGGCAGCTTGTGTATCCATTAACCAGCCCACAAGTATTTATTAAGTGCCCACTCTGGGCCCCTGCTCTGTACTCAGAGCAGGAGGGGGGAGACTGCGGGGGAGAGGGTGCAGCAGTGACAGGAGAGAGAGACAGGGAAGGAGGAAGGAAGGGAGGGAGAGAGAGAGAGAGAGAGAGAGAGAGAGAGAGAGAGAGAGAGAG
>NC_058136.1:33554222-33555272 GCF_016433145.1 Gracilinanus agilis | reverse complement strand
TCTCTGTCTATTTCTCTCTCTCTCTCTCTCTCTCTCTCTCTCTCTCTCTCTCTCTCTCTCTCTCTCTCTCTTCCTCTCTCCCCAGGCTATTCACATCACCAATGACGAGCCGGTCCCTTTCTGGACCTTCCTGTCCCGTATTCTAACAGGCCTGAACTACGAGGCTCCGAAATACCACATCCCCTACTGGTTGGCTTACTACCTGGCCTTCTTCTTGTCTCTGGTGATCATGGTGATCAGTCCTCTCATCAAAGTCAAGGCTACTTTCACACCCATGCGAGTGGCATTGGCTGGCACATACCACTACTACAGCTGTGAGCGAGCCAAGAAGCTGTTGGGCTACCAGCCATTGGTCACCTTGGACCATGCTGTAGAGCGCACCGTGAAGAGCTTCTACCATCTGCGCAAGGCCAACTAAAGTGCACCCAACCCCAGCAAATAACCTTGGGGAAGTGATAGCTCACTCTTCATTTCCAGCCTGCACCTTGGGCCTCTGCTACTAAAAACAGGTTTCTCTTGGACCGGGGCCTCCTCTCTGGCAAGAGGGTAGAACTTCTGCTGCCTTATTCTGAATGGTACTGCTTGGGGGGAGGTAAGGGGACAGTATTGACCTTAAACCAGCCCCCTTTGTATTTCCTTCAGATAAGGCAGCTGCCAATTCCACCTCCCCCTTGCCCTGACCACAGTGACAGTTTTCTGTTTTCCTTTTGCCTCTTCCCTCCATTTTGCTGTTGTTTGGGTCCCACCTCCACATTATTAGCACTCTGCCCAGTCCCCATCAGTCAGCCCTTCACATCCTTATTGCCATCCTGTGACCTCCCCCACCACCAACCTGGCCTCCCCCATTACTGTCATTCTGGGCTCTTTGGCCTCCACAGCTCCACCCATTTTGTGCTACCTTACACCCATCCCTGCCTCCATTTTGTGCTCTGACCACCCACACCACCTCCATTTCGTACTCTCCGATTTCCTGTACGACCCGTATTCTTTGCTTTCTGACATGCCCCACCACTCTCATTCTGTGCTTTCCGACCTCCCCCGCCACCCCCA
>NC_058136.1:33513342-33554200 GCF_016433145.1 Gracilinanus agilis | reverse complement strand
GCTTTCTGACATGCCCCACCACTCTCATTCTGTGCTTTCCGACCTCCCCCGCCACCCCCATTCCGTGTTTTCGGACTACCACCCCCATTCTGTGCTCTCGGAGCTCACCCTACACCCCGATTCGGTGTTCTCGGACTACCACCCCCCAACTGGGCTCTCTGAGCTCCCTCGACACCCCGATTCGGTGTTCACGGACTACCACCCCCCAACTGGGCTTTCTGAGCTCCCTCGACACCCAGATTCGGTGTTCACGGACTACCAGCCCCCATCTGGGCTCTCTGAGCTCCCCCGACACCCAGATTCGGTGTTCACGGACTACCAGCCCCCATCTGGGCTCTCTGAGCTCCCCAGACACCCAGATTCGGTATTCACGGACTACCAGCCCCCATCTGGGCTCTCTGAGCTCCCTCGACACCCAGATTCGGTGTTCACGGACTACCAGCCCCCGTCTGGGCTCTCTGAGCTCCCGCGACACCCTGATTCGGTGTTCACGGACTACCAGCCCCCGTCTGGGCTCTCTGAGCTCCCGCGACACCCTGATTCAGTGTTCTCGGACTACTACCCTCAGTCCGTGTTCTCTGACTACCACCCCCATTCCGTGCTCAATGACCTCTCCCACCACCCCCATTCCTTGTTCTCTGATGTGTCTGATTATTCACATTTTGTACTCTCAGACCACCCCCATGATCCCCATTCCGTGCTCTCTGACCTTTCCAACTACCCCCATTTTGTGCTCGCTGACCACCCTCACTACCCCTATTCTGTGCTCGCTGATCTCTCCCACTACCCACATTCCGTGCTCTCTGACCTCTCCCACTACTCCAGTTCTGCGTTCTCTGACCTCCCACAGCCCCACTTTGTGATTCCTGCCTTCCTGTACCACCCCCATTTCGTGTTCTCTGACACCCACCCCCACTGCCAGTTTGTGCTCTCTGACATCTATCCTTACTGCTACTTTGTGCTGTGAGCTCCTCCAGCACCCAGATTCATGGACACCCACCCCTCCTTTGATTTTGTGTTCTCTTGACCACCCAGACAGCCCCCATTTTGTGCTCTCTGATTATTCGCAATTTTATGCTCTAAGCCCTAGCTCCATTTTGTGCTCCCTTGCCCCCACTCCAGTTTGTGTTCACCTGGCACCTAGTTGTGTGACCTTGAGCAAATTGCTTCCCTTCTATGAACCTCAGTTTCTATCTATAAAATGGGGATGATCCCATTTGCCCTATCTCCTTCATGGGGTTTGTTGTGAGGTTCAAATCAGATAACATGTGACGGTACTTTGTAAAGTGCAATCTGCGTGTAAATTATTTCTGTTACCTAGTGAGGGGAAGAACTCCATTCTGTGTTCTGCAAGGAGTAACCCTCTTCTGTCTACCAGTGCAGATTTGAAGCCTTTTTATGCCTTAGGATATGGTTTCCGTGTGTTGCTGTGGCCAACAAAAAATGCATTCCCTAGTGGCTTACCTTGTGGAGCTAGGCCCCTCAGAGAACAGATGCCCAGTCTATCACTGGGACAAGACTCTGAGCCTTTTTAGTTTGCTAAGCCTGCTTGAGCTCAGGCTCTGCCCACCGGCCACAGCCTTTGAGACCCTAGGGTCAGACACCCCTATGCCCCATGAGGCATTGGTGGAAGAGGGAGCCATTACATGACATCACTCATCCTTTTCTATTCATTGGTGGGATTCTTGGAACAACGCGCTTTTGAGTGAAATTTTCTGCTGTGGTTTTGCTTCTAAATAAAGTTCATAGTACTGTATCTGCTGCCTGGTGTGTTTCCATTCATTCTACAGACCTTGAATATTCTCCCAGTGTGGCAGGGCCCTGTGTTGCATGCCATGGGGAAGGGGGCCAGAGGGTGAGGGTTGGGGGAAGGACAGAGATGAATAAGGCCCTGCCCTTGACCTCAAGGACATTATCAAATAAAGAAGAGAAACTGCACATCAGTTACTATGGTACAATTCTGGGGAGATCAGAGAAGGCTTCAGGGTCACCAAAACTAAGGTGGGGCTGGGAACATTTCAGGCAGGCGGAACTGTATCAAGAAAGGTACCAAGGCAACTCCAGCCTACATATGGTGAGTAGTGAGTTATTTGCTTGTTGAGGCAAAATAAAACATAAAGCGGGGAAGGTAGATGGCGATCAGACTTTGGAGTGTCAGCCCCATGTAAAGCAGCATAGTTCTCAGGAAAGGTATGGATTAGGGAGCAAATTTTCCAGTAAAGGCTAGAAAAGATGCAAATTTGAGCAAGAAGTGGGCTTAAAGAGGGGCCTTTCCTTCTCTACATCTGTAGGGAAGGCTAAGGAGAAAGATACCGAGACAGAAGTAGTCTTATGTTGTTCAGTCATATTCAATTCTTTGTAACTCCATAGACATTCTGTCCTCCACACTCCCAAAGTCTTATAGAGGGTGGGATATCTGAACTAGTGTGCTGTAGTGGTAGAAAGAGCTAGGCTTGTGATCAGAACCCTGGACTCAAATTCTCTCTTTGACATCCCCTGACTATGTCACTGGGCAAATCACCTATGAGCCTTAGTTTTCTCATCTGTAAAATGGTTTTTGTAACCAAGGATTGGTCATGTTAGATACATTTTGTTTCCTTTTTTGACAGGGGGTAGTCAAGAGAAAGCTCTAGCTATTATTTCCCTAATCTTTGGAACTCCTTTTTAAGGGAATTTCCTGTGTTTTGGACTAGATAGAAAGATGTGAGCTAGATGATGGTACAGATAAATCGATCTGGAACTATTCAAATAGGCAGGTTCAAATTGCATATTCATGATTTCATATCAGCTTAGAAGGAAGTCTACAGGCCCCAGGGATCTGTACTTGGCCTTAAATGTTTCACATATTTACTGACAATTAGAAAAAGACATAAAGGGCATGCTTATTAGCTTTGCCAATGACACAAAGCTGAGGCCTCCAAAGAGATCTTGACAGGCTATAGCACTTGGATGATTCAAAGACCAGATTTCATAGGCAGAGGTAGGAGAATAAGTAGAAATAACAGAGGCCAATTTAAACTTAATATCAGGAAAAGCTTCCTGGCACTTAGAGCTGTCTATAAATATAAATGGCTTCCTTGGAAGGTGGTAGTTCCTCCAAGGAAAGACTCGATGACCAAAAATGAGATATGTTGTTTTAGGGTTTCTTTGGGGGCATGAATTGCTACTGAGGCCTTAAAACTCTTCACAAAGTCTAGAATCCCTGATAGACCTCACTATATTACACATTAGCAATTTCTTTCAGGATTTGCATTCCTAATGACACGTTTGTCAGAATTAAGAGCTTAAATGTTACCTAATTAAGAGAGTGGGCAGGGCTTGGCATACCTTCCAGAAGTTAATTTATTTCCATTGCAACCTTTTAGTTTTAACTTCTTTGAGAATATGTCTCTGATCAGCAGTAACCCCAGGAAGTTTGGATCAGCCTCAAGACTTGAAAACTCCTCCTAGTTATATCAAATCTCAAACTGTACTACAAAGCAGTAATCATCAAAACAATTTGGTACTGTTTCAAAAATAGGTTAATCAGTGGAAGAGATTAGGTACATAACGTACAGAAGCAAACAGAGGCCTAGTGTTCACTTAACCCAAAGACCACAGCTACTGGGGTAAAGAAAAAAATTTGGGAAAACTGGAAATCAGTCTGGTAGAAAATAGTTATAGATCAGTAACTCATATACTAAGATAAACTTCATTTGAATACATGGCATAGACACAAAAGGTGGCATCATAAACAAGAAAGAAATTACTTTTCAGATCTATGAATAGGGAAGAGTTCTTGACCAAAAAAGGAATAAAGAAGATCACAGAAGTTAAAATGGATAACTTTGGTTACATAAAATTTTTAAAATTTCTTCAAAAACAAAATCAATGCATAAAAAGGGAAATAGATAACTAAGGCAGAAGGCCTCGGGCAGAGCTGCCTGATTACATTTTTTTCACATCCTCTGCCCAGCAGCCCAATGGGAGTGCTTTCTCCCTCCTCCATTGGGGGTAAGGAGGGAGGGGTGTGAAGCACTCAGTTTCGGGGTGGGCAGGGCATGGCACACTGGCGTAGGTGGGCACGGCACTCTGTCTAGGGGGTGGAGTGGGGGTGGGTCCTGGCACTCCATTTCTAAAAGGTTTGCCATCACTGACATATAGGGAACCAATTCAAATTTATAAAAATAAGCTCTTTCCAATTGATAAATGGTCAAAGGATTTGAATAGGCATATTTTAAAAGAAGAAATCTAAGATCAATAGCCACATGAAAAAAAATTCCAAATACTTAGAGAAATGCAAATTAAAAAAGCTCTGGACTTCCACTTCATACCCATCAAATTGACAAAAATAACAACAAAAAAGCAAAATGGCCTGGGGGGAAAACTGAGGGGAAAATAGGTCCAACTGTTATAGAAAACAATTTGTAATGATGTTGCAAAAATTACTAAAATGTGCACACCCTTTAACCCAGTGATGCCACTATTAGGCCTATATGCTAAAGAAATTTTTTGCTTAAAAGAGTAAAAGGACCCATATGTACAAAAATATTTATAGCAGCTCTTTTTGTAGTAACAGAGAGCTGGAAACAAAGAGGGTGCATATCAATTCAGCATGGCTGATTATGGTAAATGAAATATTATTGTATAATAAATAACAAAAAGGATGATTTCAGAGAAACCTGGGAAGACTTTATGAACTGATAACAGAATAAAGAATGAAGAGCTAGAAGAACAATGTATACAATTTTATACAATATCAACAACATTGTAAAGACTAGCAACCTTGAAAAAAGTTGGGAATTTTGATTATTAGTTGCAATGACAAACCACAGTTCCAGAACACCAGCTGCCTACCTCCTGACTAGAAGGTGATACTTGGAATGAAACTTATTTTGGAACATAGATAAATAGGGAATTTCTTCTTGCTTGACGATTTATATTTGTTACAAGAGTTTTGTTTCCTTTTTTCCTTCAGTTGAATGGATGGTGGGAGGGAGAAGAAATTTATGATCATTGAAAATAAAATACAAAGTCTAACAGCCTTGTCCTCTTATTACCTCTTCAGGAGTCCCTCTGTAGAAGGGTTAATTAACCTAGGGTCCATGAACTTGTATGAAAAAAAAAATCTTTTACTTTTCCTAACCTTTTACTTCCTTAGTAGTACTATGTATTTTAGTTTTTATTCATTTAAACATATGATTCTGAGAAGGGGCCCAAAAACTTCATCAGACTGCCAAGAACCTCTTGATCTACAGAATGAGAGTGCTCCCTGTCCAGGTACCTGGGCCAATATCCCTCTCACATGTCACCACATTCATTTAGATCCTGTTGTGGTTAGGAGTGGAAAACCAGAGCAAATACCATCTCCCAAGGGCTTTGAGTCCAAGTTCTTACTTACACAGCCACCCTAGCCCTGCTGATAGGGGAAGACCCCTTGGGAAGTCCTACACTAATCTTGCTGTCTTTAGTTACCAGGTTCTTTTTCATACAGGGTTCTTAGTCAATTTGATCCAGAATGTCTCAGACATCTGCTAGCTATATGATTGTATCGAGTTTTTCACCTTGGTCTCATTTACTCATCTGAACAATATTATTCATAACAACCTTACAGAGTTGGATATTGTCAGGAAGATGCTTTAGAAATTTTAAATAACAAAAAAAATGTTTTTTCAACAAATCCCATCTCCTCTGTGAAAGGCCCTGATTTAGTAAATAGGGACTTGCCACGGATTAAAAAAAAAGTCAGGGGAGAGGACCTCAGGTCAACACTGAACCTGAGTCAGAAGACCAGGACTTGAATCTTGGCACTGCTTCTATTCTGCTATGTAATTCTATACATGGGTTTGGTGCTCTGGGCTAGCACTCCTACTGTGTAAGTTTACTGGAAAGACCAAAGGAGAGGCAACAGATGACAAGTACTTTAGAAATTAACCTGTTCAGGGGCAGCTGGGTAGCTCAGTGGATTGAGAGCCAGGCCTAGAGATGGGAGATCCTAGGTTCAAATCTGGCCTCAGACACTTCCCAGCTGTGTGACCCTGGGCAAGTCACTTGACCCCCATTGCCTACCTTTACCACTCTTCTGCCTTGGACCCAATACACAGTATTGACTCCAAGATGGAAGGTAAGGGTTTTAATAAAAAAAAAAAAAAAGAAAGAAAAGAAAGAAAGAAAGAAATTAACCTGTTGGTGATATGAGTTATAACTCAGTGGAACTGCTTGTCAACTTGGGGATGGGGGGGAAGAAGAAAGGGGATCATGAATCATGTAACCATGGAAAAATATTCTAAAGAAAAGAAAAAAATGAACCTGTTCTGGAAATGTCAGTCATTATCTTTGATTTGGATGTTTTCTAGGTCAATAGCCAGCAAGCCAAGCCTCTGTTACTAGGGCCATGCTAGGTCTCTAGTCTTAGTCTTGCCTTCTAGAGCTTACCTCCATTGTACAATGAAATATACTAGAAAAGAACCTTAGTGAGAGAAGGGTCAACCTTAATGCACTACAGAAATACAACATCAAAGGCATGCCAGAAGGTTTCAAGTACCAATTTTTCTATACCTCCATTTGCTAAATTGACTTTTGAAGTGACTAGCTAATTCTAAGTGGGAACTGATGAGATTCCAACTTATGCTGCAGAGCAAACTGACTGGCCTTAAGAGTCAGAGAAACTGGGTCAAAACTCCAGCTCTGCTGCTCAGATAAAAACTCTCTCTTAATGGCCTTGGCCAACATTCTTAATGTTTGTGATGTTACTGTGTCCTTATCTATAAAGCGAGGGAGTTGGAGTAGATAACTTCTAAGGCCCTCTTCTTTTGTTCAGAAAAAAAAAAACATTGGTCAACCTTCACAAGGCCACTGATTTGAAACCAAGTTTCTACTAGGCCAAAAAGAACCTTTAGTTAATCTCCACAACCTCCATGGTTGAAACTAAGTTTCCCGTGTAACCAGTTCTGATTGGCTGATCAAAAAAAAAAGAGGTTTTCCATCTACACTGGGCCCCCTGTATCTAAACCCTCAGGCTACAATATGATTGGTAGATGTTGAACCTAAGGGGGAGGATCCACTGACAACCCCCTTCTCATGCCTGGTAATAACTGGTGTTGAGGGCCTTGCCCCTCCACCAGTCTCTGTTATTTTGACTGGTACCATCCACGGCTGTTCTCTTGGAGTTGGACTCTTGTTTCAGGTCAGTGATACTATAGAGTTCCTCTCGACAAAGAGAGAGGAACTCTTTATGTGGACTTTCCAATTCTTTTTGCACCTTGGGCTAACCTTGGTGGACCCTTAGTTGGGTAGCTTTTTTATTGGAGATTTAGTTGTCGGCCTTGGGAGATGTGGAGGAAGTCTGCTTTTCAAAAGCTCCCCAAATATCAAGGCCCATTTCTAGATCAATTCTATTCAATTCAATTTTGGCTCATTTTTTATTTTCCTACATTGGCCCTCAGAAAAAATATCAACGATCCTAAATTTTATTTTGGTAAAACAATGGAAAGGGCAATAGTCTTAGAGGGAGGAGAGACATGGTTTGAATCCTCCCTCTGTGGATCATTTAGTTATTAAACTGCTCAGTTTCCTCACCTGTAATCAGTGTTACCTGTCTTGTTCCCTCAGAGCTGTGAAATTAGAGATGTGAGTAGTACTTTGTAAATTTGTACATTGCTACAAGAATGTCAGGACAAATTTTCTGGTGTTTGTTCTGTATCCTGGTCTGCCCAATTCTATGGCCAATCATTCCTCTGACACACAATAGCCAAAGGCTTTGCCCATGGAAGACTGGTAGAAGAGGCCTTTGATAGAGGCCTTGGCTCCCTGCTGGGTGATGTTAAAACCATTATGGGGCCATCTTGGCTGTTGGGTGGAGTTTCCTGGCAGCCCAAGGAAGGAATGGACTTTGAAGCTTAACTTGATTTGGCTGATGTCAGAGACTGGGACAAAGCAGACCCATTAGCTTGCTTTGGACTGCCCGGTTTTTTCCTGAGGAAGAGGGAGGAGAAAATGGAAAAAGTCAGTAGAAGAAGAGCAAGGGGGTGGGGAATGCCTTCTTAGGGGGCCAGGAGGTGTTGGGCAAGCTTGGAATGATCGGATTGTTGAGGAAAATACTTATAAAACTATTAAATAAATATCTATATATAAAAATAATACATTTTTAGTGTTACTTTTTATTTACTGGCTGCTGATGGCCAGAAAATAAGACTCTTTGGAACTTGAGTATCTATTTAATCAACCCTATATGAGTTGGTAGAAAAACCGTTAACTGTCACCATGCCCCTCCCCTCTTGCTCCCTTCCCAGTCCCTCCCGCGCACTCCGCGCCCCCTCCTCGGTCTCTCCAAATCCTGCTCTTTAGCCCCTTCCCCCATATTCTATTACTTTTAGCCCCTCCTCCTTGTCTTTTGTATTCTTCCACCTAACCTCGTTCCAGCCTTTGCCCCATCCTTCTCCTCGCCCCTCCCCCCTCTCCTTCTGCAACCACAGTTCCGCATTTAGGCCCTTCCACGACTCTTCGCATTTGATCCCGCCCCTTCCGCTTTGTGTTTAGTCGCTTCCGCGTTTAGTCTCTTCCGCAGGCCTAACCTCTCAGCCTTCGTCACTGCCGCATCCCCCAACTACCTCCCACACCATGCTCAATCCCTTCCGCCATACTACGTTCTTTGCCCTGCCTCTCCTGCAATCTCTGTTTAGCCCCGCCCCTCTCGCCATCTTCTTTTCCTGCTCCCGCCTTTCCTAGAATCTTTTTTTCCTCTTCCCCCTCACACAAGGTCATTTCCCAGATCCCCTTTTCCCCCTTGTGTTCGCCTCCCGTCCATGTTTTCTCCCTGCGATTCCTCACGCTTTGTGTGCTGCCTCTCTCTGTTCTGTGCTTCCTTTTTCTCTGCACATCTCCCCACCCTGTGGGCCCTCTTTTTTCTATGTCCCTAGAGCTTGCTCTCTGTAGCTCCGTCATTCTATGCCCCATTCTGTTTTACTCTTCCCTCCCATCAGAGGACCTGGTTTCAAATTTTGCCTCCGATACTTAGTACTTGTGTAACTTTTGGCAAGTCACTTAATCTCTTAATCTTAGGTTTGGATTAGGTGAACTCTTGGATCCCTTACAGTTTAAAGTGAGCTAGCTGCCTTAGGAAGGTAGTGGGTTTCCCCTCACCAGAAACGTTAAAAGATACTGTTGTTTTTTTTTTTTTTAAAAAGAGAGGCTGACTAGTGGAACAGATTAGATACACAAAAACTGGAAACCAGTCTGGTAGAAATTAGGTATAGACCAGTAATCACATGGTTTATACAAAGATGTACTCCAAATGGATACATGTCTTAGATATAAAAGGTCACATAAATAAGAGATTAAGACATAAATTACCTTTTAGATCTATGAAGAAAGGAAATTCATGAATAAACATGGGTAGAATCAGGATAAAGTGGATGGTTTTGGTTACATAAAGTTAAAAAGGTTTTGAACAAATAAAATAAATACAGCTAAAACTAGGAGGTATACAATTAACTGGGGGGGGGGCGGAATATTGATAGAAAGTTTTCCTGGTTAATATCCCATTTCCAAGATGTATAAGGAATTGATTGAAATGTATTAGAACAAGAATGATGAATAAATTAATAAATCATTTATTAAATAAGTCATTCCCCAGATGATGAACAAAAGATATAAATAGGCACTTTTCAATGAAATCAATCAATAGCCTTCCTTATGGTAAAAATTTTCAAATTCCTAATAATTACAGAAATATAAGTTAAAAACTCAAATTTCACTTCTCACCCATCAGATTGGCAAAGAATAACAAAAAAGTAACATGACAAAAATGTTGGAAGAGCTGTGGGAAAACTCCTGTATGGAAAACAATCTGTAATAATGCATAAAAAAGTCACCAAACTGCATTCCCTTTGCCCCAGGAATGTATTTACTGGGCTTATACTCCAAAAGGATGAAGGAAAGAGGAAAAGAATCTATATGCTCAAAAAATAATTATAGTAGTTCTTTTTGTGGTGGCAAAGAACTGGAAAACTAAGGGGATGCCCATTAATTGGGGAGTGTGACTGAACAAGTTACAGCAAAAGAACAGAATGGAATACTATTGTATTCAAAAGCAGATAGGAGCCCAATGAATAAAGAACTAGAACTTAAGCAAGGAAGTACTGGGTTCATATCCAGCCTCAGACACCTACTAGCTCTGTGACTGGGCAAATAACTAATCTGCCTCAGTTTCCTTATCTGTAAAATGAGGGTAATAACAACTACCTTTCCAGATGATAAACCGAGAGTATTTGTAAAGAGCTTTGCAAAGCTCTTAAAATGCCACATAAATGCTAGCTATTATTTTTTATTATTACTGTTGTTCTATTAAAAAGTGATGAAGCAGATGATTTTAGAAAAACTTGGGAAGTACAAAGTGGTGCAGAACCAGGAGAACAGTTTGTATAATCCCAAAAGTATTTTAAATCCTTCCAAACTCTGATCAATGTAGGGACTATGACTCCAGAGGACCAGTGGTGTAGCATAATGTCCATCTCCTGATTTAGGATGACCATTGAAATGTACATTTTTGGACTTGGGCAGGGTAGAAATGTATTCTGCTTGACTATACATATTTCTTTTATAAGAGTTTTGTTTTTCTTTTTTCCTTTCTCTTTTAGTTAGAGGGAGGGGAGAAAATAAATGCTTATTAGTTAAAAAATAAAAATTCCTTCCCTCCTTTCCCCACCCCACCCCCCAAAAAAGGGAGAGCTTCAAGCTCTCTCAAAGTTTTGTTGAGGCTGATTATAGAGGAGCTTCTTATCATGGTATCATCACTTGGACTAGATGGCCTCCAAGGGTTCCTTCTAGCTCTGATTTTACCTAATTTTCCCATGGCCACAGCTGTTAAGTATCCTAAATGGGATTCGAACTCAGAATACTCTCTCCTAACTCCAGGTGTGGTGCTCTAACTACTGTTCTGGATAGTTCTCTGTACTACCAGCTCCCAGTCCTACACCTGGTTCGCATGTGATGGTTCAGAGCTGGGATTAGAGTTAGCCTTAATTCCCTGCAATAGCCCAGGGTTCACTAAAACATGTGGAGCTTGGGAGTGGCCACTAGAGGGGGCAGGAAGGCCAATACCCTGTCCCAGGCAGGCAATTGCCCAGAGCAGTTTGCCATTCCTCCATTTAGCTGCTGTATGAGGAACCCTCCAGCTTTCAAGGACTCCATGATTTAGGGAGGGAGAGGAAAAAATGGAGACAGAGAGAGACAGAGACAGAGACAGAGTCAAAGACAGACAGAGACAGAGACAGAGAGAGAAGAGAGTTAAACATAAACAGACACATATTAAAATGTCAGTCAGGGTGCCATAAGTACAGTGGCTAATAGAGGGCCAACCTTGAAGTCCAGAAGACTTGGATTATGGTTATGGCTCCAATAAATCCTGGCTATATGACTGGGCAAGTCACTTAATCTCTAAGTGCCCCAGGAAACTGTTTAAAACTATTAAGTTTAATTGCAGATTTGCAATGGTGAAAATTTAATGTCCCCAGACCTTTCCCAAAGAAAGGTAGAGTGTCTTGCTAAGATATGGTACAAGCCTTAAAGTAGCCTATATCTATTGGCTATTAATATGGAAAGGGAGACTGAAGACTTAGCTGAAGGAGGCCCTGAATAGAGGAGCCTCAAGTGATCTGAGAAGAGGAAAAGAGGCCAGAGGCTGAAGGTTGGCCCTGGAAACACTTAGCTTGGCTTTTGGGGAAGAGTTGTCCTATGCATCTGGGGGGAAGGGTTGTCCTCTGAATACTTGATGCCTCTTGGAGTCTTTTAAGAATACTGAAAGCCAGCTGTGCCTTGGTGAGGTAGGGTAATAGTCTGGGGCCTGGCCAGCGAAAGCTGGCAGAAGGGGATGAGAGAAGGTCAGATTGTTGCTCAAGTGAGGTGCCTCCTCCCAGCTTTGGAAGAAGAGGTCCTGAAATCTGTTCTCTCCCCATTCTCTTCACAGAGCCCACCTAGGGCTCCATGATCTACCTCTCCCACATTGGCCCCCAGTTGTTGCCTGTAGCACTTGGAGGTCTAACTGTGGATCCCAGGCCCAGACCACTGAGCATCCAGCCCCATCCTCCATCATTCACCAAGACCAGACCCAACACTACTTCCAGCCCCACCCACCTTCTGTCTTCCCAACTCTGGAAGCTCCCAGTTGGCATATGAGATAATCTCTTCATCAGAAATTGCTTATTGGGTTGGGGGTGGGGGTGGTGCTTTGTAACAACCCAGGTAGTGAGGCCCATTCTGTTTTTATTGGTATAGAAAGCAAAGAAATAAAATTCTGGAAAGCAACCCCCCTCCACACTTTGCCTACTTGTCTACTTGCCAACCACTAGGCACTGCACCACTGTCTGAAGGCCTTCTAGTTGTGGCAGGGCATTCCTTTGATTTGTTACATTTGCATTGTAAGCCTCTTGGCACACATTTTTTCATTTGCCCCTTACCACAACTTTGTGAAAGGTGCACTTGGAAGACTTATTTATTAAGTCATTTCATTTTTATAGAAAGGGAAACTGAAACTCTGGCCAATGACTCCTCAGAATATGGATATGGCATAGTGGAAAGGGTACTGACTTTGGTTCAGATCCCAACTCTGCCACTTACTCCCTCAGAAAGGACAGATCTTAAACAAGTCCTTTCTTCTCTTGGGATCTCAGCTAATGAGGAGATTGATCTCTAAGGTCTCTCCAGCTTAAAATTTTACTTATCTCTTGCAGCTAGGGCAGTCAGTGTGGTCCTTAGTAGGCACTAAATAATTGGTTGTAGTAGTAGGCCTGTTGATTGATCACCTCTATGAGAGTTTTGTTTACAGAGTGGGGCCCTTGTTCCAACCAAGATATTCTGGGCCTTCTATTCAGGGTTCTACTGCACTTCGTGGCCTTCTTGAGGCTGGGGAAGCTGCAAGGCCACCTGAGTCCCTGGAACCTCAGGAGAGGAGTTTGCCACTTTGGTTCTAGGAATTCTAAGAGAATTCTCACCTTGTAGCAGGGAATAGGCAGCAGCTTTCTCACCTGGCTGGGAGGTTCATCCTACAAAGGGTTAAGGAAACTGTCCCCAAGAGTCAGGGTCCCCAGCCAGCCTGATGATATTCTCTGGGAAGTAATTTGGGGTGCCTGGACCCAAGTTTGAGAAAGGGTTGAGGGAAGGAACTTGGAAGCGAATGTGTACACATAATGCCCCACTTTGCAGGTACCCTAGTTGGTCAACAGAAATTATCAGCTGCCATCTCCTAACCCCCCACATAATTATAGAATCATGGGTATTGGGGGTAGGGAAGGGAGGGTATCCTAGATCTAAAAGGGCCCTCAGAGACCATCTGGTCCAGTGGTGTCAAACTCATATAGAAACAGATCCCTGAAGGCCCTGAGCAGTCTGGGGTGGAGAGTTTGCCATCTCTCTTCTGGTCCAACCCTTTCATGTTACTGCCGAAGACCAGCCCTGTGATTTCAGTGATCCAGGGAGCTTCCTTTCCCCATGCATATCATCAACTGTCCTCCAACTTCTAGTCTTAGAGAGTTAGAGCCTAGGACACCAAGAGGTGGCAGGGACTTGCCCAGTCACCTAACCACCATGTGCCAGAGGCAGGTCTTGTGCCCAGGTTTTCCTGACTTCAAGGCTGGCTCATAGTCTATCCCCCATGCCCTGCCATTGGATCCATCCCTTGTAGACTCAGAGCTGGAAAGGACTTTAAAATTTCACAAGATCATTCGCTAGCATTTAGGGGCCCCAAACTCCTTTGATGCAGAGCTCTGGGTCTGAAGTCAGAGCAGGAGAGTTTAATCCCAGAACTACTATTTAGGTCCTATGTGCCTTTGAGCAAGGTCATTTCCCTTCACTGCTACTTAGTAGGATCCAGTTGCCTTTCTAGCCACCCGCTGGCAGAGAGGGAAGGGACACCCTCCACCTCAAGAGGAAAGGAAATGTCTCTTTCTCCACCAGAAAGGACTTTTATATTGGCCCTCTGCCCTGGACCTAAGTGCTTGCTCCATCTATAAAATGGGCCCACTAACAACAGTGTTCAGCTGGGGCAGGCTTAGAAAAGTACCCGTGAAAGTCTTAGTCACAATGTGAGAAAAGTTAAATGGTCTCACTGAGGGAAGGGGGCATACCTCTGCCTTCCTGGCCTACTCTTGAAGCTCCTGGCCCTAACTAGGTTTTATTCCCTTGGGGGAACGGGGTCCAAGCCCTAGTACACAGGGTCTACTCTGCCACCCCAAGTGATAGGTGAGCAGAAAAGGGATCTGGCCCAGAAAGGTTTACTTTTCATACAGGTGTCTGAGGCTATGATCAGCAGCCAGGGGAGCTCTGAGAGAGACTGGCAAGCTGCTGCCCCCTGCTTGGGGAATGATGAGGGAGTAAATCCCTCCTCCTCCTGGAGAGAAGAGAAAGGAGGATGGGGGCCACGGAAAGGAGGTGACTGGGGCCAGAGGGAGGGCAGTAGAGCAAGCAGGGTGTGTGTGTGTGTGTGTGTGTGTGTGTGTGTGTGTGTGTGTGTGTGTGTGTATCTGTGTGTCTGTGTCGGTCTGTCTGTGTGAAGAGAAACCTGTTTGTTCCCCTGAAGGGCACAACACACCCAGCCTTCCACTCCCAGACAGTTCCGCTCTTCTAAGTGTCTCTCTCTGTTCAGGCAAGAAACTATCCCAGCTGACCCGAGAGGCCCATTCCTAACCTAACTCTCTTTTTGGAGGACACAAGTAGAACTCAGAAGACTCTTTCATCTTCCAAGTGGCAGTCAGGACTCTGTACCCCAGCAGGTAAGACTGGCATAGCATCCAGCCCCTGGGAGAGGGTGGGCTAGTGGGAAGGTAAGAGCTAGGAGACCTGGGCTCTAGTCTCTGCTATTCTACTCATTTGCTGTGTGATGCTGAGTAAATCTCTTCATGTCTTTGGGCCTCAGCTTCCCCGTCTGGAAAAGCTAGGGGACTGAACCAAATGATTTCCCGGGTCTAGTTCAGCTTTAACTTTATGGGAGCCTTAAGAAGGAAGCAGCTTCCATAGCGTATTATAGCAATTGTGGGAAATAGTGGGAAAGATGTTGCAGTTGGAATCAGATGACCTGAATTCAAATTCTGTCTTTTCCACTTTTGATACCTGTGCAACTTTGAGCAAATCAATGAACTTTTCTGGGCCTCTGCCTTAGGGATGAGGGGTGGGAGGGTTGGAATGGGGGGAACTATCCAGTCAGGTGATTGAGAGGATAGAGTACTGGCCTGGAGTCAAGAAGGCCTGAGTTCAAATCCTACCTCAGAGTCTTATAAGCTGTGTGACCCTAGATATGTCACTTAAACTCTTTGAGCCTCAGTTTCTATATCTGTTAAGTGGGACTAATATATCACTCATCTCCCTAGGTTCTTATAAGAATCAATACAGTAGGTATTTTGCAAACCTAAAAGCAGCATATAAAAGTTATTATCATTTTTATTATTATGCTAAGCCCCTCCTACTTTTCCTCATCCCCTCTCCTTCTATCTGTAAAGTTGTAATTCCCCTCAGCCTCCAACCCTGGGAAACTTCATGATAGGATACGGAAAGGCCTGTGAGTCAAGAGGTTCAGCTAGCAATTCAGTCAGTGTGATTTTGAACAAGGCCCTTCTCTCTGAGCCTTGGTTTCCCCTACCTATCAAAAGATGTAGGGCTGGAATAAGATGATGGCCTAGAAGTATACTTCCAACTCCATGACTTCTAAAATTCACACCCAAGTTACATAGACTAATGGGTCTGGGGTTGTGCATGGATGGGCATCCAGCCTCCATGGTATGGTTCAGAGATAGGCATCCCCTGGGTGCTTTTGCCCTAGTTCTATGGGTTGGGGGAGGGGGTTGGGGTGACTGCCCAGATAGTAGCATCCAGCCCAGCCTCCAAGGAACATCCTTCCTATCCCTACCTTGGCAGTGGGAAGATGGCAGCAAGAAACTTGACTCTGGGCCACATGGAAAGGCCTTCCTGTCCCTTCTCCCTTCTCCTTCTTACCTTGGAAAAGTATCAGCAATGCCCCTGCCTCACCAGCCCAAGATCAGAATAGTTGCCATTTATTTAATGCTTTTAGGTTTAACAAACCTTCAAGGCTTGTGGATTCAGAGCTGGAAGGACCTTCATAGATTGCCTTTCTTGCTGCCCACCCACCCATTTTACAGATAAGCTATCTGAGGCCCAGGAAAGTGCAGCGACTTGCCTGAAGTCATAAAGCTCTTTAGTGGAAGAAATGGCCTTCAAGGCCCACCCCACTACAAACTCTCTGCTACCTCCCTGCCCACCTTCTCATGTAGTCTCAGGAGAGCTGGACACCGATTCCTTGAGGTTTCAATCCCTCCTTTCCCTAGCCTGCTGACTCCCAAGTCCAGGGCTGTAGCCATCACATACAGAGCAAATGAAGGGGAGAGAGGTGATGCTAATCACTGGAGGGAGATTCAGAAATGGCCCCTCTGATGAGGTGGTACCTGAACAAAGCCAGGGATCCTGCAGGGGATGAGACAAGGAAAGAAGTATGTTCTAGGCCTGGGGAACACTCTATACCAGTGGTTCCCAAACTTTTTTGGCCTCCCGCCCCCTTTCCAGAAAAAATATTACTTAGCCCCCTGGAAATTAATTTTTTTTAAATTTTAATAGCAATTAATAGGAAAGATAAATGCATGTGTGGCCATCACCGCTTCCTGGATCGCTGCAGCACCCACCAGGGGGCGGTGGTGCCCACTTTGGGAATCACTGGTCTAGACAAAGGCATGGTGTGGTACATATTCTCTGTAGTGGTTCAAGGGAAGGATTCTAGGGTGACCCTATTCAGGTAAAGATTAGACTAAGTGTCTTCTAAAGCCTCTTTATGCAGATCCAAGATGAATCTGGGTTGGGAGCCAGAAGACCTGCATTTGAATCCTGTCTCTCTTCCTTGCCACCTGTGAAACCTTGGGCCTCAGTTTGTTCATCTGTAAAATGAGAGTTAATGTGCTTTCCAGCTCCGAAGCCTGGGATTTTTCTGACTAGCTGTTCTCTGTGAGCCCTAATGTTGGAGGCCCCAGATAAGGATGTGGGGAGGAGCATGCAAAGCCTGGGATCCTGTGCTCCTAACACACACACACCCCATCCCACACCCCTGCGCAAGCGTGAGCGCATGCACACACACATACATACACACAGCCCTTGCCTTCATTTTTCTACATCTCAGCCAAACCCACCCTAGGAGCCATTGCCAGACTTGGCATGGCATGCATGTCTGACTCCAAACCTTTCCTGCTATTTCCCTCCAACCCTGAGTTCAGCACTCTAACTCCTGAAATCATTTTGTCTTACCCATCTACATATTACATCCTCCAGCAGAATATGAACTCCTCAAGAGAAGAAGATGTTTCTTGTTTTTGGTTACACAGTGTATGGTACATAGTAAGCATTTACTAGATAGCCTATTAGTCAAATGTAATTGAGATGGGGGCACTTTCATGGCAGCTGGTCTGAGTGGAGAAGTCAACTTTCCCAAGACCACTAGGAGCCTTGGACCATGTTCCCAGTTCAGCCACTGATTAGCTGAGTGACCTTGAACAAGTCACAAAGCCCCAGAATTGTTTTCCTCGGTTTCTGTATTTCCACTAGCTCATACTAGGGCTAGAAACTTTGGGGTCCAAAGGCCATAGTGACTTCCCCACATCAAGATTACTCTGAGTTCCCTTCTAGCTCCCAAATGCCATTTTTAAATGTCATTAACTCATCTTCCTCCCTCAACTATTTTGCTATCCATGGGATTTCCCTTTCCCAGCTCAATTTTGGACGCTAGAGCTTTTAGACAGATGTCAAGGAGAATGAGACGTATTCTTGTCAAGCACAGGCGCCAACCTCTCCAGGGTGAAAATAACAGACATTCAAATATGGTTCTCTAGGGAAAGTTCTTAATGGGGTGAGGAGCTAGTCATGGGGAACTGGCAGCAACATACATACTAAACAGACTGGCCATTAAACATCTCCCAAAGAAAAATAGCAGCAGTCAAGTGCTGCTCTCCATTTTCCCTGTGTGACCCCAAGGTGGAGGATGGTCTCTGGAACTTCCTTATGATGGACCATCTCATTGTCCTTCAATCCATGAAAAGCATTTATTGAGTACCTACTGTATACTAGGCTTAAAAGAAATACAAATTTTAATAAGGTATGTTTCCTGTCCCCATAAAATTTGCAGTTAGTGACTAAGCATTGATTAAGTGCCTACAATGTACCAGGCACTGTGTTAGGTGCCAGGCCTTGCCCTCACAGAGCTTACATTAGACACCTTCTACTCCTTTTCCCTGAAATTGGTCATTCTCAGTGGAACTGAAGTTCCAGAGATTTCTGTTCTCTGACACTAGTCCTCCAGTTTTATCTAGTCCAGTGATTCCCAAAGTGGGTGCTGTAGCGATCCAAGGAGGCGGTGATGGCCACACATGCATTTATCTTTCCTATTAATTGCTATTAAAATTTTTAAAAATTAATTTCCAGGGGGCTAAGTAATATTTTTTCTGGAAAGGGGGTGGTAGGCCAAAAAAGTTTGGGAACCACTGCTCTAGTCCTTCAGTGCCCACCTAGGAGGTACTCATGAGACCTTCCTAACACCCAAGGGGAAGTGTGCTGGAGTCTTGGGTTCCAAATGTCCACAGATCAACTGAGCTATATGAAAATCCTAGGCCAAAGGAAAGTGAATTGGGAAGAATTGGGGCAAGAGGCCCATTTCAGAGAGGTAGGAGGAGAAAGTGTACCATAACGAGTTATCTCAAAGCAAGGGAATATGCCAAAATATATTTACTTCATAAATATAGAGCACTAGGCTTGGAGTCAAGAGAACATGAGTTCATATCTAGCCTCAGACACCAGCCAGGTGACTTAACTTCTGCCTCAGTTTCCTCATCTGTAAAGTGGGGATCATAATAACACCCTACCTCCAAGGGTTATCATGAGGACCAAATGAGGTGATAATTATAAAATACTTAGCACAGTGTCTGGCACATAGTAGGCACTATACAAGTATTAGCTATTATCTTAGATGAATGTTTTTAAATGCATGAAATAAAGGATATAGTATTGAAAGGGAAACAATAAATAAATGTTTTATATTGTTATTAAATAGCACTGATAAAGTAGCTCTTTATCACCTCTGAGCAATTAGAGACCAGACTTGAAAATCCAGCTCCCTGGTTTCACCAACAAAGAACCTGAGGAAGCTAATGTCAGAGGGTGCCAATATCTGGCTTTCCAGCTCATGTCTGCTCCTTGATACCCAGAGGACTAAGCTAGAGCAGGGGGACTGGGTATCTCTTTCTAAGAGAAAGAACACACACCTAGCTTTAGTTTGGGGGAAAGGTTCTAGAGAGAGGATTCTTTTTTTTTTAATTATTTATTTAATTTCTTTAGAAAAATTTTCCATGGTTCATGATCTTACTCTCCCCTCCTCCCCCCCTCCCCATAGCTGACAAACATTTCCACTGGTTTTTATGTGTTTCACTGATCAAGACCTATTTCCATATTATTGATCATTGCATTGGTGTGGTAGTTTCGAGTCTAATCCCCAATCATGTCCGCCTCAATCCATGTGTTCAAGCAGTTGTTTTTCTTCTGTGTTTCCACTCCTGTAGTTCTTCCTCTGAATGTGGATAATGTTCTTCTCCATAAGTCCTAGAGAGAGGATTCTTTAAGAGCCCCAGGTGACAGCTGCCCTAGGCCTTGGAGAGCCAGACCCTCTGCTGAAGGTGGGGTGGGGAAGGGAGGGTTCTGACACCTCAGAACTGAGAGTAGCTAGATGGCATAAGGTTTACAGCACTGGACTTGAGTTCAGATACTCATTATGGTACTGGGCAAGTCACTTAACCCATCTGTCTGCCTTAGTTTGCTCAACTGTAGAATGGGGGTATATTTTTTTAAACCCTTACCTTCCGTCAATACTGTGTATTGACTCATAGGTGGAAGAGTGGTAAGGGTGGGCAATGGGGGTCAAGTGACTTGCCCAGGGTCACACAGCTGGGAAGTGTCTGAGGCCAGATTTGAAACCAGGGCCTCCCATCTCTAGGTCTGGCTCTCAATCCACTGAGCTACCCAGCTGCCCCTAGAATGGGGGTATTGATAGCATTCATCTACTTCCCAGGGTTTTTGTGAAGATCAAACGAGATAACAGGTAAAGTGCTTTGCAAACCTTAAGGTGTAGTGAAGGTGCAAGCTGCTACTATTCTTCTATCTGCCTCCTTTGCTCATCAGAGTTCTGCTTCCACAGCACATAGGGCCCTTCAATATTCCAGGCTGAGTGAGGAGGATCCTTTCACTGCAGAGTCATCTGTGGATCTACCCCACCCCACCCCACCCCACTCCATACCATACCTGCCTAGATAAGCCTGTCTGGCAGTAAATAGATTCCTAGACCTTAATCCTACTGATGCTCTTGGCTCCTGACATAGGCCCATAGCAGTGGAACAGGAAAGTGATCCTCAGTGGCTAGACA
Organism: Gracilinanus agilis; assembly: GCF_016433145.1. Lineage (NCBI taxonomy): Eukaryota > Metazoa > Chordata > Mammalia > Didelphimorphia > Didelphidae > Gracilinanus > Gracilinanus agilis. Next base: position 33,533,769 of record NC_058136.1, on the reverse strand, counting down.
CATCTGGGAAGGGGGGATCTGTATCTAGCCCAGCTTCCCTGTCTCAGAGAATTGGTCATGAAGGCCTAGAGAGGGGAAGTGCTTTGTCTAAGGTCACACAAATAGAACAGAGCCAAGATTTGAGCCTAGGCCTTCTGACTCCAAACCTGGAGCTTGCCAGGGAACCATTTCATGGATGAGCATCAAATATGACTGAGGCCAAGCACATAGAGCTAGGGAGTGAAATGCACCCTCAGCTAAGTGTAGAGGCTAGTATCCCCCAATTCTGCTGTTTGCCTTACCCCTCTTCCCTACTAGCCAACATGGAGCCATGAACATGGGGGAGGCCACATTGTTACTGCTGGTAGGCAAAAAGGTATCATGGGAAGTACATTAACAATCAAGTCCAGCTAGTTCCCTGTGTGTGTGACCTTAGGCAAGTATCTTTCTTCTCTGGGCCTCATTTTCCTCATCATCTGTCAAATGAGGAACTTGGATTCATTTGGCCTCTTTTATGCCCTTCTAGTCTTAAAGCTGAGATCTGGCCAGAGGTCAGATCTCATTTCATAATCACAGCATGGGCCAGATCAAAAACAATCAGGGCCTTTGGCTCCACACTAACTTACTTCCCTGTGTCAAGGAACCCTAATATGCCCTCTCGAAATGGCTACCCCTCCCTTTTTAGACAAGATGATATTTAATATTGAACATCAATGCAACTCACTAAACTTGCTTGGTAACTCATCTCAATTCATTTCAGTCTGTAAAATGTTGCTCAAACCTCTTTGGACCTCAATTTCCTCATTTATCAAATGGACAAAATAAAGCTATCGCACCTACCCTAATATGTAGGCCTCAGCTGTGATATATGTAAAGCATTTATCAAACTTAAAACACTTTAGGAAGAGCAACTTGTTATGGTTATTAATGGTAGTAGTAAGAATACTTTTGTCCAGGTCTATGATTTCATGGCAATAGGAAAACTCACTGCCCATATGCACTTCAGCATCACATCTCTTGAGCCTCTCCCGACTGCTCCAGAGAGCTCACTGACAGTCTAAATTATAGCCCTGTTATTAATCTGACCCAGTGGAGGCATCCTAGAGGCACCCTAGACTTGGTTCTGGAAAGGACCCCACCTAGTCACCAAGTTCAGCTCTCTCTTTTACAGATGAGGAAACTGAGGCCCCAGGAGCATCAGCAATTTGTTCATGATCCCACTGCCAGGATATGCCAGAGGCAAGATTTGGCCACAGATCTTTCTGACTCCATCGTCTCCTTTCAGAAACCACACAAGGGGCCATTCATATTAACAACAACAATAATAATATTAGTAGACTTGTACCCTTTTTGTCCCTCTCTGTCCCCACTAGCATGGTATCTTTGTTCATGAATTCTGGTTGGTTTTTTCCCTACTAGGGTCATAGCCAGTGGGGCCTGGCTCTTTGTGGGTCTGCCTTGACCCACATTTCCTTGTTATTCCACCTACCCCCATCAATCTTAATGGCATCAGAGCATTCCATGGCATGAATGTACACTAGTTTCTCTAACTGTCCATTGTCCTGTTTGATATTTCTGTTGCTTGCAGGCTTTTTCTAATAACAAATAATGCTGCTAAGAATGAATATCTGTGAAAAGATAGTTCTCTCTTTCTCTGTCTCTGTCTGTCTCTGTCTCTCTCTGTGTGTCTCTTTCTCTCTCTGTCTCTGTCTCTCTCTCCCTTCGCCCCTCCATAATTCATTCAGAATATTTTCCCATGAATACAATAAATAGGTCCAAAGCCATTGGCCTCTCCTAAATCCCAGACTCATAAATTAGAGGCTAGAAAGAACCTCTCAGAAGCCATCTAGCCCAACCCCCTCATTGGACAGAGCAGGGAGCTGAAGCCTGAAGAAATTAAATGGCCAGCCACAAGTCCTCAGGGGCATACAATTGCACCCAGATGATCTGAATCTGAATCCAGGGCCTTCCCTACTCCCTCGCCAGCCAAGTCTGACTTCAATTCCAGGGCCAATCAGATGAGAAATTCGCCATCATAGGCCAGCATATAGTCTTTTATCCTGAAGCCTATTTAGGCAGGCCAAGGTTAAGGGCTATGAAAGTCTCTAACTCAGGGAACTAAGCCTGGGGCAGATGTCCCTAAATCCCTTTTCTCCAATAACTGCCTCTGGGATGAGCATCTGACCTTAAAGTAACCAATGTTCCCCAAGCTGATGAGATTGGTTTCTTGGCCTTCTACCCAAAAGGCCAGCCATTGCTTCTATAGGGAAGCTAGGTAGCACAGTGTATAGAGTGCCAGGCCTGGAGTTGGGAGGACCTGGATTCAAATCTGGCTTCAGACACGTCCTAGCTGTGTGACCCAGGGCAAGTCACTAACCTTGATTGCCTAGTCCTTTCAACTTTTCTGTCTTAGAATTGATATTAAGATTTAAGGTAAGGGCTTAAATTTTAAAATAATAGTAATAATATTACTATTACTACTACTACTAATCTACCAGTTAGACAAACAGCAATGGAAGGCCATCTTTCTGTGGCCTGATAATGGGCTAGTCCTTGTAGCCAAATGGGCTAATAGGACTACCAGGCTGGTACATCCTTTTGTAGTGTGGGTTTGTGGCCAAGACAGAGGTTATCAGTAAGCTGGCCTGGCTTCATGGAGTAGTTGGATTGTGGCCTCTGAATGACTGTTAGAGACGAAGCAATGTTCTTTTCAAAGCTGGCTCTTATACTTGGCAAATTCAGTAACTATTTACCTACAAAATGTCCTGGGGCTCAGAGAAAAGGCTTGGTTAGGTATAGTTATAGCTAGGCCACAAGACAATTTATATGGGAACCTGTGGTCCAGTCCTGCTTATAATGGAGGGATGTTAGTAGGCTCACCACAGATTTTGTGAGTTAATAATGACAGAAAAGGAAACTGATTCAGTCATGGGCTGCATGAAAAAGAGGCCTACTAGTCAGGACTCTGTTATCGTTATTCATTCATTTTTCAGTTATGCCTAATTCTTTATGATCTCATTTAGGGTTTTCTTGGCAAAAATACTGGAATGGTTTGTTTTTTCATTCTCCAGCTCATTTTGCAGATGAGGAAACTGAGGCAAACACGGTAAAGTGACTTGCCCAGGGTCACACATCTAAGAAGCATCTGGGGCCAGATTTGAATTGAAGATGAGTCTTCTTAACTCCAGGACCAGTATGTTCTATCCACTGTGCCACTTAGAAAGATGCTAATCTCTTTTCACTTTGTACTGGTCAGACCATTTCTGAGTATTGGGGCTAGAACTGTCCTCCTAGACCCCATGAGCAACAGGAGGAAGTGACAAAGAGGAAGTTTGAGATTTGACTATGGCGGCAATATGTCCTTCAGTGATTTTTTGGAGAGGGAGTGATTGCCCAAGGTCACACAGCCAGGAGGATCAGGACTAGGTTCTTAAAGTCAGGGCTTGAGACTCAGTCCAAGACTATTCTTACTTCAATTATTTCTCTTTATTCGCTTGGCCAAGTGCAAAGGATAATTGGCATAGAAACCAAGGGAAATGTTTAAATAGGACAAACCAGCAAGAGTATGTTGGTCATAGTCATTTCTTCCTTCCTTCTAAGTGACTTCCTACTGCTTTTTATTGCCATAGAAACCTGCCAGTGCGCAAGCCCAGAAAGGACTGACAAAGACCTGAACAAAGAAATGTGCACAGATAGACCTGAGCTCTTCTTGCTTGCCAGGGCTCTGAACAGAGGGTCTCAGATGCAGGGCCTGAGAAGTGGGCAAGGAAGGGTCCCTACTAAGTTGATAGAGGGAGGAATATAAGAAGCATTTCAGGAAGAAGGAATACAATAAAAGTGAGCTCCTTGATGTGGGTTGGGGGAGTAAGCACAGCAAGATAGATGGTCATAAGAATGTGGTGCACAGTTGTGCCCCTTTCCCCCCCTTTACCAAGGAGCTGGAATGCAGCAAGGATGGAAACTGGTAGAGAAGAGAGAAATCAGTAGGATATTTGGGTCCAAGGGCTGTTGGGGGCTGTGACTGCACTAAGAAAAGCCAATCTAACCCCCCATGGGCATACTGATAACTTAAGCCTGGACACAACCACAGAGGTCTTCTAGTCCTAGCCCCTGATTTTATAGTTGAGGAAAACTATCCCCCAAAGGGTGTAATGATTTGCCCAAGGTTACACATGAAGTCAGCAAGCATTTCCTAAGCTCCTACAACATGCCAAGCACTGTTCTGACCTCTACAGACACAAAGAAAGGCTATAAAAATTGGCCCTACCCTCAAGGATGACCCAATCCACTAAGTGGCAGAATTGGGATTTGAAGCAGCCAAATCCACTACTTGTTCCACTGGAATGGCATACATACCACACTATCCCTCAAAGGGCACAAGAAGAAGCAATGAGCAACAGTTACTAAGAGGGATATAAATCTAGATGTGAGGTCAGGAAAAAGTGGAATGATCTGTCCCTGGAGGTCATGAGTTTCCCATCCCCAGGGATGTAATAGGAGGGGATTCTTGTTTAGGGAACAAATTGGACTAGAGGGCCCCTAAGATCCCTTCCAGCTGTCCATGACAGAGTTTGGCATATTCTTTCTGTATGTGGACAGGTTACAAATGCCAGAAACCCAGACTAAGTCAAACTTAGAAGGAATGAGGACAGTACAGTTAGAAACAGCCCAAGATTTCTGCTGATTAATCTCTAGCAGACAGACAGCTCACAATCCTTGCCCTTTGTCCCCAAGAAGGACAAAGAACCAAGCCAACTCAGACTCCAGTAACTTACAATTTAAAACAGACCATAGGATCTGAAACAGGAAAAGACCTCTAAGGTTATCCTTGAGCCCCAGACCCTCATTTGACAGATGCCTTAAAGAGCGTTGGCCAATACCACCCAGGTTCCATTAGGTTCAGCATTCTTTCTATCTTTTGAACCTGCTTGAGTTCTGACACCAGTAAGTCAAATTATGACATTAAGGAACGAAGCTAGAGCAGTGATGACAAACCTATGGCAACACAGGTACCAAAGATGGCATGCAGAGTACTTTCTGTGGGCACGTGGCCACCCCTTTCCCCACAGAGTTCATCACTAGAAAGGCAGAGGGACTTGGGCAAAGCTGCTCCTCCGCCTCTCCACCAGCCTGACATGACAACATTTTTTCACATCCCTCGCCCCTCTGCCCAGCAGCCCAATGGGAATGCACAGCGGGTAAGGTGGGCAGCTCATAGGTAGCAGAGCTGGAGGGGAACAGAGAGCTCAGGCCACTCTCCTCCCCTTCTCTACACTCACTGAAGATATTCCTCACTTCACTCACCCCTCTGCCCAGTAGCCCAATGGAGTACTTTCTCCCTCCCCTGTGTTGGGTAAAGGGGGATATGGCAGGGCATGCCCAGCACTCAGTATGGGGGAGGGACCCGACACTGTCTCTAAAAGATTTGCCATCACTAATCTAGAGGAACTCTAAGCCTTAAGGAGGAGTCATTCTTACTGATCTTTGACAGAAAAACTGGTCCTGCCCCATTCCATCAACCCCCAACCCCAAACAACAGGCCATTCAAATATTGTGAGAGTCTCACAGTGTCAGTGTTCACAAGAATGTAGGAGTACACACTAGCACAGTAACGACAAACCTTTTAGAGGCAGAGTGCCAGGCCCCACCTCCACCTCACCGCCCCACCAGGCTGAGTACCATGCCTGCCCCCCCCAGAGACTGAGTGCCACACACCCCCAAAGACCCAGTGCTGAGCCCCATGCTCCTCCCCCATCTCACCCCTCCCCAACACCACCCCCTTATCCCAGAAAGGGGAGGGAGGAAGTGCTCCCATTGGGCTGCTGGGCAGAGGGGCAGGTGATGAGAAAAATATCCTCGGGCACATGGAGAGGGGGAGGGGAACAGCTCTGCCCCAAGTCCCTCTGACTTTCTAGTAACAAACTCTGGTGGGCTATGGCAGGCGTGCCCACAGAGAGGGCTCTGTGTACCCTTTTTTGGCATGTGTGCCATAGGTTTGCCATCACTGCTTTAGCATATCTCCCTAGCATCCACAAGCCCAGCCACACACACAGGGCTACCCCACATCTTCTCATCCCAGGAGAAGCCAAACTAGAAGATAGAAGTCTCTTTTTTTGTCCCTTGCAGCATAACTGCCAGGAATATGGCTGCTCTTAGTTCAGCTTATTAGCACCTCTGATTGGCCTGGCACCAGCCAAGACAGGCATGAGTTTTTCCTGTGGGGAGCAGGCTTGGGTCTTGGCCCTATGGAATCTCCAGGAGGGAGGATGAAACATACATGTTTCAGGGGGGTGGCCTTAGTGGCCAGAATAATCAGCCCTTTTGAAGCTCAAAGAATCCTAAGGCATTTAGGCAAACCTTTTAGAGTTTTGGGGTATCATTGTTTCTCCATGTAGGCAGTATTCTCATCTGCCATTCTGGAGCAAAAAGGAAGGATATTCTTTGTGTCTTTGTGACCTAAGCCATGATTGTGTGACCTGGGCCATGATTTGTAGAGTCCTAGGAGCTAGGCACTATTATTATCCCCATTTTATAAATGGGAAAACTGAGGCAAACAGTTTCTTAAATGACTTGCTCAGGGCCAAACAGCTAATAATCATCTGAAACTGGATTTGAACTCAAGTCTTCTTGACTCCAGGCCCAGTGCTCTGTGCCCTATGGAACCACTTAACTGCCTCTCCATTAGCTTAGACTACTAGCAAGGGTTGCCCTCCCAAGGCAGGTGACATCAGCTCCCAGAGTCTGCCCAGTTTGGCAGGATGAAGGCCAAGGAAGGAGACATTTCTTCCTATCCCCTGGCTAAGAATTACCTTTTTACTCTAAAGCTTCATAGTTGCTGAGCCCTGCCATGGCAGCAGTCTCTACTTGTTCATCTCCTATTCCATGCCCCTCTGTAGTGCCACTTTAAGGGCTGGGGCTCCTTGCTCTGACTTTAGGCATGCTTGTGATGGAAGCAATGAAATCAGTAGTAGTGGATCCCTGCTGTAGCCAAGGGCACCAGGAGGAAGGCTGGCCAGCCAGGAGAGAGCAAGGCAGGAGGTGTGGGTAAGGAATATGTCCCTGGCCTAGTTAGTTGACTCTGGGTCATTGGTACTAGCCCTTGCCCTCCTCCCTAGGCACGTTCTTGTCATGACTCCTTTTCTGCTTTGCTCCCTATGACCTTCCTCCTTGTCCCTATTCTCCTTCTCCCTTCCTTCCTCCTCCCTTCCCTTCCTTCCTTCCCTTGAGTTCTAGGATTCAAACTTAAATGCATGAGTGAGGAATTAACTAAGCTCCTGCTCTCTGCAAAGCTTTGGGGAGAAAAAAAGAGAAAAGAACCCCAGGGTTCCTTTCCCTCAGAGAGATTACTGTGTTAAAGGATATGAGATATGTACATAAATAATTAGAACACAAGATGGACAAGATGTAACAGGAGTAGAAGAAAAGTCTTGAAGGCTGTGGTTGAGTTCACTTGAGGGAAAGAAGCCTTACTACTATGGAAGTGAATGAAAATGAGCTATATGAATGCTTATTTCCTTCTCTCGTCCCACTTCCTCTTTCCCTACTGAATGGAAGGGAATAAAATATGACTTCCTGGAAGAGGTGGCTATTGAGCTAGGCCTTGAAAGATGGGTAGGCTTCCCTAGGAAAACTGGCATCCTTGTTACATAACGAGGGGAGAAGGGGTCCTTGTTGTTCTGGCTAATCGATGAGTGGGGAGGGATGGAGTGGTATACAAGGCGAGGAGGGGGCAGGGAAGGGAAAAGTAATGTGGTCAGCACTGTGTTTTAGAAAAATGATCTGACAGATCAAGAGAGATGTTAGAAGCCAGGAGGCTGTTGTTATATAGTCCAGGCAAGAGATGATGAGGCCCTGAATTAGGTGGTAACCTAGTGAGTGGAGAGAAAGGATTCCTTTCAGACCCTTCTCTCCCCTCTGCAGGTCTGAGGACCCATTGGGGATAAAGAGATGATTGGGAAATACTGGACAGGTCTGGGGACAGTTGCCTTCCCCAGAGTTTTCTATCTTGGGTGAGCCATGAGCCTATATGTTCCCATCTATATGGAAGACTAAAGTAATTGGTAGGTTTTCTTAGGACAGGACAGGCTAGGACTAGCTGGCTGGGGGAACTATAGCCAAGTGATTCAGGTCTGCAAAAACAAGCTGAGAGCAACTACTGCCAGCCTCCTACATCCCAACCTAACAGGCCCCACCAGGGCACCTGAATGGTTGCTTGAAAAGGTCCCATCACACCCCAGGCCCAGCAAGTCCTGCCAGGATGGGCCTGGAGTAGGGCCCAGCTTAGGAGGCTCCCCCCTGCTGGGAATGATGAGGGTGATAATGAAAAGCTAATCCCTTTCTACCTTCCAAAGCTGTCACATAGCTTGGTTCAAGAAGTCTTCATGACAGTCCTTGTCATAGACTGAGCTATGAATTGAGCCCTGTTTGAGAGATAAGCAGCCAAGCTCACAGAGCAGGGAGAGTGACTTCTCTAAGAGGACCATTTAAAGGATGAAAAAAAGGAATGATTGTGAAATGATTTTGGCATTCAGGGGAACCAGTCCCAAGGCTGCTCTCTACCATTCACTGCCTATGGCACAAGCCTGTGGCTGCCAAGGGAGATAGTGAGTGACTTTCCTTTCACTGGAGATATGCAAGCCAAGGAAGGGATGATCATTCTATAGGCATTTTGGAAAGAAGATTCTTTCTCCTACATGGTTTCAGCTGGATGGCCACTAAGGTCCTTTCCCATAATAAAATTCTATTATTCCAGCTCCCTCATTAATTCATTCATTGCCTCAACAAATTGATATTAAGCAAAGTTGGCCACTGCCACTTTTGCCATGGGTGTGACCTTAGACATTCTCTGAACCTGTCTTCTCATCTGTAAAATGAAGGCATTGGACTAAATGCTTTGTAAGGGACCTCCCAGATCATAATGTGTGTGCCTATGGCTTCCTGTATGCCGGGGACCAACCCATGCTTGTCCTGAAAGTTTATGTAATATTCCCTGGAAACCTACAGACCAAGAAATGGTCCTCTTGAAGTAGAATGATATCTTTTATGGGCAGTTTGGGGAACCAAAGAACTTCTGCCTATAGCAGGTATATTTCAGTGTTTGTTTATTTGGGGGTATAGGAGGACCTTTCCTGGATTCTAGGGATTCCAGATTGTTCCAAAGCACAAACCTGGGGTTGAGATTAAGCACCACCCCACCCAAAACTTCCACACCTTCTCCCCTACATACACCAAGCAGTGTGTGGTCTTTGGATTGTCTTTACTAAAGTGGCTTTTCCACAGAAGTTTCAAAACCACTTTTTAAGTCATTCAAGGGTAGCTGAATGTAACCAATGAAATAATCATTTGCTATATGCTGAAAGCAGCAGCGACTATGTGTTTGGAGGAAGAGGGAAGAAGAAATGGCTGAAGGGATCTATGGGTGTGCACAAATGAAACAAAATGGAAAAAATGGAAAAGCACTTCAGAACTTCTCAATGCCTTCATTTTTACAACTGAGGAAAAATGGCTCACATGGCTAGTGAGTATCAGAACTAGGTTTGAGCTCAGGTCCTCTGACTTTGGATCCAGTAGTCTCTCCATTATACCCAAATGTGGCAATTCCTAATCATTTAGATAAGAAAAAGTTCAAGGAGTAATAGGAAACCATTGTTGACATATATACTTCTGGAAAAACATGGCCATTGTTGCCTTCAAAAGTTTACCTAGTACTAATACAAGTTAGATGAAATTCAGTAATCTCCCTCAATGAACAAAACAGCCAGAGTCAGAAAAATCAGAGAGCCAAGCCCCACTTGGGCACCAAGACAGCATAAGTCAAGCTAGTTGAGCTAGAGTTAACACCATGTCTTGGCCCTAATGGCTACAGAGCCCCATCAGGCCTTGCCTATCCCTGGATTGTCATGCTAATTTCTTCTGTAGGGTTAGGTTCATTTATTTGCATTTTCAGTTCTAATAGGGAAAAGAGAATAAAAAGAGGGGCTAGGATGATTGCTGCTCAGGGAATTGGGGTAAGGGAGCAGTGTGACAGGATAGATCATTGACCAAGGGAAGGCAGTGGCAAGTCAACTTTAAGTTTGATTCTGTTTTTTTCTGCCAGGGGTCTTTGATCTTTGGCTTGGAAAGCACAGAATTAAAGTGGTTTCAAAGCCAAGATAAGAAGGGAGATAATAAGAGAGCATTTCATGATGGCAAGTCACTTAGCCTAGAAAAACCACATGCTCAGGTACTGAAAGAACTGGTAGACATGATTGCTAGGCCTCTATTGGTATTCTGGAGAACAGGAGAAATACTCTCAGCCTGGAGGAGAACAAATGCCTCAAATTTCAAATAATAGGAGAAAGTTATTTGCCAATTATAGGCCAATGAACTTGATTTCCATTCCTGACTAAAGTCTCACACTTCTTATTAAAGGAACAGTTAGTGAACATATAGAAAAGGGAGTGTTTAATCTGAGAAAGCCATCAAGGTCATAACAGATTGGACATTTCCTATTTTGACAGAGTGCCTTGACTTATAGATCAGAGGAACATTGTAAATAAGAGTTTACCTAGATTTTACCAAAGCATCTGCTCAAGTTGTTCATGCTCTGTGTGTGGATCAATCAATCACAACTACTTATTGAATTGAGGATAGGGATGGAAAGGGGAGCAGCTTGGTCCCACTCCCACCCCCCAGGCTTATAGCTCTGCTCCAGGCTGAATCCACCACAAGTAGGTGTTTGGGCTCTAGTCCAGTTTCTGTGGGTTCCTAGGGTACTGAGACCTGGAACCTCTGAAAATCTTCAAAATGGTCTAATTCATACCAAGCTAGAATCTAAGCCAACAGAAGAAGCTAAAACCCCTGGGACTCTCCTTCTATACTGGTATTTAAAAAGCACTTCAAAAAAAGACAGAAATCCAAATCCAACAACAGGATAGAGCCCCAGGATTCTCCTACAGAATACAACTTGAAAGGTAGGCAGAGAAAAGTGAGTTCCAGAGTATAAGGGAAAGACCTGACACCCCTCCCCAACCTATTGCACTGAGACCTATGATAGGACTTGGACTGACTGTGAGATTCCAGGGCAAAGGCTGCTGCCCTAACAGAGTACCTTGGTACCAACACATAAAGCTCAAGGCTCTGATGCAGGCTGGCAGGGAGGAACAGGGAGAGGAACAACTGGTTGGGTACTTTGGTCTCTGCTGCAGCTGGTGAAGATTTGGCGTCAGGGCAGATTAGCTCAGCAGGTCAGCTCAATCATCTAATCCAATATACCAGTAGAGCAGAGAAGAAGATCTAAAATTCCCTTCAGGGCAGAGAAGCTAAAACACAGAGATCAAGTAAACAAACAGAGGAGCAAGTGTACAATCCACAAAGAGGGGAAAAATAATGAGTAAACAACAGAAGAAAAAAAGGAAATTACAATTGAAAGTAATAAAGAACAAAGAAGAAAACCAACAGAAGAAGACTGAGGAACATCAAGCAAAACCTCAAAAAATTCAAAGAGTTGGACTCAGTCTCTCAAAGAGCTCAAAATAGAATTAAAAAAAAAAACAAATAAGACAGGTTGAAGAAAATTGGGGAAAGGAGAACTGTCTGAAAGGTAAAATAGGTTATCTTGAAACAGAGGTAATGAACTAAAACAAGAAAATAATGACTTAAAAGCCAGATTTGACCAACTGGAAAATGAGGCAAAAAAGTTAAAAGATGAAAAGAATGACTTGAAAAGAAGACTAGATCAAAAGGATAAGGAGGATCAAAAGGTCATAGATGAAATTCAGGCTTTAAAAATGAGATTTGGACAATTAGAAACTATTGACTTCACGAGGCATCAAGCAACTATAAAAACAAAATCAAAAGAATGAAAAAATAGAACAAAATATGAAACACCTCAGAAGAAAACAACTGATCTGGAAAACAGATCCAAGAGAGACAATTTAAGAATTATTGGACTACCCAAAAGTCATGACCCCAAAAAAAAAAGCCTAGACATCATACTACAGGAAATTATCCAAGAAAACTGCCCTGATATCCTTGAATAAGAGAGTAAAATAGAGACTGAAAGAATCCACAGATCACCTCCTGCATTCAATCCCCAAATGACAACTCCCAGGAACTTAGCCAAGTTCAAGAGCTCCAAAACTAAGGAGAAAATATTACAAGCAGCTAGAAAAAAACAATTCAGATATCATGGAGCCACAGTAAGGATCACATAGGACCAGAAGGCTTGGAATATGATATTTTGGAAAGCAAGGGGACTGGGTCTACAACCAAGAATCAACTACCCAGCAAAACTGACTATATTCAAGTATGGCCATTTAATAAAATAGAAGACTTCCAAACATTCCTGAAGAACAGACAAGACTTAAAACAGAAAATTTGAGGCCCAGATACAAAATCCAAGAGAAGCATAAAAAGGTAAATAAGAAAGAGAAAAAAATTTAAGGACTTCCATAAGGTCCAATGGCTTATATTCATTTATGGAAAGATATCCGCAACTCTTAAAAATTGTTATTGCATAATACTCAGAAGAAGTATGCATAGAGGGGGTGGTAGTAAGCTTATTAGGATACTATGTTAAAAAAAATAAAACTAGGAGGTGGAAAAAGAGGATAATACTGAGAAATGGGAAAAGAGAAGTAAAATGAGGTAAAATATATCACGTAAAGAAGTATGGGGGGGTTGAGGAGAAGACCAATATAATGGAAAAGAGGAAGAGGTCAATAACAGGTGATACTTAAACCATACTCTCACTGGAATTGGCTCAGAGAGAAAAGAACAGCTCAATTCATTGGGGTATGTAAGATTTAAATTAATGTGCAATACTTCAAGTATTATTTTTATAAAGTTTATTATCTAACAAAACAGAACCACATGACTAAATTTTTCTACCTGCTCAAAAAAGTCCCCACACCACCAAAGCCACAACAGGAAGGAAAGAGAGAAAGAGATGGAACTACACCCAATTTATATCCTGTCTACATTAGCACATAACGACAGGAAGTGAGTAGGGTGCTGGGAATCATAGTTTTGCTGGGGATTGTAGTTTTGTTGGGGATTGTAGATTTTAGGGTAACAGATTCTAATTACACAAACTCCTGGGGATCCTTTGGGAAACTAGTCTCCCCAGTGGACCATGTAAACATAACCGACTTATAAATTACAATAATTTGGGGATAAAAAGGAAAGAGAACAAAACCATTGATTGCTAGGTGCATTGACAAAAAGCCAATTAGGGGGGGCAGCTGGGTAGCTCAGTGGATTGAGAGCCAGGCCTAGAGGTGGGAGGTCCTAGGTTCAAATCCAGCCTCAGACACTTCCCAGCTGTGTGACCCTGGGCAAGTCACTTGACCCCCATTGCCCACCCTTGCCACTCTTCCATCTAGGAGCCAATGCACAGAAGGTAAGAGTTTAAAAATGTAAAAAAAAAACAAAGCCAATTAGGGGGCAGTTCCCTTTGGCATAAGAGTATACACACAAAATAAATGTGTTACAACCCCCCACAGTTCAATCAATTATACTCCATGGCTAATTCTGAGTCTTCTGATGCTGTGGAGGTTTCTTCAGGCATTGTCATGGTGCCTTCTTCAAACAATTCATCTTCTAGATTCAGAGTTATCAAGTTCCTTTTCCTGAAATGGTTCTTTCTTAAAAGATTTTTAGGGGGCAGTTGGGTGGCTCAGTGGATTGAGAGTCAGGCCCAAAGACAGGAGGTCCTGGGTTCAAATCTGGCCTCAGACACTTCCTAGCTGTGTGACCCTGAGCAAGTCACTTAACCCCCATTGCCTAGCCCTTACCACTCTTCTACCTTAGAACCAATACCCAGTATTGATTCTAAGATGGAAGGTAAGGGCTTAAAATTTTTTTTTAGTTTTATGACAGTTATACAGTCTCTATGGTAATTATGCCATCCCCCCCGAGGAGGGTGTTGCAATCCCTATGATAATGATACAATCCCCCTTGAAGAGGGTATTGACCAATACTCAGATCCACTAAGGTAGCCACTGAAGCTTATGGCTTTTAATCTTGGCTGAAATGCTCCCTCTTGGGGGCCATTAAGGGGTACCATGTTCCTTAAAAAAATTTATAAGACTAACCCATCACTGGGTAACCAACCCCTTTGGGTTTCCTCCCTCCTTTGGCATGGGACTGTAACAGCTCTAAAAGGCATGTCTTTCATATGTCTCATCCATTTTAATGTGGAGGCTAGGAATAGTGCTATAGCATTTCACTTCAGCTACTAAATGGACCCTTACTTCATGTTACAAACAACTCAGAGGTACTTTTACAATGGTATCTTTTCCAGTCCAGTCATAGGGGAAAGGTACAGATAAAGACAGTGCAATGGAATATATAGCTAATAGCCAAAACATAGTAGCTTAAAATGACATAGTGTAACAGAACTTAACAAACAAAATAAAATCTTAAAACAAGCAATCAGCAAATATATGTGACAGGATACAGGCATTGAATTCAAGAGTTTTTTTTTCCAATTACAATACAGAGATTTTTCATAAAACAAGAGTCTGAAAAGGCTTAAAATCCACCTCCAGATTCTTTAAGGTTCCTTCCCCTCCCCATTATCATCATCCTTCTAGGTTCCTTTTGATCATACCTCTGGGATCTCCCATAGTGAGGGAGAATTCCGCACTGAACATAGTGTGAAGGAATCCCATATTGGATGTATTGTAGAGACTTGGCAGGCCAGAATGGCAAGGGGGGGAGGTAGGGAGATGAATTTCTCCCCTGAATCTCGGGATTATTCAAGCTAATCACAAGGATCAGTGCACCCAAGAATGGTAGGAAGAAGAGACAACCTAAAATTGGGAGCTGTTTAAGAGTGGGCCACGCCTGCAATTCTACTTCCTATTTGGAAGAGTAACCTTCCTTCCTCTCCCCCAGGGGTAAAAAACACCAGGGAGCAGCTTGCTTCCCCTGCCACAAGTATAGAGAGTTAAGAGGGCAGAAGCTCTCCTCAGGTAAAAACCCTTTAGGAGGCTAATTATTACCTAAGGGAAACACACCTAGGCTTCCAAGTCAAGCAGAGAGCAAGTTCTCAGATGTTGACAATGTAAGAAAAAGAGGGATTTATACTTTCCAAGCCCCCAGAGAGTGGCTCTAATCAGCAGTGGCAGCAGCTGTGGTGGCAGCAGCAGGGGCAGCATGAGCTGCAGAAGCAATTGCTCCACAAGGATCACCCAGGCAGGGAGGCAGGATTGGCAGGATTAGGCAGCTGGGACCACCCAGGGAGTTAGCAGCAGTAGGCAGGATCCCTGAAGTTGGGAGGGGGAAGGCATGGCAGGAGAAACGTAGTTTCTTTTCAAACTAATCTACTCAGAGAGAATTAAGGATTCTGAACCCCATTTCTAGTCACCATAAATGTAAGATTTAAATTAATGTGCAATACTTCAAGTATTATTTTTATAAGTTTATTATCTAACAAAACAGAACCACGTGACGAAATTTTTCTACCTCCTCAAAAAAGTCCCCATTGCACCAAAGCCATGACAGAAAGGAAAGAGAGAGAGACAGAATCACACTCAATTTATATCCTGTCTATATCAGCATGTAACGACAGGAAGTGAGTAGGGTGCTGGGAATTGTAGTTTTCCTGGGGATCATAGTTTTTAGGGTAACAGATTCTAATTACACAGGAATAGAATTGTATCTTATCCTATAGAGAAGTAGAAGGGGAATAAGAAATGGGATAGTGGGGAGGGAAGTAATACAAGGGAAGGAGAGGCTGGGAGGGGAGACCAAAAGGTCCTATAGTAAGAGGGGAATAAGAAGGGAGCAGGTGGTAAGGTGAGCAATATAAGGGAGGGGGAAAGAAGGGAGACTAACTAAAAGCAAAACACTGGAGGGAAGGGAAAGAATTAAAGGAGAAAGGTCAGGATTAAAGGAGGAAGCCAAAATGGAGGGGAATACAAAGACAGTAATCATAACTGTGAATGGAATGAACTTACCCATAAAATGGAAGTGGATGGAAGAGTGGATTAAAAACCAGAATCCTACCATATGTTGTCTACAAGAAACACACATGAGTTAGGTAGACACACACAAGGTAAAGGTAAGAGACTGGATCAGATTTTGTTGGGCTACAACTGAGACAAAGAAGGCAAGTGTAGCAACAGTGATTTCAGACAAAGCTAAAGCAAAAATACATTTGATAAAAAGAGACAAGGAAGGAAATTACATCAGGATAAAAGGTAGTATAAATAATGAAGAAATATCAGTACTAAATATATATGTACCAAATGGTACAGCTTCCAGATTTTTATTTTTTTAAAGCCTTACTCTCCGTCTAGGAATCAATACTGTGTATTGGTTCCAAGGCAGAAGAGTGGTAAGGGTAGGCAATGGGGGTCAAGTGACTTACCGGTCACATAGCTGGGAAGTGTCTGAGGCCAGATTTGAACCTAGGACTTCCCATCTCTAGGCCTGGCTCTCAATCCACTGAGCTACCCACCTGCCCCCAGCTTCCAGGTTTTTAAAGAAGAAACTAAAGGAGCTTAAGGAGGAAATAGATAGGAAAACCATACTGGTAGGGGACCTCAACCTTCCCCTATCAGAACTAGACAAATAGAACCAAAAAATGTAAGGGAAATGAATGACATTTTAGAAAAATTAGAGCTAATAGATATCTGGAAAAAACTGAATAGGGATAAAAAGGAATATATACCTTCTTTTCTGCAGCACATGGTACATATACAAATATTCGCCATGTGCTAGGGCATGGAAACATCACAAACAAATACAGAAAAGCAGAAATAATAAATGCAACTTTTTCAGATCATAATGCAATAAAAATCATAATTAATAAGAGCTCATGAAGAGGCAAATTTATTTTATTTTTTTACTTTGAATTTTTAAATTATAAATTATCAATACTTTAGTCCATTGTCCTTTTCTTTAGTCTATAGTGGTTTATGCTTTAGGATCATATTGGTCTCAAAGACATATGTTACATAAGCTGCTATAAATCGATTGGGACTAGGAGTGTTTCTCTTTCTGAGATAAAATTGTGTAATATCCCTATTTGGCATTTTGTTAGTTTATATATATTGTATTTATAGGTAACCCTACATTTCTTTTGAGTTTTAAGATTAATGGGAATAATTTGGTGGAGTTGCAAACTTATCCAGCCATTCTAGAGAACAATTTGAAACTATACTCAGAGGACTAAAAAACTGTGCATATATTTTTTCCCACTTTAATATTTATTTTGAATATTTTCCCATAGTTACATGTTTCAAGTTCTTTCCCTCTCCCCCAAAACCCCCTAAGCCCCCTTAGCCAACGCATAATTCCACTGGGTTTTACGTGTATCATTGATCAAGAACTAATACCATATTATTGATAGTTAGACTAGAGTTATAGTTCAGTGTCTACATCCCCAATAATATCCCCATTGGCCCAGGTGTTCAAGAAGTTGTTTTTCTTCTGTGTTTCTCCTCCCACAGTTCTTCCTCTGAATGTGGCTAGTTTTCTTTCTCATAAGTCTCTCAGCCTTGCTCTGGATTCTTGCATTGCTGCTAGTAGAGAAGTCTGTTATGTTCGATTGTACCACAGTGTAACAATCTCTGTGTATAATGTTCTCCTGGATCTGCTCCTTTCCCTCTGCATCCATTCCTGGAGGTCATTCCAGTTCACACGGAATTCCTCCAGTTCTTTATTCCTTTGACCACAATAGTATGCCATAACCAATAGATACCACAATTTGGTTAGCCATTCTCCAATCAAAGGACATTCTCTCATTTTCCAATTTTTTGCCACCACAAAGAGCGTGCCTATAAATATTTTTGTACAAGTCTTTTTCCTTATTATCTCTTTGGGGTATAAACCAAGCAGTGCTATGGCTGGATCAAAAGGCAGATAGTCTTTTAAAGCCCTTTGAGCATAGTTCCAAATTGCCATCCAGAATAGTTGGGCCAATTCACAACTCCACCAGCAATGCATTAATGTCCCAATTTTGCCACATCCCTTCCAAAATTCATTACTCTCCCTTGTTGTCATTTTAGTGAATCTGCTAGGTATGAGGTGATACCTCAGAGTTGTTTTGATTTCCATTTATCTAATTTTTAGAGATTTAGAACACTTTCTCATGTGCTTATTGATAATTTTTATTTTTTTTATCTGAAAATTGCTTATCCATGTCCCTTACCCATTTATCAATTGTGGAATGGCTTGATTTTTTTGTACAATTGTTTTAGCTCCTTGTGTATTTGAGTAAGTAGACTTTTGCCTGAGTTTTTTGTTATAAATATTTCCCCCAATTTGTTGCTTCCCTTCTAATTTTGGTAGCATTGGTTTTGTCTGTATGAAACCTTTTTAGTTTAATGTAGCCAAAATTATTTACTTTACATTTTGTAATTTTCTCTAACTCTTGCTTGGTTTTAAAATCTTTCCTTTCCCAGAGATCTGACAAGTATACTATTCTGTGCACAACTAATTGACTTATAGTTTCCTTCTTTATATTCAAGTCATTCACCCATTCTGAGTTTATCTTGGCATAGGGTGTGAGATGTTGATCTAGGCCCAATCTCTTCCATATTGTTTTCCAATTTTCCCAGCAGTTTTTGTCAAAGAGTGGGTTTTTGTCCCAAAAACTGGGCTCTTTGGGTTTATCATAGACTGTCTTGCTGATGTCACTTACCCCAAGTTTTTCTACTGAACCTCCCTTCTGTCTCTTTGCCAGTGTCATATTGTTTTTGTTGTTGTTGTTTTTTAAAACCCTTACCTTCCGTCTTGGAGTCAATACTGTGTATTTGCTTCTAGGCAGAAGAGTGATCTTTGCCAGTACCATATTGTTTTGATGACTACTGCTTTATAGTACAATTTACTATCTGGTACTGCAAGGCCACCTTCCTTCATATTTTTTTTTCATTATTTCACTTGATATTCTTGGTCTTTTGTTCTTCAAAATGAACTTTGTTATAGTTTTTTCTAATTCAGTAAAAAAGTTTTTTGGTAGTTTGATAAGTATAGCACAAAATAAGTAAATTAATTTGGGTAGAATGGTCATTTTTATTATGTTAGCTCATCCTACCCATGAGCATTCAATGTTTTTCCAATTGTTTAGATCTAGTTTTAATTCTGTGGAAAGGGTTTTGTAATTGTGTTCGTATAATTCCTGTGTTTGTCTTGGCAGATAGATTCCTAAGTATTTTATATTGTCTAGGGTGATTTTAAATGAAATTTCTCTTTCTAACTATTCCTGCTGAGATGTGTTGGAAATATATAGAAATACTGATGATTTATGTTCATTTTTTTTGTATCCTATAACTTTGCTAAAATTGTTGATTATTTCCACTAACTTTTTAGTTGATTCTCTAGGATTTTTTAAGTAGACCATCATATCATCTGCAAAGAGTGATAGCTTGGTCTCCTCATTGCCTATTTTAATACCTTCAATTTCTTTTTCTTCTCTAATTGCTACTGCTAGTGTTTCCAGTACAATGTTAAATAATAGAGTTGACAATGGTCATCCTTGTTTCACTTCTGATCTTATTTGGAATGCTTCTAATTTATCCCCTTTGCAGATGATAATTTGTTGATGGTTTTAGATATATATCATTTATTATTCTTAGGAAAGGCCCTTCTATTCCTATACTTTCCAGGGTTTTCAGTAGGAATATGTATTGTATTTTGTCAAAGACTTTTTCAGCATCTATTGAGGGAATCATGTGATTTTTGTTGGTTTGCTTGTTGATATGGTCTATTATGTGAATGGTTTTCCTAATGTTCAACTATCCTTGCATTCTTGGTATAAATCCCACCTGATCATAATGAATAACCCTCGTGATCACTTGCTGAAATCTTTTTGCTACTATTTTTTTAAAGATTTTTGCATGTATGTTCATTAAGGAGGTTAGTCTATAGTTTTCTTTCTCTGTTTTTGATCTACTTGGCTTTGTGATCAGTACCATATTTGTGTCATAAAAGGAGTTTAGTAGAACTCTTTATTTGCTCATTGTGTCAAATAGTTTGTATAGTATTGGATTTAGTTTTTCTTTGAAGGTTTGATCGAATTCACTTGTGAATCCATCTGGTCCTGGGAATTTTTTCTTTGGGAGTTCTTTGATGGCTTATTCAATTTCTTTTTCTGATATAGGATTATTTAAGTATTCTATTTCTTCTGCTGTTAATCTAGGCAATTCATATTTTTGTAAATATTCATCTATATCACCTAGATGGCTATATTAATTGTCATATAATTGGGCAAAATATTTTTAATGATTGCCTTGATTTTCTCTTCATTAGGGGTGAGGTCTCCCTTTTCATCTTTTTTTTCAAACATTTATTAATATTCATTTTTAACATGGTTACATGATTCATGCTCCTGCTTTCCCCTTCGCCCCCCACACTCCCCCCACCCATGACCGATGCACATTTCCACTATTTT
This sequence comes from Gracilinanus agilis, assembly GCF_016433145.1. Classification (NCBI taxonomy): domain Eukaryota; kingdom Metazoa; phylum Chordata; class Mammalia; order Didelphimorphia; family Didelphidae; genus Gracilinanus; species Gracilinanus agilis. The sequence continues at coordinate 33,513,407 of NC_058136.1, read as the reverse complement.
TGTCATGTGTCCTTGATCAAGACCAATTTCCAAATTGTTGGTAGTTGCATTGGTGTGGTAGTTTC
>NC_058136.1:33346731-33498502 GCF_016433145.1 Gracilinanus agilis | reverse complement strand
GGGGGGGGGGTTGAAGGGGAAAGGTGGAGCATGAATCATGTAACCATGTTAAAAATGAATATTAATAAATGTTAAAAAAAATGAAAAGGGTGATCTCACCTCCAATGAAGAGTAAATTAAGGTAATTATTAAGATCTATTTTGCCCAATTATTTGACAACAAATATGACAATCTAGATGAAATGGATAAATATTTTAAAAAATATAAATTTTCCAGATTAACAAAAGAGGAAATAGAATACTTATTTGAATAAGTCATTAAGGAACTCCTTAAGAAAAAATCCCCAGGGCCAGGTGTATTCACAAGTGAATTCTATCAGACATTTAAAGAATATCTAATCCCAATACTATTCAAACTATTTGACAAAATAAGCAGAGAAGGAGTCTTACCAAATTCTTTTTATGACATAAATATGGTACTGATTCCCAAGCCAGGAAGACCAAAAACAGAGAAAGAAAACTATAGACCAATCTCCTTAATGAATATAGATGCAAAAATCTTAAATAGAAAAATAGCAAAAAGACTACAGCAAGTTATCACAAGGATTATTCACTATGACCAGGTGGGATTTATACCAGGAATGCAATGCTGACTTAATATTAGAAAAACCATCCACATAATTGACTATAATAACAACCTAACTAACAAAAATCACATGATTATCTCAATAGATGCTGAAAAAGCCTTTGACAAAATACAACACCCATTCCTATTTAAAACACTAGAAAGTACAGGAATAGAAGGGACTTTTCCTCAAAATAATAAGCAGTAGCTATTTAAAACCATCAGCAAGTATCATCTGCAATGGGGACAAGTTAGATACCTTCCTAATAAGGTCAGAAATGAAGCAAGGATGCCCATTATCACCACTACTGTTTAATATTGTATTAGAAATGTTAGCTATAGCGATTAGAGAAGAAAAATAATTTGAACGAATTAAGTAGGCAATGAGGAAACTAAACTATCACTTTTTGCAGATGATATGATGGTATGCTTAGAGAATATGAGAAAATCAACTAAAAAGCTAGTGGAAATAATTAATAACTTTAGCAAAGCTGCAGAATACAAAATAAACCCACATAAATCATTAGCATTTCTATATACTTCAAGAGTTAGAAAGAGAAACTCCATTTAAAGTCACTCTAGACAATCTAAAATATTTGGGAATCTATTTGCCAAGAGAAACTCAGGAATTATATGAGCACAACTACAAAATACTTTTCACACAAATAAAACTAGATCTAAACGATTGGAAAAATTTTAATTGCTCGTGAATAAGATGAGCTAATGTAAATAAAAATGACAAACCTACCTAAATTAATGTACTTATTCACTGCCATACCTATCGAACTATCAAAAAACTTCTTTATAGAATTATAAAAAATATAACAAAGTTCATCTGGAAGAACAAAAGATCAAGAATATCAAAGGATAATGAAAAAAATGTGAAGGATGATGGCCTAGCAGTACCAGATCTTCAACTATACTATAAAGCAGCGATCATCAATAAAATTTGGTACTGGCTAAGAGATAGAAAAGGGTACATCAATGGAATAGTCTTTGGATAAATGGCCTTAGCAAGCTAGTGTTCCCCAAAGATCCCAGCTTTGGGGATAAAAACCCAGTATTTAACAAAAACTACTAGGAAAATTGGAAAACAGTATGGGAAAAATTAGGTTTAGATCAACATCTCACACCCTGTACCAATATAAATTCAAAATGGGTAAATGATTTAATTATAAAAAGAGAAATTATAAGTAAATTAGGGGAACATAAAATAGTATACCTGTCAGATCTATGGGCAAAAAAAGAATTTTAAACCAAATAAGAGATAGAGAACATTAGAAGATGTAAAATGAATAATTTTGATTATATTAAATTAAAAGGTTTTGTACAACTAAAACCAATGCAACGAAAATTAGAAGGAAAGCAAAAAAACTGGAAAAAAATTTATGACAAAAATCTCTGACAGAGGTCTAATTTCAAAACTATCAATAATTACATGAAAAAGTCTTTTAAATCCCTCCTTATTAGAGAAATGCAAATCAAAATAACTCTGAGGTACTACCTCACACCTAACAGAGTGGCCAATATGACAGTAAAGGAAAATAAATGTTGGAGAAGATGGGGCAAAATTGGGGCACTAATGCATTACTAGTGGAGTTGTGAATGAATCCAACCATTCTGAAAGGTAATTTGGAATTATGTCCAAAGGGCTTTAAAAGAATTCATACCCTTTGATCCACTACTAGGTTTGTACCCTAAAGAGATAACAGTAAAAAATGTACAAAAATATTCATAGCCCGCTCTTTGTGGTGGCAAAAAATTGGAAAATGAGGGGATGTTTCTCGATTGGGGAATGGCTGAACAAATTGTGTTATATGATGGTGATGGTATACTATGGTGATATAAGGAATGATGGACTGCTTGATTTTTATATAACCTGGAAAGACCTTCACAAATTGGTACAGAGTGAAATGAGCAGAAGCAGAAGAACATTATACACAGAAACTGAAACATTGTGGGACAATAAAATGTGACCGACTTTGCTACTAATAGCAAATAGATCCAGGACAATCCTGAGGGACTTATGAGGAAGAATGCTATCCACATCAAGAAAAAGAACTGTGGGAGTAGAAACATAGAAGAAAAACATAGTATTTATCACTTGTTTGTATGGGTTTAGGATTTGGGGTTTTGGTTTTTAAAAGATTACTCTATTACAAAAATGAATAATATGGAAATAGGTATTGAGTGATAATACATGTGTAACACAGTGGAATTGCTTATCAGCTTTGGGAAGGGGGAAGGGAAAGGAGAGGGAAAAGACATAAATCATGTACCCATGGAAAAATACTTAAAAATAAATAAATTAATTAATAACTTTTTGGGCCATTTTTTAAAGAGGCTGAAGGAAGAAGGCTACTTTGTAGGTGCATTGTATCAGTGGCAGATAATCAGCAGATCTAGGTTCAAATCCTGAGTTTTCCATTTATCTCTTATGTGTGTGGTCACAGACAATCTAGTTTATCTATTTGGGCCTCATTTTTCTCCTCTGTCAAATGAGGGTGGATTAGTTGAGCTCTAAGGTCCCTTCTAACACAATATCTTTGATCCTCTCTGTTTCCAGAAAGTTTAACTTCAAACCTCAGTTCATGGGCCACTTCCTACAGGAAGGCTTTCTTATAGTGCTTAGTGTTCTCTCTCTCTCCTTCTTAAATGATTATGTATATACTTATCTGTTTGCATATTGTTTTCCTCCTCCTCCTAACAGAATGGATACTCCTTGAGGACAAGAATTGTTTTCATTTTTTCATGTATTTGGTTGGTCTAAATCAGTTAGCTGGGCACACTCAGCTGCTCAGAGCTTCTGAGGTCATAAATAGCTCGTGGGTTTTGTCCATAGGTATGTAGCAGAAGCCACTGCCATCTTGTGGAGCTCTTGGTGTGGCAGAATTTGGGACACTGAACCAACTTCTGCCACTGGAAGCTACAACAGTCAATGTCTTGTTTCCCTCAGAACCACTTGCTGTACTGCCCTGACCTGTAAATACACAACTACAATATGATGCCTTTTGGAAAGATCCCCAAAGGTAAGTCCCTTGGCTTCTGCCTCTCAAATCTCCATCCCTTTCTTTCAGGCTTCTTCCCCTCTCCTTTGCTCTCTGAGAACTTTTCAGATGAGTGGGTTGAACTGGAAATGCCATGCAAGGCTCTATGTCCAATGGCCTAAGCTAGGAGCCATTTTCTCTAATTGAGTAGTAACTGAAGTGTCCCCACCATCTGTTAGCACATATGGAAACAGTCTGTGAGACTCCATGCCCTGGAAACTTATGCTTCAAGGAGGCCTTCTCCCTAGGAAAGAATGTGATTATCTCAGACTGGTGACTGTAGCATAAATTAGCCTGGGCACTGGGGACTCTTTTCTTCTCTCCACTAAGACTACCTCAGTCCAGGAGGCCTTCCTCTGGCTCTAGCAGGGATGTTCTCTCTCTCCTCCATCACATGGCACCTGTGGGCAGCCTCTGTCCTCACCTGTTCTATTATATGATCTCACCTTGGCAACTTCTCACTGCAGCTGCCTATTTAATTCACAAAGTGGAATTCCATTGTCTACATTATCATGCTTATCTGGCTGGGATAAGAGGCTCCCTAAATGATGAAGTCTATGGCTCCTTTAGTCCTGGGTTCTATGTGTAACTCAGAACTTCCAGTGACATGGTGAAGCTGCTGCTGAAACTTTGATAGTGACTCATTGTGCAGACTTAGCTAAAACCATGGGCCATTCTATATGTGATTTCTTTTCTCTAGCTGTAAAATGGCATTGGGTAGAAAAAGTTTGTGGGCTACAGATACCCTCTAGAGTAGAAATGGGCAGAACTCAGCCTCCATTTCTGTTTCTGGAGTAAACAATGGACATATATGTCAGAGATAAAGATTCCTTAGTCTTCAATTGTTACCACTTATTTGAGCAAAGATCATCTTAGTGTCCTCTACTTATTTTTATCCATGAGTGAGCAGCAAAAATACTTAAAAAGACTAACTACAGATTAATGGTAGAATGCCACATTTACCATCCATAATCACTGAATATTGTCCCCCAGTGATGGTGATGACCCAGGCATAGGGCCTTATTTAGCTAACATCTAGATGATTGTCCTTCACAATTGAAGTAGGAAGCAGATAAGTAGGACCCTCAGAACAAATGGGCTTGAGGGACAAACACCCAGTTCATCTTTCTCCATGATATGGTCATTCTTCCCCACTGCTCCCAATTCCACTTTCCCTTTTTTCTTTATAGGATTTGCTTCCCATTCTGGAGATGAGGATCGGAAAAATGTCATCAAACAAATGAAAGTCCGAGCCATCATCAAAGGTGATAAGAGCTGGATTCACAAACCAAATGATACAGAAGGTCAGACCATGTGAGTACTTTAGAGAAATTCCTGATGGTGACTCTTGAAGGTTGTATCCCCCAGCCTCTGCCTGAATGAAGTAGGGAAGGGGTAGAAAAGGGCAGAGAAGGAAAGGAGTCCTAATAAAGATGGTGAGAGAGGCCCAGTTTGGCCAAGAGTCAGACTCTAACTAGTATGCCAAAGTCAAGACTGAAGCAGTGGATGGGGGGAAGCTACAAAGTTTTTTAGGTCTGACCACAACTGATTCATGGTGCCTCTCATCCCTGGTTGTCCTTAAAAACCCTTTCCCCTTTCCTAGCACACTTACCCTTTGTAAGTACCTTCCTGACTCTTAACTTGTTAATGATTAAACTTTCAGATATCTTATGTCAGTTCCTACATCCTTTCTCACTCATTCACCTCTTAACTAGAAATGAGGGAGGAAGAGCCTCCTCTCAGTGTGCCCCAGAGGTCACCAGGTGTATCAGACAGAAGTACTAGGTGGAAGAGGGTAACAAGGGGTAAGAGAATATACTGACTGGATATATGAGGCAGATTTGGGCCAGTAACATGGGGTGGGGACATGAGATAAAGGTACATTTGCTTTTCCCTTCTAATAAGTAGCTCTGAGAGGATACTATTGCCTAGATCTTCAGCAAAATCCTACCTCTTTCCTCCAGAGAGTTACCTCCAAGCAAGGAGCATTGCCCAGCTACACCTCCACTCATAACGACCTGGAAGGACAGGTATGATGAAGATACCTTTCCACACTTCACTGAGGCAGGAACATAGTCCACTAGATAAAGGGTAGCCCTTTCATCTAGCCTAACACTTCTCAACACAGATAGGTGGTAGAAATGCAGGGGATCAAAGTGTTTTTGAGAGCCCTGTAGGAAGTAGGGCCAGAAGTAATATGAATGTCCATGACATTCAGTACATTTCTATGTATTGTGGAAGACTCACTCACTGGAACAATTCCTCCCTGCCATTTTTAGACCCAGAATAATTGGCTTGATCAGTCAATGATCATAGATGGTGAAGTATGTTCCATGCTAGGGAGGAGATTTTCTGTTATCCCATGTCTGCTGCCCTGGCTTCGAAAGGTCAGAAGACCTGAATGGAAGCATTGGCTCTACCATTTACTAGCTGTGGGCTCATGGAAAAGTTATTTCCCCTTCTTTGGGCCTCAGTTTTCCTTTTTCATAAAATTGGAGAACTCTGTGCCCTGTCATCTGATTATGCACCCTAAGGCCTCTTGGACCTTGCCATCTGCCCTGCTATTGGCTCTGTTTGAGTTTCAGGCCTTTCTACACACCCTGAGGCTGAGCAACTCTTTTATGCATTGTTTCTCCCAATTGGAGTGTGAGCTCCCTGAGAGCAAAGATTGTCTTGCTTTTTCTTTTTTGTATCCCTAGCATTTCACACAATACATGGTAAGTACTTAATAAATGTTTTCTCATTCATGTATATGCCTTGCTTTGGAGGGATCAAATGAGAGGGTACATAAAAATACTTTGAAAGTTGTAGAATTCAAGCCTGGAGATAGGAGGTCTTGGGTTCAAATGTGGCCTCAGATGCTTCCTAGCTGCGACCCTGTGACCACTTAACTCCAGTTGCCTAGCCCATACCACTCTTCTACCTTGGAAATGATACTTAGTATTGATTCTAAGTCAGAAGGTAAGGGTTTTTAAAAGGAATGAAGGGAGGAAAGGAGGAAGGGAGGGAGAGAATTGTAGAGATCCCCATCAGTACACATTTCCAAGAGTTTGCCTTCTTACTAACTTCTTACTCCAACCTCTTGGTGGCGTACATGGTGCATGCCACTTACAAACCAGGGGGAAGGATGCTGTCCAAGGGATCCTGACAATACTATCTTGGAAGTGCTTAGAGCTCCCTGGGAGATAGTTGAACAAATCTGTTCTTAACCAAGGGCTGCAATTATAAGTATTGAGAGCCTCCCAACATATGAATGTTGTACTGTAACTTTCCTTTGGAAAATAGGCGCTAAGTGATAAATAGATAATGGACCCCTTGCAGTATATCTTTGCTTCTTAGTGGCCTAGAATGTTGAAGCTAGAAGGAACCTTTATAATCCAGCCCCTTCATTTTCAAAGAATCAGAAAACTTGGGCTAGAAGGACCTCTGAGACCATATAGTCTAAACCCATTATTCTACAGGTGATGAAAGGGAAGTCAGGAAAGCCTGAGAGTCTTGCCCAAGGTCACACAGGTCAGGCTGCTATCCCCTCTTGAGTAGGTAGGGCCACTGTCCCAATAGGCAATATTCGAACAAGCTCCGTACAAAGTAATGGACAGAGCCTATCTCCTAACTCTGGATGCCTTTGTGGTCTTTCACCTTCCTTGATGTGCCTCCCCTTTCCAGTTGGAACTAGCAGCTTCTGATTTATTTTTTCTCTCTGTGCAGACCTACAGCTACCAAGCCTTCAGCAGGCTACATTATCAGGTGGGTGTTAACAGTCAGGGGAGCTGGAAACAGTAGGAATGGTGGGGTTCTCAGTACTTGCTAAAGGCAGTGATGGGCTTCTAGCCTAGAGAGTAATAGCCTACCTAGCAAGTTCAAATCTCCCACCAGGGATTTTGAGGCAAAGGAAATAACAGGGTCAAATTAGTGGGTGACTGAGACCAAGAAATGCAGTGGAGCTTAAGAAGGTCAAACTCATTACTTAGCCTTATGTGTGGTAGGGCCCATTTCAGAATAGTTTGTCTGAAAGGGCCTGCCTAGAAAGTCTAATAAAATCAGAGTTGGGAGCTAAAGCAAGGTTGCTGGTCAGGAAGGATTACCTCTGCATCCTGGGGCCTCTGCAGACACTTTCCAGGGTAGTGAGTATCTTGGGCAAGAGATCCTCTGTAATGAGAGGATCCAAGATGATCCTACCAATCCCCCTCGGGTGCAGTGTGATAGCCAGGGAGCCATGAGATTGACTCTAGCTAGGCAAAATGTCATGCCATAGGAAAGGAGGGTATCTCCTAGCAAGTTTGGTAGGAGCTTGGTCCAACTTGAAGAGACGCCCTCCTTCTCTTAGATCCTGGTGTTGTGGGCAAGCCCGTTTGCCACTCCTATAAGAAATAGCTCCACCTCTCCGGCAAATGTATCCCAGCCCAACTCCAGTCTCATTCTAGCTGTGCTCCCCTTCAGTGGATTTCCTCTGCATCTTATTCTAAGTTATTTTGGACAATAATGGGATATCTCCTCCTCCGGTCCATACAGGGGCGTGTTCACCAAGCCAGTTGACAGCACACCTCTGCCACAGAGCCAATTCCTGACTACTTTTGAAAAACCCAAAAGGTTGGTCTGGTGGGAGGTACTAGAAGAATCCTCGTCAAAAGAGTTCATGACCTTTTGCAGACCCTACTATGGGGCACTTCTCAACTCAGACAGCAAGTGTCAAGTTGTGGGGGACAGAGAGGGGGAGGAGCCAACAGCTCTTTGGGTGGAGTTGGCTAGTGCTGAGCTATGGCAAAGAGCCCATCCAGGTTGCAGTCAAGCTGGCTGTTGCTGAGAGGAACACAATCTAGTCAATCACCAAATATTTATGAAGCACCTACTGTGTGCCAGGTACTATGCTAGCTGCTAGAGCTCAGTCTGAGACCCTTCCTTATACTTAGCATCCTCTTCTGAGCATTTTATAGGTTACTGCTTTCATTGGCTTCTCAAAGCATCCCTCTAATAATTGTGTCTATAATAACTGATATATCTAGAGATTTGCAAAAGTTTCACATCCAGACTACCCAAAGAGGATAAACATTCCCTTCACTGATGCTGTTAGTCTCTTCCCCCACCCCCAATACATAGAAATGGCTTGTTTGATGGATTCTTGAGTTGTTGGAGCCGTCCAGTTCCTCCTCCAGTGGCCATCTTCCTGGTGATGAGCCTGTCCAAGCATAGCTCAAGCTGGTACTCATCTCCATTGCTCTGGTGAGCCATATGAGCCATGCATGTATCCTCCATGGAGCCCATCAGTGTAGCCTCAAATTTCTATAGCATTGTATGATTACAAAGTGCTATCCCAAAATGGGTCTCTCTAGAGATATATCTCATACTTAATCTTTGGAAAAGAACTCTGAATGTATATTCCACAATCCCTGCACCCATTCCCTATCCCTGGGATTCTGGGGTACCCAAGGCCTCCATTCACCAAAGGCTGAGCAGAGAGCCTTTGTTGTTAGTATTCTCTTCCATGGCCTTGGCTGACTTTGAAAGGAAAGCGTAAGTTAAGAAGTGACTCCCTTGGATCCGTATATGGGTCTGATGTACCAAGCTTTCATAAGTTTGGGATCCTGGACAGCTTCAAAGAGGTTCTGATCAAGTTTGCTTTTCTTTTCCAGATCTACATTTCCATCAAAAGCTCTCAGTGCCAGCCTGCCCCGGCTCTCGGGTTCCAGCTATAAGATCAATGATGACTTCAGCAAGAAGATGTGAGTGTGCTTCAGGATTGACCCCCTTTTATTTTTCTTGTGTTCCAGTTCTAAAAGTCTATGACATGAGTAAGGGAAGGACCGTGTTTCGGGGATAGCCAGGTCAGAGTCAAGAGAGTAAGCCACTTAACTTTTTTGCCTCAGTTTCTTCCTACAGTCAGCTACGTGTTGCAGTGGATAGAATACTGAGCTTGGAGTCAGGAAGACCGGAGTTCAAATGTGACCTTAGACACTTACTAGCTGTGTGACCCTGGACAAATCACCTAACTTTTGTCTGCCTCAGTTTCCTTATCTGTAAAAAGGGTATAATAATGGCACCTCCCTTGCAGCGTTGTTGGGAGGATCAATTGAGATATCTGAAAAGCACTTAGCACAGTGCCTGGCACATAGTAAGCTATACAAATGTTAGCTATTATTATTATTATAATCTGTCAGTTTATGAGTAGGTCAAATTAATTTGGATCTCTAAGGTGAAGTCCAGTTTATAGAAGACTCTCCTGTAGCACACCCTACATAAAGAGATGAAACCCCATAGGAGAAGATGATAGTGATTTACTCTTTTCTGTTACTGAGCAACAAAGAAGGTACAATGACTAGAAAGGTTTGAGGAGGAACACAAGGAGATTCCTTCCCTTTCACTTCCTCTCCGAACCTTTATGCCATTGGGTATTGTGCCTCCTAGTGCACCCTTTTAGGATGGAGAGGGTGGGATTTTCCTTAGACAGATGGAAGATAGTAGATATGATGGACTTGGATCCTGGGGTGCTGCCTGAGAAGCCCTGCTGAATTCACATAAAAACCCTCCTACTTGCTTACCTATGTGATCTGAGCCTCACTTTGCTCCTCTGTAAAATTAGGGAGACTGGCTGGTGTATCAACCTCCCCCAAACTTAGAGTTCCATCATTACCAGCTGCCTTCTGAATGTTTCAGTAGCTTCCACCACTACTTAGCTGTAGAACCTACTCAACTTATTTGAGAGAGCTGAGATTCTTATTATATCTGATTTCCCAACACATACATACATACTTTTGGTGTGAAGTGAATTAGAAGAAGCCCTTTCTGCATGAAGAAGGGATCCATTCTGATGTTTAGTCGTCTAGTCATACCTGACCCTGTTTGGGATTTTCTTGGCAGAGATACTGGAGTGCTTTTCCATTTCCTCCTCCAGGTCATTTTATAGATGAGGAAGCTGAGGCAAGCAAAGTTGAGTGAGTCATCTGGGTTCACATAGTTTAGTAAGTATCTGAGATTGGATTTGAACTTGGGTCCTCCTGACTCCAGGGCCAGCACTCCATTTACTGTGCTACCTAGCCACCTTAGGGATCCATTCTAAGGAATCTCAAATGCTAATGACATCTGAGAGGCAAACACTCCAAGACTGGAAGTGCCGGTTTGCATTGAGAGGTGTTTACTTTACTAGGAGTACTCTATGCCAAAGAAATCATGAGTCCAGTTTTTAAAAACTGTCAGATCTCAAGAAACATAGATTTAGGACTGAGAAATCATCTAATCTGACCCTCCTCATTTTATAGATGAGGAAACGGTGGTTTGGGGGAAGGGAAATTGCCCAAGATAAAAAGAAGGAATGGGATTTAACCCCAGGTCCTCTGACTCAAAAGCTGGTGAGGTTCCCCCACAACCCATTCTATCACTAATGTGTTAACATGACAGAAATGATGGGAAAGGAAAGATCTGGGCAATGAAGTGGGGTCCACTATATGGGCCTTCTTGTTCTCTCTTCTCATTTCCCAGTTAATGAGGCTGATTTTAATCAGACATTAATGTGATTGAGAGGTAACTCAGTGCAATGGAAAAGAATTCCTGTATTGGGAGTCATAAGACCTAGGATTGAGACCAAGTTTCTATTCTTAGCTGTGTTGATCATAGGCCAAACATTTTACCTCTCTAAGCCTCAGTTTCCTTGTCTGTAATTAGTCCTGACCACCCTATGTGGTACAGTGGTGGTTGAAAAGGGCAGAGCTGTAGGGATCCTTAAAGGGCTATTTGAACTCAAGTTGTAAGGATGGCCCTCAGTTTCCTGGGGTGGAGGAGTTCCTACCTCAGGAAGAATTTAACTCCTAGCAAGTTATAGTGGTGAAGCTCACCTAATTGAAATAGGGGTGGGGCTGAGTGAAATAAACAGAGTATTGGGAACCCCTGATCTTTCATACAAGCCAGGTGGGCAAGTTGGGCAGAACTTGCCATATAGGAAGGAGGTTGGGAAGGAGGTCTAACTGGAGCCCTAGGCTCTGGCCTCTCCTCCAACTCACCTTCCCCATTCTCTGCTCTTCTAGAGCCCAAGCTTCCTGCAATCTACTTCAGAGATCTGCCACTTGGGAACATTCTTATGTGCTATCTGCTGCCAAAAAGAACTCGGTGTTAGTGCATGTAGCAGGAGAAGGAAGGCAGAGAGAGGTGTGGGCTGTATACCTTGTCCTGGAAGGTAGGGTAGAAGACAAGGCAGAAGAGGAGCAAAAGAAGGGGACCATGGGATGGGGACCAAGTGAGACAGGGATAACTTAAAGGGTGCAAGGTTATAAAGGATTTGAATTTGGTCTTGGGGCAATAAGGAATGTGTTAGTCTAGTGTCACACATTTTATTTTGTAATCCTACAGGCCAACACCTAAGGTGTTGTCTTTGTATTCTCCTTCCAGGAGTTCCCCTCGAGACACAGCACCTCCTTTTATTGCTAAGAGGTAAAGTTTTAGTGAGGAAGATTCTAGCGTTCTCTTCCTAAGCTAAGAAGAAGGTCCCTTCTGGGCTCTCCTCCCCTACTAGTGGGGTGGAGTTGGGCTCACCTGGAGCAGAGGAGGCCCTGGAGAGTGTTTGACTAGGCATTACTTGTCTTAGAGAGCTCACAGCCTGGTTCAGGAAGTGGAGTTAAAGACCTTGCCCAGATAGACTATGGGGCTGGAAGTCACAGACAGATCTGAGATCTCTTCACTTTGCCCAGCAAAAAAGTAAACCATAAGCTCCTTTGCCCATGGGAAAAAGTGCATCATCTTACTAAAGATTTGCAGGAACTTGAATGAAGGAATAGTTACCCATTTTGGCTTCTCAGAAAATATTTTTTCCCTGGAAAGGCAGATTGTTGTGGTAGATAGACCTCTGGCCTTAGAACCTGGAAGTCTTGCCTCAGACTCAGAGTAGCTTTGTGGCCCCTCTCTCAGCCTCAGTTTGCTCATCTTTAAAATAGAGTTCGTAATAGCACCTACCTTACAGGGAATTAGCACATAGTAAGCATTTAATGCGTGATGTATATAAAGGGTTTTACAAAACTTTAAAGGAAATGAGAGTAGCCATGGGGACTTCTATACCAAACAGGCAAGCTTCTTTATTGGCAGAGGAGAGCTGGAAGATCATTTCCACAGACTGAGAGCAGTCCCGAAGTAGATGGTTGGAAAGGGCTGCCTTCAACTCCAGCCCTTGCAGAATGAAAGGGGATTGGAGAGGGGTGGGGAGTGCTGGGGGTACCCAGGACTGCTGTGAGTGAGCCCTCCCACTTTTGGTCCCTGGGCCTGAATCAGCTAACTTTGATTTCCTAAAAGAACAAGGAGCTGTCCAGCTTGGGGAGTTCTGAACAGTCTCTTCCCCATTCTAAGGGGAGTGCACCAAGAAGGAAGAAGGTGCCTCCTGAGGTCCCCTCATGGGATGGGAGACTGCTTCTGGGTTGGCCTTCTGCTTTAAAAAAATAAGTGTTTGACTAAATGAGGGAGTTGCCTGGCACAGCGACCCCTTGCTTCTCTTACTAAATTTTTTGGGGGTTACTGCCTTGAAGGGTTGAAGCTGTGGAAGAGGAAGCCCCTCCCGAGAGAAGTCAGACTCTGCCAGCTTTGACAAGACAGCTTTTTGGCCTCAACAGGTAGTCATTTTCCATTTGTTTCAATATACACTTTGCCCCAACCTCCCCTACCAGCCCCAGTTTCCCTAAGGGCAATGAGCTTAAAGAGGGATCTCCTTTTATACTCAGCAGAGCCAGAGCACCAGCTCTCCATCCCCCAGAGTGGAGCCTTGCAGGGGAGAAGGGAAGGCTGTAGAAGCCATTCTAACTGAGCTCTCCTATGCACACTCTCATTTTCTGGTATATATCAGCTAGTTCATGAAAGGTAGCATGGCATAGCATGGCAAATAGAGAGCAGGCCTTGGAGTCAGCTCTGACCTAGGTCCAAGGCCCACCCTTACCTGCCATGCAGGCCAGAAGTTGCAGAAGGGTGGAGACCTGCTTTGGTAGAGGGAATGCCTTCACTGGGTGCTTCCTTCACCAAGGAAATCATAATACTGGGGAAGAAATGTTCATTCATAGATTTAGAGCCTGTCCCCTCCTTTTACAGAAGAAAACACTGAAAACCAGAGAGGTTAGGCAACTTGCTCAGGATCACAGAGCTAGGACGCTACAAAGCTCTGTATTTGAGCCCTGATGGCCTATCTCCAAACCCAGCTTCCTTATATGAGGACATACCTTTCCCCAAGAGAGTCTAAGGTTTGAGAACAGATGTGCATCCTCTTTTACCTTTGTACCCACACTAGAGTAGAGGCTTTACTAAACGTTTCTTGAATCTGACACTCTCTCTGGCAGTTTGGCTATTATTGTGTTACATTTATTATACACTTTTCAAAAATGTGTACACAGTGGAAGTTTGTAGTTTATGCTTTTCTCTTTTTGGTCTTCGATTATTGAAATGTTTGTGTTTGTTGGTGTTTCCTAAATTCGTATTGAAAAAGAGTTGAAATTAAAAGTAATTAAAAAATATTTTCCCCTCTCCCCTGGCCTTTCCTTGCAGAGCTGTTTCCAGCTTCCTAGAGGGGCTTCTTTGTCTCTTCTCCCTCCCATCCTCTGTTCCCTCCTTTCTACCAACCAATGGTTTAGGGGCCAGGCTCCTAACAACCCCACCTCCAGTAGTATATGCGTCTGGTCCTTGTTTAAAGCTCTCTCTCTCTCTCTCTCTCTCTCTCTCTCTCTCTCTCTCTCTCTCTCTCTCTCTCTCTCTCTCTTTCTCTTTCTCTCTCTCTCATAGTTCTGATGTGAGCAGAGGAGAGAGAGCAGGCTGCTCAGCTTGGTCTGGAACCAAATCCAGGGATCACTTTTCATCTCCCAGAGTTCAGGAGTGCAGGTAAAGGCACTGTTATCTAAGTCTGTTTCTATGCCTCTAAAATGGGAATTGTAGCCCATAGTACATACCTCCCTCCTACCCAGAGTGGTTGTATAGATCAAAGAAGATAAGGCAGGTCCAGTACAGTATGGCTATAAATGCATTTGTTACTGGAGGTTGTTGGCCACTATCCCCAGGGTTACCAACTGTGGAGTCTTAATTTGAGATCAGGACTCAGTGTCAGTGGTATGTGTGCTCCCGAATCCAGGACTCCCTGTACCCTCCTCCACATCTTGATTTTTGCCTTCTGACTGATGCTTATGAGTACTCTGAGCTCTCATTATTCCTCCATGTCCCTTCCAGGTTCTTCCAGGGGCAGAGTCAGAGGACCAAACTGTATCTTCTTGTCCTGAGTCCTTATAACCCAGGCCAAGCCCTTAGGCTTAAAAGGCTTCTCTGCCAGAAGCTCTACTCCATTCCCCCACTTCTAAGTTTCCTGGCCTTCCATGTTCTCAGATAGTAAGCTATTCACTGGCTGTGGGCTCCAGGTTCCCTTGACTTGAGGTTCCAGTCCACTTCTCTGGCTCTGATTAAAGGTGGGCTGCTCTGACCAGTCTATTCCTGTTCAGATGCTATCCATGATGAGTCTATACTGCCTGCCCTAAAACCTGACCTAGATGACCCACCTATCCTGTCAACACTAGGTCAATAGGATAGGTTAGTTCCATACCATTCATGCCTTCTTTAAATGGTCTTCCTTCTGCTGTGATGGGTATAGGCTCAAACCATCCAGGTAGCCCACCTTATACTGCTGAAATCTCCCCAGTAGGTAGCTTCTATCCTTCAGCCCATCAGAGGAACCATCCACTCTAAGGACCACCTGTTCCTGATCTGTCATAAAAGGAAGAAGTCAGGGTTTCAGAGCGAAATCCAGTGTCTGCTCCCAGTACCATTTAAAGAAGGCCAATGGAACTGTACATGGCTTAGGAGAGAGTACAGTTAATGGCAGTGCAGGGACAGTGGACCACCCTTGCTGGGGCCCCACTGTCTGCCATTCACACGGCTGTTTCTTGAGCCTTTAGATCAGTGATTCCCAAAGTGGGCGCCACCACCCCCTAGTGGGTGCTGCAGTGATCAAGGGAAGAGGTGATGGCCACAGGTGCATTTCTGAGTTCATAAATAGTTTCATAATTTCAAAGTTCAATGTTTCTAATTTACACCTTTCTTTACTATATTTTACGAAAAAGGTAGAAACATTAATACATATATCTTTCCTATTAATTGCTATTAAAATTTTTAAAAATTAATTTCCAGGGGGCGCTAAGTAATATTTTTTCTGGAAAGGGGGTACTAGGCCAAAAAAGTTTGCAAACCACTGCTTTAGATAATAGACTGCACACCCTCCAGGGTGTCAGAGGAAAGGTATGGGTTCAAATACACCCGCACTAGTGGAATGGTAACACCAGAGGTCCTCAGATAAGATTCTAGGGGACCAGGCAAGACCTCCAATTGATCCCCTTGGGAGATATACAGCTAGGCTTGATCTAAGCTGTCATGTGTGCACATTCATCCTTCTGGTAAGCTGATCCTACCTTTCTGTGGGTCCCAAGCACACCCATAGCACACAAGGTATCTAGGAAGAACTGGGGGAGATGAAAGCCAAAAGCACCACAGTCAGCCTGTGACCTTCCCAGAGGTACAGCACACTGGGACAGTAGAGTCAAACACCTATGAAAGGGAAGACTGGGTCCTCCTCATATAGCAAAGATTTACTGGGGTCAGTTACTATTGCCAGATCTAAGCAATGGCTGACTTATATCTGCCTGCAGAAGTAATCACTCTCCCTTTCCCTTCAGTTCTCTAGCCATGTGTTGCCCCCACATGCTTAAATAGCCATACCCTTCAAAGTGGTGTATTTCTTCCTCTGGGTTCCCTTAGTTACCATGCTGCCACTTTGCCACTTCACCTCATATGCACATTCTTCTGTCCTCAGAGCCCCCCACGCCAACTACCCATTTACAGATATGTAGACATGTTCCTTTACCCTCACCCACCTTCACATACAAAAAGGGAAAAAACCAAGAAGGGGAATAAAATGGGAAAGGCTCACAATGGGGTAATAGTGGTGAGGAAAGCTTAACCAAGCCTATTGGACCCCTGGTAGGCTCATCTTTAGTACAGAGGCTGGCCCCTCAGCATGACAGGCAGAGAGACTTCATTTCCTGAGCTCCCCCACTAAGGATCAGGCTCTGGGGAAATGACTCAGATATGGCTGATGTGGTCCAGAAAGCCAATTTATTCATTTCCAAAAATAAGCGTAATTGCCAAGCAGACCAAGATGTTCTTGTCGGGTGGCCAGCCTGTTCTCACCCCAGCAGGGAAGCCACATTAAAACCTGGCGGCTACGTGACAAGTAAAGAATCAGATCAGAGGGAGCTGGGTGGGCTGAATAGATGTTTTTCATCGAGCTGTGGTCGCCTGATAAGTCACAGCATCTACCGTAGAGCTGTTGCCATAGAGATAGGATACTGTCTCTAGACTCAGGTAATAGGTAAAACTGGCCGAGCCAGAAAAGACCTTAGGGAACAGCCAATCCAGGCAAACCTGCATTATATAACAGAATCAAAAACTGAGACACAGAGAAGGGCAATGACTGTTTAAGAGTACACAGGTAATTGGTGGCAAAGCCAGGACTGGAATCATGTTTCCTGACTCCCAGTTCCTTTTTTCCCCTGAATCCCAATTTAATACCTTGTTCAGCCTCTATCTTGCAAAAGGCTCATCCCTTTTGCTTGACTACTTCTAAGGTTTAGGGATTCCGAAAATTGAGAGTGATTCTGAAAAGGTTAAGGGTTTGGGGGGAGGAGGGTTGAACATCATTGACTCTCAATGTTTGGGACCTTCAAAGTAATTTAGTCTAGTTTCCTAAAGAAGAAATCTCTTTTATTGCATCCTTAATAAGTGGTCATCCAGCCTCTGATTGGATAATGACAGGGACGGGGAGATCACCATTTTATGAAACAGATTGTGCCTTTGTTGAACAATCCTAATGGCCAAGCAACTGTGCCCTGTATTGAGCTGAAATCTACTCACCTCTAAATTCCACCATTTAATTCTAATTCTGCCTTCCCAAGGTCAAGCAGAAAGTCTGAAGGGAATTCTTATATCCTTCCTAGTTTTCCCTTCTCCAAGTTAAACATCTTTTAACTTGGATCTCATATGACAAGGCTTCTGGTCCCCTCTCTATCTCGGTCACCCTCCTCTAAATGTCCTATATCTTATCAGGGTCCCTACAAAAATGTAGGCCAGAGGGCAAACAAGAGACCCACATTCCAAACCAGCCACAGAATGGGAACCCGCCTGTTGATATAATGGGAGCTCCTTCCCCTACCCAAGACCTCAGAATCTTCATCACCAGAAAAACACTGGGAATCATTGTACAAATGTTTCCAAATGCATCCCTACAAGCAGCCTACACTCAGAAACTGTATGGGAAGTTAAGTTACTCAAAACCATCATGTTGACATGTGTCTACTCTAGAGGAAAACAGTGCTGACTATTCTCCAGAATCATAAGGCTTCCCAAGAGTTCCCCAAGTGATTGCAGATCCTGGGCAGCTCTGGCCTCATGCTATTGCTACAGTAAAGCATTGCAACTGTTTTATTAGAAAGGTATCTTTTGGCAAAGACATGCCTCTAAAAGGTTTCCCAATTTTTTCTATTTTATCTGTAATGATAACAGTATTAATGAGGAGCTATGATTCATTTTACAAAAAAAAACTGACTAATGCACAAATCTCAACAACAAATTGATGGTATAAAGCAAAATGTGTATATTTATTTTTTCTGTGAAACAAGGGAGTAATTGAAGAAGTTCTTGGGATGGTGGTTCTGATTATCATCATCACCACTTTTTTATAAAAGAAAGTAGAAGTACTGTGTGAGAAAAGGACAAGGAGAGCAAATAGGAATGCCTCTCATTTAAGAATTTACAAAGTCCTTTCCTTAGAGCAAGTCCAGGAAGTATGTAGTATAGATATTCTTATCCCCATTTTATAAATGAGGAAACTGAGCTCAGGGGAAGGGAAATTACTTAGTCAAGGTCATGGAGTTAAATCTAGGCCAAGCCATGATTTGAACCCAGTTTCCTGTGACTCCAGACTTAGCTTTTTTTAGACTTTTACTTTTGAGTGGTTTTCACAAGGAGAGAAATAGTATGGGAACTTGATTTTCTATACAGATAGAAAATCCACACAGGCCTATGTTTGAAAAGGAATACTTATGAAAAGCTAGTCTAGAGAAAAAAGTTGATTCACCAAGGCTATCCTTCACATGAGCTAGGTGTGGAACAAGTTGAGAATAGCCAGAAATCCTGGGATCAAAGATCCAGTAATCTGGAAGAGATTACAGAGATCCTCTAGTCTGACCATATCTTGTTACAGAGGAAGAAATGGGGCCTAGGATGATGAAGAAACTTTTCCAAGGCCACAAAGGTAATAAAGAGATCAGAGGCAGGACTTGAACCTAGGATCTCTGGCTCTGTACCCATGCTTTTGCACCTGTACCATGTTTCCATATGGCCCCAAAGCAAAGAAGGAAACCATAAGAATGGGGCCAAAGACATGGGTATGAATCCTAGCTCTGACCCTTGCTGCCTGTATGATCTTGGACAAGTCCCTTTATCTCTAGGTCTCCAAGATCTTTTTTACCTTGGAGGTTCCTTCCTTCCAGTTATGAATCTATGACCCTATATGTTCTGTGATCCTCAGTGATTCATCATTTGTGATGGAATGAAGGGGAAATCAAATCATACTTTTTTCCCTTCCTTAGTGGGAAGAGAGAAGAAACTCGAACTCTACAGGGCCGTGACCCTAAACAGGAATCCACTCTTCTTGACCTTTCCCCAGAAAGCAATCGGAAGAGGTAAAATGGTGGTGGCAGCAAGGGATTGGGCAGAGGACAGGAGAGCTGGCAGTTAGAAGTGAACCAGAAAGAACATCAGAGGCTTTTCTGTCCCTTAACATGCATCCTGAATTTCTGCCATTTAACTGCTAGTGTAACCTATTGCCCCTTCTTTACCTCATAAATATATCTGTGCATGCACATGTGAGTGTGTGTGTGTATATATGTATGTATGTAGGAATGTGGAGTGCTCAGGAAAAGAGACAGTTAAACCCATTTGAGTCCTACCATGTGTCTTTCCGGATGGTCTTTCTGCCTTGGGGGTGAGAGAGGCTTGTATCACAGAATTATGTTCCTTCAGCAAGTCAAGCCTCCAAACTAAAGACAAAGCTGGATGACTCTTGATGAAGTTCTCCCTTTCAAGTACATTATTCAGGTTTTTCCTAGGAGGCAATAGAGATATAGTGGAAACGACCCTGGACTGGGAGTCAGGAACTAAGACTCTACTCTCAGCTCTGCCACTAACTTGCCATGTAGCCTTTGGCAAGATACCTTTCCTGGGCCTCAGTTTCTTCTAATGTAAAATAGGTGGGCCTGATGTTTACTTAAGCCCCTTCCAGCTCTCTTACATGGTATCCAGGCTTCTTTGACAGAGCAGACTCTTGTCTATGAGGATCATTGAGACTTATTTGAAAAGATCTGTGAGAAATATACTGCAGATGTGGACCAGGGTGTATGCTGTCAGATATTGTGTCTTTTGCTTTTGCTTCAGTGTTGTTGTTTGTTACAAGGCAGGGTCCTACACCTGGGGGGGGGGGGAGTGCACACATATGTGCAGAAGATCAGGGAGATGAGTGATACCTTAAAACAAAGGCTTTAGACAAATATCTAAGGAACTTTTGAGTTCCTTGAGGAAGGATGACTGTCCATGGGATAGAAGCAGCCTCCTTCCTTAAAGTTAATTATCTCTTCTCTCTAGAGCTTTCTTGGACTGTAGGGAAAGAGTTGTTTCCAGCAATAGAACAAACCATCACAGAGAAGAGAACAAAGATGCCCATCTCGATGCCGACAGGTACCAAGGCCTAGAGGATATCCTCTGACCCTTTTAGACATCTTGAATTTCTGGCCAGCTTCAGGGCTGTTTAGCACTGTGCCCCTAGCTCTAAGTGAGCCTCTTGATAGTCATGCTGAAGGTTCTTACAAAAGTGAAGGAAGCTGTGAAGTCAGGCTTCACTGGGATGTCTGTACTAGTTGGAGAAAGTAGTAATCACCTTCTTGGCCTCCCTTGCTAGATTAGCATCTGTATCCCATCCATCCCTCACTCTGGGTGTTCTCCAAGGCTCTGCTCTAGGCTTTCATCTCTCCTCTGTCTACACTTGGTAACCTTCTCAAATCTCATGAGTTTCATTATTATTTCTAAGCAGATGAATCTAAGGTCTATTTGTCTAGTCCTAACCTCTCATGTGACCTCCAGCCTTGCATCACCAGCTGCCTATTGGCCATTTTGAAAAAAATTATTTATTTTTTTATTTTAATAAATTTCCACATAAGTTTTCCAAAGTTATAGATCCATGTTGTCTCCCTCCTTTCCTCCCTCCTCCTCCTAAAGCTAACAAGCAATTCAAGCTGGGTTATACATGTATGATCACACAAAACATTTCCATATTATTCATTTTCATAAGTGAATAATCTAATAAAACCAAAACTCCAAAACATAAACCCAAATAAACAATTGATAAATTCTATGCTTTCATCTGCATTCCTACTACACCAGTTCTTCCTCTGGAGGTGGATAGCATTCTTTTTAATAAGTCCCTCAAAATTGTCCTGGGTCATTGTACTGCTGTTAGTGGCAAAGTCTATCACAGTTGATTATCCCACAATATTTCAGTTGTGTATAATGTTCTCCTGGTTCTGCTTATTTCATTCTACATCAGTTCATGTAGGTCTTTCCAGTTATTTCTGGATACAGTGCAATAGTATTCCATCACCATACTACAGTTTGTTCAGCCATTCCCCAATTGAAGGACATCCCTTTAGTTTCCAATTCTTTGCCACCTCAAAAGGGGCAGCTATAAATATTTTTGTACAAACAGGTCCTTCCCCATTTTCTTTTGGACATTTTTTTAAAACCCTTACCTTCCGTCTTGAAGTCAATACTGTGTATTGACTCCAAGGCAGAAGAGTGGTAAGGGTAGGCAATGGGGGTCAAGTGACTTGCCCAGGGTCACACAGCTGGGAAGTGTCTGAGGTCAGATTTGAACCTAGGACCTCCCGTCTCTAGGCCTGACTCTCAATCCACTGAGCTACCCAGCTGCCCCCATCTTTTGGACATTTTTAACTGGATGGCCTCTAGGCCTCTCAAATTCAACATATCTAAAAGATATCTCATTAGCTTTCCCCTCCAACCCCTCCTCTCTCTATAATTTCCTAATCATCGTCAGGGGTGCCCCAGTCCTCTATGTACCCCAGGCTTACAACCTTGGCAGCCATCAACTCCACTACCCCTCAGCCTTCCAGTTCAGTCAATTGCCAGATCATTTTTTTCCATCTCCAGGGTCTCTCTCCTGCGTCAGCTACCTCACTCGTTCAGATTCTTATCTCTTAGCTGGTCTTCCTCCCTCAAATCTCTTGCTACTTCAGTCCATATTCAGTCTACCACATAGCAGCCTGGGTGACTTTCCTTAAGTACAACTCTATGTCAGTCCCCTACTCAAAAAATTCCAGTAGCTCCTTATTACCACTAATAACAAATATGAACTCTTTTTTGCATTTAAAGCCTTTCACAATCTAGCCACATCCTAACTTCTTGGCCTCAATCATTATTTCCCTTCACACACATTATAGTGCATTCACACTGGCCTTCTTGCTTAATTACCTGGTAAACTGCAACCTGTTGAACCCAGGTTGAACCTGTTGAATCTCTGGCACTCCATTTCCTGTTTTTCTGGGGGCTTTGCAATGGTTGGCAGTCCCTCCTCACCATTGTCTCTTAGAATTCCTAGTCTCCTTCAAGATTTGGCTCAAATGCTACATTTTAGGGGAGCCCTTTCCTGCCGTATCCAACTGCTGGGTACCTTCCTCCCCACATCACTTCACACCATTTTGGTGTCTGTGCCCATGCTATCTCCCCCACCCCCAATAGCATGCTAGCCCTTTGAAGGCTTGCCCCTTGAAGATATTGTTTTGCTTTTGTCCTTGTCACCCAGTGTCTGTCACTTGGCACGTAATAAGTCTTGGGTTGGTATCAATCCAGTCCATGACACTTGATGAACTTACACCTTGGGAGAGAGAAAAGAACCCGAGTGTTGAAAAACTGTCAAAGACATAATCTTATTCAGCTCCTTCATTTGACAGATGGAGTAACCAGGGCCTGGTGCAGGGAAATGCCTTGCAATCAAATTGTATTTCATATTGCTCAATTATTGGCAAGAATCCCATGACTTATTCCTTTAGACTCTCAGGATGTTATCTAGCTCATTCCTGACAGTCCTCTCTACAACCCTAACAAATGATTATCCAACCTCTGCTTGAAGTCCCCTCACTTCCCCCAACAGTGAGGAGGAGCTCACTACCTCCCCAGGCCATGCATTCCACTTTAGGTCAACTCTAATGGCTAGGAATTTTTCTTGATATGGAGCCCAAATATGGCCTTGTAACTTCTACATGACCAGGTGTTCCTCCCCCTACCATGCTTATATTTGGCTGAGCCACACACTTCAAATGTGAATTGGAACTTGGGTCTGGAATCGCCCCCAATTTCCAGATGAGGAAATTGAGATACCCATGTATGGGGGACTAACTAAGCTGCCACAAGGAGATCAATCTCCAAGTTCTCATGCTTAATATTTTAACACTAGATGCTTGTGGTTAAGGGAGATGAGATACAGAGTCCGGAAGCTAATAATGGGTCTGTTCCTCTGGCAGGTCAAGCACCTGGTCAACTGACAGTAACCACGGCTCTACTGGTTCCCAGCATGATCTGGATGAAGAAGTTACCTCAAAGAAAGGGTAAGTCTGAGGAGGGAATGGAAGAAGTGAGACTCCAGACGTCAGCCTCAATCTGTTGACCATTGGCCTTACAGCACAGTAGCATTCTTAAGGGGAGAGATAGAGCAGACAGGATAGTCCATGCACAGGAATGTAGCTAGGATAACAGATTGATCCACAGGAGAGAAATTCCACAAAGACCTTTGACCTTCAGTTGTGTTGCTTGGCTCCCTAGCCTTCACCCTTCTGCAGTGGATTGTGGGCTGTGTTGTAGATTCCACAGCAGGCCTGAGTGAACACTGTTGACAAACCCAGACATTCTGGTTATTCAGCAGCCTGCCTTTAGCTGAGCCTGAGTCCTGCTGAAATGGCTCAAGTATGTTTCCCTTCCTATGCAGGACTCCATTCCTTTATAGTGACCGATTCATCAGTAGCACTCAAGGGGGAGCCTATGAGGGCCCTGCTAAACTGCAACCTGTCGAACACAAGGAACTAAGGTGAGAGGGAGCTCACTATCTCCCCAGGCCATCCATTCCATTTTAGTGCAGCTCTAATTATTAGGACTGTTCTAACTGTTCAGGGCCCTCATTTTGCTCTGGAAGAAACAAAAACTTGCAAAGGGTGAGTGACTTGCCCAAGGTCATACAGTAAAACTAATGAGACAGCCAGAACTACACCCAAGAGGGAAAAAATGTACTATTTTCAATGTAATTGGTTTCATTGCACCAGAGCAGAATATTTGTTACAATGAGTCAAATTCACATTCAATTTAGTGACTACATGGCAATTTTCTTCATGGTCTGTTGACAGCAGAACAGTAAGAATTCTCGCCTTTTCTAACTATGATATGCCCACATCACTGTCTTCTGAAGGAAACACATTCTTCCACGCATTTGCAGCAACAGTGACCTCCACTCACATCATGCATCACAAAATCTATGTGTTCCACAGCATCAAGCATTCCAAATGAAGTAGGAAACCAGCCAGGTGACTGAGTCAGGATGGCCTGAATTCAAACCCTTCCTCTGACACTAGCCATATGGCCCTAGACAAACTGGCTTACCTTCTCTGGGTCTATACAAATTTGAAAGTGATATCTATGGTATTTCTATACCAGCTATCCTCAGATATTATGTTATTATATAACACAATTATTAATACTATTAAGTGAACTGGGGTCTCATCGATTTGAGAGTTCCCACTAATGATAAAGATCAGAGACTGCCCTGACTGCCCATACCATGTTATTCTCCTCTGTGTCCTCCCTACAACTCAGCAGTAATAACCACCTTTAAATGTTGCATTTAGTGGGACAGCTGGGGAGTGAGGGCCCATACCTAGGAACTAAGAAACCATTCTAACTCAGACCTAGCTTGTCATAGTGTCTGATATTCAACTGTTAGAAATTCATTCTTTTGGATTAGCAAACATGGAAGAAATCAGGAATCCTTAGCTCCGGTCCTTACTGGGACACTAACTAGAATGTTAGCTCCTTATGAGTTTTTCTTCTTTTTTGTCTTTTTATCACTAGTACCTAGGACAGTGACTTGTGCTGGTAGGTACTTAGTATGACAGATAGCTTGTTGAATTGAACTCCTGGATGCCTGGACAAATCATTTTCCTTTTCTGAGCCTTAGTTTAACTATAATATGAGGAGTTGGGATTAAACAATCTCTAGCTATTAAGAAAGACATCAGGAGTTAGCACCTTAAGTCCAAATTAGCTCACTCTCATGATCTGAGTTCATTATGTCTTAGAAATCATTTGATATCCATTCCCCCACTGGCCTTTTACAACAACACTTTGAACAATCTAATTGCAGGGAAAACATTCACCATTATACAGACAAGGAAAATGGAAACTAGTTCAGGGAACTGACTTAGCTACAATCGCACAACTAATAAGTCTGGAACTGCAGGGGGAAGGGAACTTTTCTTTCCAAATTCTAAGTTCTTTATTTAAGGAAAAAAAGGATACAAAATAACTTCTCACAAAACATCCAAACAAACACATTTACAAAGAATATCCCACCTCCAAATGCAGATGATCACTTCTTTTTTTCTTTTTTTTAAATTTATTTTAAAAATATTTTTCCATGTTTACATTATTCATTTTCTTTCCTTCCCCTCTTCCCTCCCTGCTCCCAGAGCTTACAAGCAATTCCACTGGGCTGTACAAATGTTATCATTTAATACCTATTCCATATTATTCATTTTTGCTGTAGAGCGATTTTTTACAGCTTAAACCCCAAATCACATCCCCATATATACATGTGGTAAGTGATGTCATATATTTTGCTTTTGCATTTCTACTCCCATAGTTCTTTCTCTCAATGTGGATAGTATTCATTTACAGAAGTCCTTCAGGAGTGTTCTGGCTTGTTGCATTGCTACTAGTAGCAAAGTCCATTACATTGGATTTTTCCACAATGTTTTACTTTCTATGTACAATGTTCTTCTGGTTCTGCTCATTTCACTCTGTATCAGTTCATTGAGGTTCTCCCAGTTCATATGGAAAGCCTCCAGATCATCATTCCTTACAGCACAATAGTATTCCATCACCATCAGATACCACAATTTGTTCAGCCATTCCCCAATCGAGGGACACCCCCTCATTTTCCAATTTTTTGCCACCACAAAGAGTGCAGCTATGAATATTTTTGTACAAGTATTTTTCCTTATTACAAATGGTCACTTCTTAACAGAAAGGAAGACTCTATCCTTTAGTTTTGGTATTAGGGTATTAATGTTGGCCACTGTATTTGATCTGAATTGTGTTGCTTCTCCATGTTGACCCTTATGTAGTTGGGATCATTGTGGCAATGGAAGAGAAGTGGCTCGGCTACCTTCATTCTGCATCATTTTCTAATAAATCTTGTAACATCTTTTTGAATTATTCATTTTTGTCCTTCAATTCCATCCCTATGTTTATATGGAAATTCTCTGTCTATTTGGTGTTTGTCCAGCCATTCCTCAACCATTGAGCATATATTTTTTTTGAGTTTTCTGTTATCACAAATTCTGTTGTTATACCTTTTTAGACATAGAGGTCTTTTTTACTATCAGTAACCTCCTTTGGACATAGTCCTAGTAGCATAACCTGAGACCAAGATTCTATTTAGTTACTTTTCTTGAATGGATGGATAAATAGAACATATACTAAGAACTTGAACTGGAAAATGAAGGGATGCCTTTCAATTGGGGAATGACTAAACAAATTGTGGTATCTGTTGGTGATGGAATACTATTGCACTAAAGGAAATAATGAACTGGAGGAATTCCATGTGAACTGGAATAACCTCCAGGAATTGATGCAGATTGAAAGGAGCAGAACCAGGAGAACCCTATACACAGAGACAGATACACTGTGGCACAATCAAATGTAATGGACTTCTCTACTAGCAGAAATGCAATGATCCAGAATGATTCTGAGGGACTTATGAGAAAGAATGCTATCCACATCCAAAGAACTGTGGGAGTAGAAACACAGAAGAAAAACAATTGCATGATCACATGGTTCGATGGGGATATGATTAGGGATGTAGACGATCACCCTAATGCAAATATTAATAATATGGAAATAGGTCTTGATCAATGACATATGTAAAACCCAGTGGAATTGTGCATCAGCTATGGGAGGGGGTGAGATGAGGGGAGAGAAAGAACATGAATCATTTAACCATGGAAAAATATTCTAAATTAATTAATTAAATAAAAGTTTTTGAGTAAAAAAAAAAAGAAAGAACTTGACTCTGTGCCAGGCACTCTTCTAAGTTTTAAGGTTATAAATACAAGTAAGCAAGATAGTCTCTGCCTTCAGGGTGCTTACATTCTAATGGGGAAAGACAACACATTAAAGGGATATTGGAAAATGATGGAGGAGGAAGGGGCAGTGGTATGGAAATATCCAGGAAGTTGTATGAAGGTCTATTTCTAGACAACATAAAGCAAAAGTACCTGCTGTCACAGGGTCAGAGTCCAAGGTTCTAGGTGGGGGAAGAGAAGATGAGTAGGAAGAACTCCTTGGGATATATAGAGTCCCAGCAGTTGCTTTTCTTGGAAAATTCCAAGTTGTTTTCCAAAATGTTTTAATTCACACTTTTACCATCACTGAAATAGCATGCCTCTCTTTGCACATCAATGAGTTCTTCCACTTTTTTAATACCTTTGCTAACATAATGGATTTCTGGCTTGTTTTGATTTGCATTTTTATGATCATTAATTATTTTAAATAATTTTGTTAGATCATTATCCATAGTTTGCTTTTATTTTTAAGATATTTTATTTTGCCAATTATATGTAATAACAATTTTCCACAGAAGTTTTCTGAAGTGATAAGATCCAAATTGTTTCCCTCCCTCACTTCTCTTCCCCTTCATGGAGATGGTAAGAAATTTGATCTGGGTTATACATGTATTATCATTTATTTTGAAAACCATCAGGTAATATCTTTTGACCACATACAGATCTAGTGTATTTGTGTTCCAGTGCTCTTTCCCCACTACATCAGCACTGCCTCTTTAATTGGGTTTGGAAGTGGAGAGTAAAGGGGAAAACAATGATGAAGCACTAGACACTGGCTACAGAGCATAGGATAGGCTTATACTGATTCTACTGAGCATCTAGACACCTAGGATCTAGGTAGAAGACAGAGCCAAGGAGGTAGGGAAGGGGTCTGAAGGCTGGCCAGCAGTCTCCTACTCCCTGACCCTCATTCCATCTAATAGACAGTAAATGAATGTAGTACTTTATGCCATCTGAAGATGACTTTGTTATAGAATATTTGGAAATTAGTGTACACTGGAAAGAAATTAGATCTAAGACCAGCTGGCAGTGGTATTTACTTCAAGTAACATTTCATTGAAAAACAGTTCTGAATCTGAGTCTTTAAGGCACAGAATACATGTCTAGAGAGGAATAAAATATTTGTCAACTTGGTGCATGTTTCCTTGTCTTTAGCCAACCTGATATGCAGTCTCAAGAAAGCAATATTCGAAAGATGCCTCTGGTTCCACCTGTGTCCAGGGAATGCAGAATCCCCTATTGGAATTTAGCACGGTAGGAAACTCCAAAGATGAAAGACACATTTCTCCCGTGTCATCACTGGTCCAGACCTCTTCCTAGCCACAGACAACCATGTGGCCTTAGAGCCACATCAGTTTCTCAAAGGGAATTGAAAAGACCTTTTTCATATTAACAATAACTAACTTTACTCTTAATGTTTCCTACTGGGAGCCCTATCTACCAAACCCAGAGGAATGGATAAACGTAGAAGGAGAAATGTGTTAGTTGTATTTCCCAGCTGACTGGTCATTCCAACTGCACTCTTAATTCTTTGTGGGAACCTGGGTAGGTCACATGAGCCTCAGTTTGTCAAACTACAAACTGGGAAAGGGGAAGAGGAAGGAATAATATTTCACTGAGTCGTTGGGGTTAAAAAAAGCCCTTAGAGATCATCTGCTCTGGACTGCTTCCTTTTTCATATGAGGAAAACTGAGACTTAGAGAAGGGAAATGACTTGCCCAGTCACATCATCATCA
Source organism: Gracilinanus agilis (assembly GCF_016433145.1). Classification (NCBI taxonomy): domain Eukaryota; kingdom Metazoa; phylum Chordata; class Mammalia; order Didelphimorphia; family Didelphidae; genus Gracilinanus; species Gracilinanus agilis. The sequence goes on along the minus strand of NC_058136.1, from coordinate 33,469,649 downwards.
TCATCATCATCATCATCATCATCATCATCATCATCATCATTGCTAGCATTTGTACAGTATTTTGAGGTTTGCCAAGCCCTTTACGTTTCTTTTCTCATGTAATCCTCACAATAAACCTGTTGTGTAAGGTACTATTATTAAGTTAAGCAAAGCCAGAAGTCAAAACCATGTCTCCTGACTCCAAGTTTCCCATGCCTTCTAGTACATCAGGCTTTTTCCTCATCCTATACTAGGGCATCTTGGCCTCACATAATCCATCATATACCAGAAAGGTGTATAAATCTAATGTGCATATTGAATTGTATTTCACTGTTCATTTACACCCACTACAAAGATGGGTTCTCATGGCGGGGCTAGAGGGGGACTGACTTCCTCAAAAATAATTCTAAATAGTCTTTAAGACTCAACATAGATTTCCTGAGAGGAGTAACATTTTATAATCCTGGCACATGGGTCCTCATGTTTTCTTGCCTTTATCAGATTTGATATGTATCCTCCAGAGAGCCCTAGTCAAGATTTTTCTCTGGTCCCAACTTCAAGCAGAGAATGCAGAATGCCATATTAGAAACTAGGAAGGTCAGCATTGTCCTCACTTATCCCTTCCTGACCCAAAGTGCTTTGGTTTTGAGCCATCCTAAGAAAATCAGACTTGAAAAAACCTCACATTCCACCTTTATCAGGATGTAGACTGAAGGTATTTGCACCTCCCACCAGGGCCTCCAGAAGATCTGGATGAGGAGGCAAAGGATCCAAGAATACGCCTCTTTAGTGTTCCAGCAGAGAGCACAAGGTGTGTTTCCTGGGGAATTCTCATTCACTCATGTGCTAGCAGCACTAAAGCAACCCCACAGGTGGCAAGTGTCCTTTGTATCCACTATTGAATGCCACAGGTGCTACTGGAGCCTAAAGTGCCATATGGAGGGATATCCTTAGAAGGCTTTCCCCCCCTCATTTCTTAAAGCTCTCTTTTGGCCAGAGAGCCCATAGGAACCTGCTTTGTTAACCACCTCTCTGTGCTAAGTGATCCAGAAGGAAAATACAGACTCAGAGTTGGGAGGACCTTAAAAGTTTCTGAGATGTAAATCACATCAATGTGATGAGTTTAAAAAAACAGACCCACAGAATATTGTAGGGGAAATGTACTGGAACTGGAGTCAAGAACGCTATGTTTGAAACCTGGCTCTGTCTCTGATTCATGTTTTGACACTGGCCAAGTCACTTTCCTTTTCTGGACTTCTGTTTGCCATCTAATGTAATAGCTGGGCAAGTTTCTCTCTAGAGTCTGTCTATTCCAGCTCTAATGTTCTCTGCCTGTATTAGAATAACAAGTAACTTCCTTTTGGACACCTATAAATGAGAACGCTCCGCACTGATAGGATGGCCTTCTTTTCTTCTAGGGAATTTGAATCCATGCCTTCATCTCCTCATCCTCTCCATTCTCCTCTTATTATGCTAAATATATGTCTAAAGCCTCCCCAAGCCTTGGTGCCATCACCCAAACATACAAATCAATTAGTCAACCAATAAACAAAGTTTTATGAAGTCAGTCTGGTGAAGGACCCCTAAGGACCTTTTCTTAGAGTCATGTTTGTAAATCATTGAAGGTAATGCTACATTTCATTAAGTAGCTAGTGAACATGTAGTGAGTACCCTCTGGCTCACTTACTTTCCCAGAGCCAGGCCAGCTCCTTAAAAATGTAAACATGGAAAATTACTTCCCGTTCAAGTCCACAAACCCCCTGAAATTTGTCCAAAGAGCTCTTGGGAGAAAGGGGGTCCACGGACCCCAGGTTAAGAATCCCTGGTCTAATATATGCTAGGTGCTGGGGATACAAAGACAAAAAATAGTCCCTGACCTAAAGAAGCCTATATTCTGTCAAGTGAGACAAGTATCTGAATCAACATACACAGAATAAATATACAGTTCTAGTTTAAACACAAGGGGGTTTGGGAGAAAGCAAACATGGAGCTTGGGAAGGGCTTACTGCAGAGGATGGTGCCTGAGGAAGAGATAAATTATGTGAGGTGGAGGTGAGGAGGAATGCCCAGAGCAAAGGCACAGTGAGAGATGGAATACTATGTGTAACAAACAGAGAGAAAGCCAGTTTGGTTGGATCACAGAGGAGAGGATGGGAATGGAATAAGAGGCTGAGTCCAGCTCATGAAAGCTTTTAAAAATTACATAGAGGAATTTATATTTCATCCTAGAGACAATAGGGAAGCAGTGGAGTTAACTGATTCAAAAGAATCCAGGAGTTGGAAAATCTTGGGAGTAGAATGCTAGATCTAGAAAGGCCCTTAGAGAACAGTTTAACTAACCCCTTCATTTACTTGTAATTTTTCTCTTTTTTAAATGTGTAATTAAATTGTTTTTTCAATTATTTACCATATCCATAAATGTGTGTCTTATTCTACATCTTGAATATGTTGCCTCTCTTATTAGGAGGTAGGTAGCATTTTCCATAGGTTTTCTTGAATTATGGTTGGTCATCACATTGATCAAAATTCACAACTCTTTCAAAATATTTCATTTTTACAACATTGTTGTTTATAATTTTGATTGTTTTCCTGGTTCTGCTCACTTTATTTCTATGGAACCTTTATCATTTTTATACTGTACTTGGTCAAAGAGTATACAGTTTAGTAACTCTGAGGCATAATTCCAAATTACTTTCCAGAATGGCTGGAACTTAGGGTTCATGATTCACCAACAGGGCATTGAAGGGCCTGTTCTCCCATAGCCTCTCCAATATCTGTTGTTCTTCTGTTTTGTCCATCTGATGTAACCCTCTCATTTTCCAGAGGGAAAAACTAAAGTCCAGAGAAGGGAAGGAATTTGACTTATATATAGCCAACTAATTGTAAATGCTAGACTCAAACCCAAACTGTCCAGAGCAAGGTGCTTTCCACAAGCTGCCCCTAAGTATGTCTTATGGGAACTCAGATCCATTCATTAAAGCAGGCTATAATTTGTTGTCTTTAGTAGGTTTGGCTCAGAGGAATGTGGTGCGTTTTCTCCAGATGACCAGTACAATCGTCCCATGAACCTACAATACTGCATACCCATCAAGAATACCTCAAAGTAGGAAAAGACACTAACGGGCAACCACCCACTTCCACAGTGGCTTCTGGGTTGATGAATCTGGGTGCTACAGCTGGGTATCCTAGTGCAATGTACAATCAAAGATCCTTAGCAAAGAGCAATATAGCAGGTAGAAAGAACTGTCTGAGGAGGGGGATCCCTGCATGCTAGTTCTGACCTCCCCTAGCTGCCTCAGTTTCCCCCACATAAAAAGAAAAACAAAGTGATAGGGGTAAACTACAGGGTCTCCAAAAGCTCCTTTCATTCTAAAGGTTCTTTGTTTCTACCATTGCAGATATGCCTCTGCCTCCAATCTTACCACCACTGGAAAGAGATATTCAGCCAAACCAGATGATGCTATTCCACCTGAACCCCGGAGGTAAGTAAGCATGGAGGATTTGTCAAGACTGACCTTAGTTGGAGGAGAAGAGCTACCTGAAATGTGGACTTGGATTCTAGGATCATCTATGCAGAGTTGTAAGGGACCTTGGAGGACTTCTAACTCTGCCACTCCTTTTACAGAGAAGATCACTGAGGCCCAGAAAGGTTAATAAAATATAGTCAAGATCACACAAATATGATACATATTATTTAAAATTGTAAGAGGGTGGTATAGGGGATAGGACCAGATGGTTAGGATACGGTCAGTTTCAGAAGATTAACTATGGTTTGGGAAGGCCAACAAAACCCAGCCAGGCAGAGCCTGGTCTGAGACTACACACACAGACCACTCAGTAACAGGGATGTGTAAGGGTGAAAAAGAGGTTTTTTGGGTTCAATATATTAAAAGATGTTCTCCAGAGGATTGAACTATTATCAATCCTCAATTAAGAATAATCTCAACTCAAAATTGACTTTTGTGGAAGTTTATTTACAATTAGGAACATTTAAGGTAGGGAAATTGAGAGAGAGAAACTCTGGCCTGGACCAGTTAAGAATCTAGAGGCCCTGGCAGAGGGGCACAGAGGTTAATTAAACAAGGCTTTTAGTCACAAGGCCTTTTACAATTAGAGAGGCAAGAGAGGCTTCCTTGAGGGTAGAGCCTCCAGAAATGCCAAGGGAAGAGAAAGAGGGTCAGCCTAACTTACCCACGTGACAATTCAAAGGGAAGCAGTCAGAGGTCCCACCAGAGTCTCAGCATTCCAACACTCCTCCATGAACCAGAAAAGGTCCTTCACCAGATGCTCTCTTCTACTGAAGACCTCAGCTGACTGATTTGCATGTCCAATCACAATAGACAATTCTCACAGTACTGCCTGGGGGTGGGGGCAGTCAGTTGATTCTGATTCGTCATCCACTCTAGCACACTGGGTTATGGACCTCCCAGAATTAGAGGTGTTCTCACCTTTGGTGATTAAATCTAAAGATGGGCAGTGTAGACTTAATCTAATTATCACAGATGGGTGTTGTATTTATTACAACAGGGAAAGGTTAGAAGGAATTTGGATGACCCTGACACTAAATTCAACTACCTAAACCCCCAGATCTAAATGTCCTGTCACTGGGAGTCTTCACAGAGTTTGAACTACACTAATCCTCACCTCACTGACCTAAAGATCCCAGTCCCTAACCTAGATAAATCTGCACTAAACCAAACCCCCCCACCTTAGATGGTGTTGGAGATAGTGGTCTTTGACAATTTAGCAGGGCCCAGGGAGAGGTTCTGGATCCAAAGGAACCCAGACCTGATCTTACAGACAGATTGCCATGTGGTTTAGAATCACCAGGAAACATAGTAGATAACAGCAGGACAGCAGGGCAGGATAGGGAATCAGGGTAGTATAGAGTAGTATCAACCAGTAAGGAAAAGCAGCCAGTCTCTCCAGGTCAAACCAGAGAAAGACAGCTCAAACCTCAGTTAATTGTCTGACCCCTACTTTTCCATTCTAGAATTCTCTCCCTGTTGGTCTCATGCCTCTGCAAACTTGCTCTAACCCTCTCTTCCTTATAACAGTTCCCCCCCTTTGCACAAAGCCAAAATAGTGTTGAAAACAATATTTTGGCATTTGTGCACAAACAAACTTAAATCCCACTTAAACTAAAATTCTTACCCAAAATAATAAACAACCTACACTCACTTATCTTATCCTATCTGACACTACCTTACTCTAGAAATTCAAACCAAGGAAAGGAAAAGGGAAAAATTATACAATGAACAGTTACACAATTCAAAATACAAAGCAAACATATGCAAAAGCAAAACAAGCAAAAAACATCAAAATAGAAATACAAACACAAAACTTCATGCAAAGCAATAATATCATAAAAATACTATTCTTATAAACTAATACAGAAAAGAATCCTATCAAAACTATTGCAATGCATAAAATAGAAACAAAACAGAAAAGTACAATAAACACAACATTGCATAACTTTTTTTTAAAAAAAGTTAAACCAATCCATCAAAACTTACTTATGCAAAATATATTCAAAAGTAGATGAAAGGGCAGCTGGGTAGCTCAGTGGATTGAGAGTCAGACCTAGAGACGGGAGGTCCTAGGTTCAAAGCCGGCCTCAGATACTTCCCAGCTGTGTGACCTTGGGCAAATCACTTGACCCCCATTGCCCACCCTTACCACTCTTCCACCTATGAGACAATAAACAGAAGTTAAGGGTTTAAAAAAGAAGTAGATGAGGGGGCAGCTGGGTGGCTCAGTGGATTGAGAACCAGGCCTAGAGATGGGAGGTCCTAGGTTTAAATCTGGCCTCAGCCACTTCCCATCTGTGTGACCCTGGGCAAGTCACTTGACCCCCATTGCCTACCCTTACCACTCTTCTGCCTTGGAGCCAATACACAGTATTGACTCCAAGATGGAAGGTAAGGGTTTAAAAAAAAGTAGATAAAAATTCAAAACAATCCTATTCTAAACTAAAAGCTTATCAATTTTACACAAAACTGAAACTGTTACATGGAACTGTGCATCTAACTATGCTATATAAAGAACTTAATCAGTATTAAATATTAACTACATGCATAATTTCTACATACATACAATACATACACCACACATATATACACACAACATTTACATAATGTTAAATATATACATATATTTATATAATATACATACACTATAATATAATTTTATCAACCTTAACTATAATATACACTATTTGCATATATTTACATATCTAGTTACATGTATGTGGAATATATATGTAATGTATAATGCATGTTGTAATATATGTTGTAATGTAATTTACTACCCTACCTTAACTTATCGACCCCCCCACCCTGCTAAGAGAGATGTATAGACAGTCTTACAAGTTTTAGCCTGCAATGAAGCATGTCCAAATAGCATTTCATAAGATAATACATGCAAATCTGCTCTAGATCTTGTACATAGGGGGGGAAAGCTATGGGAATACTATCTGTCCATTTTAGATGTGTTTCAGCACAAATTTTCCCCTCCATAGTCTTGAGTTCCCTGTTCAAATGCTCCACTTGACCTGAACTTTGTGGATGATAAGGAACATGAAACTTAGGTGTTATTCCTAGATTCTCATAGACTCTTTTCAGAATATCTTGAGTAAAATGAGATCCTCTGTCTGAATCTATGGTAATTGGAACACCAAATCTAGGAAAAATTTCCCTAAGCAACACTTTCAGCACAAAGCTAGCTGTATTTGTAGTAGATGGAAATGCTTCAGGCTACTTTGTTAAATGATCAACAATTACAAGGCAAAACTTGAATCTTCCAGCTTTTGGAATGTTTGTATAATCTATTTGCAAACTCTCAAATAGGCAGTATGCCAAAGGTCTACCACCTAAACCTTTCTTTCTGAATGCCCCTTGATTGAACTTTTGGCAAACAGAACAGCTACTACAGATCCTATTTGCAACAGTACTTATTCCCAGTGCTACCCACTGTCTTTTAACAGAATCCACTACAGCTTGTGTACCAAAATGACCTTTTTTATAAATGACTTGACACAAATAGGTGTAAAAATCTTTTGGTAAGAGTGGTTTCTGTGAGAGGGAAAATTTAGGGAATTTTATAGATATATATATATATATTTAAAGTGNTGTTGTTGTTGTTACACTTGAGTTACAAGTTGTTTCCCTTATTTCAACTCAACCTCACACTAGAGAAGGCCAACATTTGAAATATATATATATATATATATATATATATATATATATAACCATACAATATTTTGCTCCATATAGTGTTTCTTTCTCTGGAAGTTGATGCATTTTCCTTCATTAGTCCTTTGTAGTTGATTTGAAAATTCATGTAAGTAAGAATAACTTGGCCATTTGCATTTACTCTTAAGAATATTGTTGTTATAAGATCTCTTGGTCCTGCTGATTTTGCTTTACATTACTTCATGGAAGTCTTTCCATGTTTTTCTAAAATCAACCTGCTCATCATTTCCTCCATCACAATCACATACTGAAATTTATTCAGTCATCCCTGAATTGATAGATATTCTCTCAATTCCAAGTTCTTTGCCACCACACAAGAAAGCTGTTATAAATATTTTAGAACATCTAACTTATTTTCTTTTAAAATATATTATTTTTAGTAGAATTTATTCCCAGATATCTTTGCTCCTCCATTCTCTTTTCAGCAAGTATACTCATTGACATGTACTCCCTTCTCACTCATTTTCTCCTGAATCTTTAGACTGGGAATACCCAGGTGGTAATAATAATTATGAATGTAAATATGATGAACTCATCCATAAAGCAGAAGAAGATTTCACAGTGGATTAAAAATCAAAACCCTACAACATGCTGCTTACAAGAAACACATAAGAGTGTTAAAGGAGATTTTAGGTATTTATAGATATATATATATTTAAAGTGTGGCCACCAGGAATCAACGATTCAGGTTGATTCCGTAATTAAATCAGACCCAAGTCAGCATCGGGTTGAGGAGTTTATTTATAATCTGGTAGGAAAAAAGTAGGACTAAAGAGAAAGGGAGAGGCTAGTCCAGGCCAAAGGCCTGGATGGAGAGAGAGGGTTAAAGGCTAAATAAATGAAGCTGTAAGCCACAAGGCCCAACAGCCAGATAGGCAGAGTTTGGAAGCGGCCCAGCTAGGCCAAGGAAGTCAGCCTAACTTACCCACGTGACAATACAGAGTGTAAGCTGTCTGTGGTCTCAGGAGATCCTTCAGCACCGAGTTCGAAGCTGGAACTGCTTCCACAGGAAGTGAGTAACATACTTAAAGAGATAGTGTCCTTCGTCACTTCCTGTGGGTCCACCTCTAATTCAAATGGACAAATGGCAGTCTCTACATTGATTTGGACTGCCCAAAGGGCAGTCCCTTGTTCTTGATTAAGCAACTCATTGTCACATGTGGGTAACTCGTCTCCCCTCCCCACTAAGGGAGGTGAGAGTGACATCATTTCTACGCCTAGGATGGGTAGATTTTTTGACTATGTGAATGGGCTCGAGCTAATTCCATTTACACATTTCCCAGTGTCTACATCCCATATACCATGTTCTTTCCTAGCTCCAAATTTCTCCTTCCATGTTTGAATCTCTGAGTCTACATAAGCTTGTTGTAAATCAGCAGACTCAATAGTTGAAAGATTCATAACATACACTGGAGCATTTTGGACTGCATACTTTGCAATTACATCAGCTCTATGATTTCCTTTAAAAACTGAGTCTCTACCAAAAGTATGACTTCTGCAATGGATTACTGCTAGCTGTTTTGTTTTTTGGATAACATCCAGCAACTCAGTTTCTGGATGTGCAATTTCTGCATGTGCAATTGGTTTTCCTGAAGCAGTAATAAAACCATGCTGTTTCCAAATTTTTCCTGTTGCATGACACACTGAAAAATGCATACCAAGAGTCTATATAGATATTAGCACTTATTTACCATCAGCTAGAAGACAGGCTTGCTTCAATGCCACTAGCTCTGCTCCCTGAGCACTAATATTTTCAGATAATGAGCCAAACCATAGGGTCTCAAATTCTGTGACCACTGTAGCACCAGTACAATGAATATCATTACACAAATAGGAAGAACCATCAGTGAACATAACCAAGTCTGAATTTTCAATAGGAGTGTCTTTCAAATCCATCCTAGGCATGTCCACCAAATCAACCACTTCCACACACTCATGTAATGGTTCACCTTTCTTTGGTAGATCAGGAAGAAGTGTAGCAGGATTTAATACATTATACCTCCTTAACTGGATGTTCTCATTACCCAGGAGGATAATTGGATACTTAGAAATTCTTTGATCTGAATAAGCTTGAGTACAAAATTTTCTCATTAGTGCTTCTATTTGATGTGAACAGTATATAGTCAATGACATCCCAAAACTAAATTAGCTGACTTATGGACTAACACAGCAGCAGTAGCTACCCCCCTTAGACAAGGTACAGTACCTGCAGCTATGGGAAATGCTCATCTGTCAATCTGTTTCTAAGGCAACTCTTTCAAAATTTCATTGTATTGTATCCTACTCATTGTATTCATCAGATTAAGAATAATGTTATGTGGCCAGATAGAACATTTCAGGGGGCTACATCTGGCCCATGGGCCATAGTTTGCCCATCACCGGTCTAGAGAATTGTCCCCTATAGTGACAATCCCTTACAAGATGTCCCACGTGATTACACAAATAACACCTTGGAGCTTCAGACCTTCTTTCCCTAGTGACATATTGATTTTTAGGCTGTACTGATCTCAATGCAGCTACTGCTTTAATTTCCTTGATTTCACCGTCTTTTACTTTTTTATTTGCATCTTGTAATTATTTTTTCAAATCTTCAATAATAGAATCCTTTTCTCTTATCCTTATCTGCTGAATATACATAACACGCTTTTCTTTTTAACTCATCTAGACTCATTGTCTCCCAATCTGGACAATTGTTTCTAAAAAAAATTCCTTACCACATTACACACATTCTTTGCAAATAACCTTCTTATGTGTGCAATTGTCTCCTCTGCTAATACATCCAGTCCTAATTGCAGTTTGGCAGCTTCCATCAGTTTATCAAGGAATGCTGCAAGTGACTCCCCAATTTCCTGCTTAATATGCTCAAATTTTGACCAGGAATCAGGTCTTTTTGCATTTCTCTTCATTACTTCTATAATTGACTCTTTCGCTTGTTTTAAAACTCTATAATTATGAACAGAATTTAAAACAAGCTCCACAAAATCAACTGGCCATGCTGTTAAATCAGGATTAGTACGGGTTTGCTCTATAAACTGTTCCCTCTCTCTTCTAGTTGGGAGTTCTTCCAACAAAAGAGTGAAGTCAGCAAAATCAGGGTCAAAGATTTTAATTGCCCTCTTAAATTCCCAAATGATCTTATGAGGTTTGTTGAAAAATCTGGGAGTTCTCTTTTTGATCAAATCTAATTCTGCAGATGAGAATTTCTCATGGGATTTCAAATGAATATCCCCCCTGTCTGGAGTAACAAAAGGCAGATCTCTTAAAGGAAACAAAGAAGCAGGTTTTGCATCTAGTGCCTCAGTTTCCCTTTCAAGCCTAGTGGGAGTCTTAGGTATTTCAGCACTTCCCTCTACTTGTTGACCAATAACATTTACATCAGCATGAGTAAGACCAGTAACAATACCTTTTCCATTAACAGTTGCATTAACAAGAGCTGCATAATAACATTTCTCCATAGTATCAATCTTTTCTTGTAACAATAGCATCATCTGTTTCATCTCAGAATCTCTAAGTATCATAGTAAAAATAACCTTGATCTTATACAGAATAGCAATGAAAATCCATTTAAACTTGTATGCACAACCAAAAACCAACAAAGCTACAGGCATGTAAGAACATACCTTTTGCATACTTAATTTCATCATCGGTTTTATCACATTCCAACCTAATAATTGATAACAAAATTCTAGGATGACAGTCAAGAACACATATGGTATCAGCATTAAATTTACATATATAGCTTCCATAATCCCCTGCAATATGATAACAGTCAAGCAGGAATAATGTGGGAATAGTATCTTATGTAACAGTGGCTCTGAAAAATTTCCAGCCCACTGTGAAAAACCAAGCCTCTGCTGAAGTGCTGAAGGGACAGATCCTCTCAGCTGTTAGTTTTGATTGACAGGTCTCCTCCAGTAACACCCTTAGAATTCTATAGCCTGTCAGTTCAAGGTTCCCTCTCAACTGCCTGTGAAAAATACTGACAACCAGGCTTCAAAGATCCCTTCAGGCCTTACCCAGAAACCAAACCAGGTTCAGCTTTCTGGCTTCTCCAAAACTTTAAGAGGGTGGTATAGGAGATGGGACCAGATGGTTAGGATAGGGCCAGTTTCAGAAGATTAACTGTGGTTTGGGAAAGCCAACAGAACCCAGCCAGGCAGAGCCTTGTCTGAGACTACACATACAGACCTCTCAGTAACAGGGATGGATGTTGTATTTATTATAACAGGGAAAAGTTAGAAGGAATTTGGATGACCCTGACACTAAATTCAACTACCTAAACCTCCCAGATCTAAATGTCCTGTCACTGGGAGTCTTCACAGAGTTTGAGCTACACTAATCCTCACCTCACTGACCTAAAGATCCCAGTCCCTAATCTAGATAAGTCTGCACTAAACCAACCTTCCCCCTTAGAGGTGTTGGAGGTAGTGGTCTTTGACAGTTTAGTAGGGCCCAGGGAGAGGTTCTGAATCCAAAGGAACCCAGACCTGATCTTACAGACAGATGCCATGTGGTTCAGAATCACCAGAAAACATAGTAGATAACAGCAGGACAGCAGGGCAGGATAGGGAATCAGGGTAGTATAGAGTAGTATCAACCAGTAAGGAAAAGCAGCCAGTCTCTCCAGGTCAAACCAGAGAAAGACAGCTCAAACCTCAGTTAATTGTCTGACCCCTACTTTTCCATTCTAGAATTCTCTCCCTGTTGGTCTCATGTCTCTGCAAACTTGCTCTAACCCTCTCTTCCTCATAACAAAAGATACATAATTTGAAGGGACCTTGGAAGTCATCTAGCCTAGCGCCCATTTTACAGATAATGAAACCCAAGTCCAGAGAATGGAAATTATTTATCCAAGATCACACAGATAGTAAGTAGTGGAGCTTAAAATTGACCATGGCTCTTCTGACTCCTACTGCAGTATATGGCATTGCCACTGCATGCAATTACATGCCACCACTGTGGCAGAATTTGGTTTTGAACTCAAGTCCTCTGCCCCCAGAGTCAGTACTTGTCCCCTCAAGCAAGTAGCAAACATTTCTCATAGGCTTCCTATGTGCTATTCAGCATGCCAGATGCAACACAAAGCAAAAGAAATGATCTCTGATACTTTCTTTGGGGAGTTGCAAAAGTGTATTTCTTTAAATATCTCAAAAAGAAATACAAGATTGTTAGAGAGGGAGAGGACAGTAGAAGTGAGGAGATAAGAAAAGACTTTGTCTAGGAAGGAGGTAGGGATGCAAAGGAGAGAGGGGAGGGTATTCAAAGCTCAGAGTCCCCTCCTCCACATTACCCACTGTCTTCTCTTTTGTCTTGGGATCAAGGAAGAAGCCAAAGAGACTGTATTCCAGACACTCTTAGTATTATAAGCTGCAAGTCCAATTCCCTCATTTTACCAATGGGAAAACTGAGGCCCAGAGAGGGGAAAAGACTTGTCCAAAGTCATCCAGTAACTTAAATGACAGAGCTTGGCTTAGACTCAATGACTTAAAACTCCCAACCTGATATGCCTTTATCACTGCTTCCTGTATATTCTGCTGCCCTTGAGAAAGGAATCCATCATTAATAATGGGAGGTCTTTTTTGCACTGATAAACCCAGTTCTGCTGACTTGTGTTAAGAGAGAAGGAGCGGGAAGAGAAAAAGAGAGAAACAGATGGAGTGATAAAAGCTAGACCCCAGAATATCTAAAAGACCTCTCTCCATTCCCCCTATCATGGACCACCAATATGGACAATTCCTCCAGCTTCCTCTAGAAAGCACAAAAGGGAATGGGGGTGGGGAATGGAGCTTTTGCTGCCATATTGCATTGCCCAACAGAAGGTTAGGGCGAAGTGATTTTGCCAACACTAGATGGCGCTCCTTTATCATAAAAGAATAGGAATTTAGCAGGAATGATGTATTCAGATGCAAGGCTCCTTAACCTTTTTTGTACCATGGATCCCTGTGGCAGTCTGATGAAGTCCAGGATGACAAAGGAAATCAAATTGTCAAATTACTATTATTTTTAAACTCTTACTTTCTGTCCTAGTGACAACTCTAAAATAGAAAGGTAAGGGTTAGGCAAACAGGGTTAATGGCTTGCCCAGAATTACACAGCGAGGATATGTCTGAGATAAATTTGAACCCAGGTCCTCCCAACTCCAGGCCTGGTGCTCTATCCACTGAGCCTCCCTAGTTGCCCCCAAATTTAACAAGTTCCTGGACCTCAGGTTAGGAACCTTGATTCAGTGTAAAAGAGATTTGAGAGATGAATGAAAGAATGAAAAGACAGATCACCTAGTCCCACCTCTACCCTCATTCTCCATTATGGATGAGGATACTGAGGCTCAGAGAGGAAAAGAGACCTGTCCAGAGTCTCTGGGGTAGTAAGTAGTAGAACTGGCCCAAGCTTCTCATGCATGGCTCTTTCCCCAGGAAAATACTGTTGTTTTTTGATATTTGGCCTGAGAGCTAGTACCAACCTATCTATTCCAATTCTTAGATTTTACAGATGAGTAAATAAAGCCCAGAGAGGGAAAGTTTCTTGATGAGGGGCACACAGTTTATGGCAGGATTAGGATTTGAACTAGATTCTCTTACTTCAAGTCCAATGCTTTTTTCTATTATACCAAGCTACCTGATCAGCTCAAAGCATATTATACCTTATTGTTTAGTCTAATTCCCCCACTTTACAGATGAGGAAACTGAGGCTTGGGAGGGTATCTTAAAAGCAGTTCTTATCCATTTTGCCATGCACCAAATGAATACCGAGTATTTACTGAGGACTTTTGAGACCATTTAAGCTCACCCCCATTTTACAGAAGATGATATTGAGGTCCAAAGAAGGTATACATAAATGACTTGACCAGGGTTACATGGCGACTTAGGGGCAGAAGTGAAGCTAGGACTTCTCAGGGCCACAGCTCCTTCCAAGTCTATGAGTTGGCATCTCCATGAAGAGAAACAGCCTAAGGCTAAAGTATTTGTGCCAACCACTCCAGGATCTTTGCCAAAAAAAAAAAAAAAACAAACAAACAGGGACCCAAAGAATCAGACACAACCAAACAGACTCAACAACAAAAAGCCTAAATGAGTTCTTCAGTCCACTACCTGTGTGACTTCTGGCCAAATTCCTTCCCTTTTCTGGGACTCAGTGTCCCCATTTATATGAACAGTGAAAGTCTTGGACTAGATGAACTCGATTTCATACCCTGTTCTGTTCTTGAAGATTTGCAGCACCCTCTGCCGGCACTGCCAACCAGAGATTTGAAACTCTGCCCAATGTGGAAGATATGATGACATCTGACCACAAGAGGTTAGCCTGGAGCAAAAAAAAGGGAGGAGGGGGATTCCCTGAACACTCATGCACCCCAAAAATCCTGATAGTAGTTTTTGTTTGTAAATTACATTTTCATTCATGTTAGCATAGTGTGGGATATGGGCTCCATGGATGGTTTTCTTCTTTCCTAGCTCCCTCTCTGGTTATGAGGAGAGAAGTGTTACCACCATAGTCAGAGAAGCCAGATGGGACAATACTGGACGTGTTGGAGCCAAGGATGGCACCCACCCAGAAACAAAAATTCGCTACAATGACTATCGAGTCATCACTCCAGACCCTGGCCTCCAGATGCCTCTGAAGGGCAGTAGAAAAGATTCCAGCTCCAGAAGGTAAGGGGTGAGTCAAGACTAGTGAATTCCAAAAGAAAGCTGAAATGCAAGTTTCAGGTACTTTTAGGTAGAAATCTTCTCCCAAGACTTGCTTCTTCCCACCCCAGTTGTAGCTGTATTTGCTCTCTATCATACTGGCCTTCTCACACAGCTCAAGGAAATAGAGGAGGGATGAGTCTCATTGGATGTTTATAGTGGGGTTTGGGGAGCCACAGGACCAAGACAGATCTGCTGAGGGTGATGGGGGGGAGGGCAGGTGATTTGGGAAGCTCATAAGATCAAAGGACTAGAACTAGAAAGGACCTCAGAGACCATATCATCTTCATTTTGCAAATGAAGAAATTGAGGCCCAGAGAGGCTAACTGATTTGCCCAGTGTTAGAGGTAGTTAGTGTCAGAGGTAGTATTTGAACCTAGTTTCCCAGTGCTCTTTCCATATTCATCAAAGTGAACTCTAGTAAGAATGCATAGGGTGTGGTGAGGGGCAGAAGGAAGTGGAGGGGGGTGGGAAAAGGCTATTGCTCATATGGAATAAAGACTTGAATTTCCAGAACTGGTGAGATCAGGGCCAGGCTCCAGTCCTTCAGGAAATAAGACTGAGGAAAGCTGGAAAATCAAACATATTTTTGAGGTAAATAGGGGCCAGTGATGAGAGATATGAGACATAGTATTTCCATGGGGAGTCAAAAAATGTTATTGTCTGTGGTGGAAAACTTGGGCACGTGAGAGCAAGAATGTGAATCCTACCGAAATAAGATGGGAGGACATTATGCCATTGTTTCTTTTACACTGATGGTATTGTTGCTGATGAATTCATCCCACCAGGTCAAACATTTGGGTTCTGAAGTAGGAATTCTGAAGCATTTGCAAGGACCCAGGCTCAACAAAGAAGGACAGGATTGGGGGGCCATCCACTGTCCTCTTGATAATGACAACATTCCACTGACTGGAGCCAAAAACCACTATCTCCCAGCTTATATGCTGAGCTTATTCACCAGACTTGGCTCCAAATAACTTCCGGCTGTTCCAGAATTTAAGTCCACCCTCAAAAGATGTCCCTGTAACCTTTTTAAGGAGATTCCAAAGAATGGACTACAGAGCCTAAAGACCTTTCCCATAGAGGTCACTAAAACTGAGAGTTAGTGCAGGCCTCCCCTTAACTTGCCCTGAAGGGGGCACTGCTACTGGAGTCAGTGTTTCTGTTTTGTTTGCTTATTAAGAAACCAGCCTCCTTATGTTAGTCACTTGGTGTTGCCCAGGGTTAGAGAACCATTACAGAAAACCCTCATGGCCTCCAAGGTAAAGGAAAGACATGAAGCAGTGATAAGTTCATTTTCCAGCAAAGTGGTCAAGTCAGTCAACAGTTGGCAGGCATTTATTTGTTAAGCACTTACTCTGTGCCATGCACCATGCTAAGCACCTTGCTAACATCAAAGCCATCTCAGATAGAATGAACCCCAGAATTTGATACTGAGAGGTTCCTGACTTCTTTTGGTGATACTTCCCTTTGCAGGTAACACATCTTGATGCCTGCCTTTGGGTGCCCAGGCTCTAGACAAAGTATAACTAAGCTTAATTGAGGTGATCAGACAGGCCATTTTATGCTGGTTCTGAATTTTCATCATTGCTCAGTTTCCCCATTTGCTGTAGAATCATTACCTGTATTGGTCTGACACTGGCATCCAGGAGCAACCCACACTCAACACAGGAAAGCTGTGAGCTTAGGGGTTATTGTTGCTGCTCCTGGTGCCCTGAGCAATGCTACTTGTATTCTCTCTGCTTAATGTCATATATAAAATCAGTCAAATAATGGATGTATTCTCATCTCTCAGATTGCTCTGAATATCCTTATGAGTTAGTGCCCCTTAGGAGAAGTGCTGATGCCCTTGGCCCATCTGTTTCTCAAAGCATCTCCCCTTTGATTCTGTTTCTTCTGCAACCTTGGCAGCTCAAGTGGTTCATTCTCCTTTCTATAAAGACAGTAGGCCTCTGTTTCTTCTTGCTGGTTCCCTGAGGCAGGGGAGGACCCTTCACCCTGGACAGGAGGGACAGCTTTCTCCCTAAGAGTAAATCTTTTGGTCTATTGCCCCAACTGTTCCTGTACAAGACCTTTCCAAGCTCTTACCAAGACTGTCACAAAAGATTTATAAATCCCTCAGGTAAAGCCCAGAGGACACGTTCCCTACAAAAGAAATGGTATTATTGTGACTGGGCAGCTACTATTATCTTAAAACCTCCAGAGAACCATCAGCTGAGGCTTTGACACTTTTGCCCCTGTGGAGCCTTGGAAGCCTGGCTTCTGTGCTCACTGTTACCTCTCCTCCTTTCTCAGGAGCGTCTCTACCTCAGGGGAAAGAACATCCATGGGTGGTACAGCTGCTAGCGCTCAAGACGGTGCCTCACTTTTGGACTGTGAACCATCTTCTAATGCTTCCAAGTAAGGAAAGAGAAAGCCTAGTCTGTGTCTCAACTGTCCTAGCATAGGGAAGGAAAAGAATTAGGCATTTGGGTTCCCCTGCTGGTTGCCTGAAGTGAAGCACCTTAGCTTCTCTTCTTGGCTGGGCCACTCCTTGGGAAGATCAGTGATGAATGCCCTTTGGTGACTTTACCCACTTGAAGGTCCATCCAAGTTCTGTGGGCCAAGCCCTCATCTGTGGGCTTGGTAGAAGCTTGTGATGGTCCCTCACAGTCTATTCCAGATAGAGAAGTTATACAAGAAAAGCCATGGCCTACAAAGTTGAGTGAACAATTTGAATACATAATAAAGTAGTCTTGGTGTAGATTTGGGCTGAAGTCATATAACTTGGCCTCCTCTAGAAAGAACTTTAATCTCTGGCTTGGCCTCAGTACCCAAGACCTCTCATCAGTTCTTTGGACCTCTATGATCCAGAGTAGGTCCAGACTCTCCAGTCTGGGCCCCTATTCATGGATCTTGATCTAAAACCTGACTTCCTCATTTTCCTTCTCACCCCACTGGAGATGAAATGTTGGGGCCTCACTGACAAAAGTATTTGACTTTTATTGGTATGTGGTACTTTCCAAGATGTGATGGCCCTGACATCATAAAAGTGCTTGTAGCCAAAGCTTCCAGAGAGAATGTCTATATTGTTTGCAAGCCCCCCTAGAAAGAAATGTACAGGCTCTTCAGAATAGAGTTGGCAAAAGGGGGGAATGTCTTCTGTCTGTCTCTCTTTTTTGGGGGTCCTCTGGCCTACATTTCTGTTCTTTGTCTCTTTCTGTAGCAAAAATATTCTCTTGGTGAAGGAGTATATGAATGTTCGAGAGCCACCATATGCTAGGCCTTCTATACGCTTAAACAAGTAAGAGAAAGTATCTTTTTCAGTTTCCTGGTTTCAGTCTACAGAACCCTTGTCTGGAATCTCGAGTGTCCTAAGAATGTACCAACCAGATATCTACCTTTTAACCACCCTTTAACCAGTCCCATGCCAAAAGGGTAACTTCCTACATGCCTTAGCTTGACACCATGCTTACACAATGTCTTCTCTCCAATCTGGCCACTTTGTTAATACACAAGTCAGATACATCCACCACTCCTGTACTCAATCATCTTCACTGACTCTCCATTGGCTTGAAGAATAAAATACAAGGACTTCTGCCTATCAGTCAAGGGCCTCCACAATCTAGCTGCATGTCCCCCATCTTGAAAAAAATAGACCAAATCTGTAGTCTACTGCTAATTGCCTCACATCCTACAAGTATCTATCAGTACTTTGATCTGGGTCCTTAGGAACTATTTAACCACTGGGTGTGGGTAACAGTCTTCCCCTGACATTTACCTGAGAATCCTAACACATGCCCCCTCAGCCTACTTCTTCTGAGCAGTGCCTTTTGATGGGGAAGGAGGGTAGAGCTAATTCATGAATAAATACATGAGACAGAGATATATAAATGTAGCCACCAATATCAACATAGTAATATTGCCCAAGGTGAAATGAAGACCTTTGGTGCCAGACTAACCTTGAAGGAGGCAGCTTAAGAAAACAAACTAATAACTCATTTTAAAGGAATGCACTGAAATATGCCTCTTCAGAGACTCAGAGCTGGATGGAATGTTGCCATCTATCTGGCATAGCAGGTGTTGGTTCTAATACTCAACACTTCAGCCAGCAGCTGTAAAACTAGACATTTACAGCCAAAGCTGTAAAACTGGGGAGAGCCAGCAAGTCCCATGCCCTCCAGTCAAAAGTTTCTGGGCCAACTCCTAACCATCTCTAAAGTGGGAAAGTAGGTAGACTGTGATCCTGGCACTGAGCCCACAACTGATGTAACAGATTCCAAACCATATGAAGCCAGTCAACCAAACTGGCATTGTCTGTCCATGCCCCTTGGCCATACACCAAGATATCCTCCTTCTTCCTAGGATGAGTGGTGGTGTTACCTGTACATATTGCTGCAAAGAGATCAGATCTGAGCCCAAAATTACTCTGGAGCACTTGGGCATCTGCTGCCATGAATATTGCTTCAAGGTAAGGATTGTTTTACAAAAAAAAGCACCAAACCCACTCCCCTCTTTCCCTATCCATCTTCCCTGTTGGGAAGGCATGGTAATTCTTCAAACTCCAGAAGTTATACAAAGCTGAGGCCCTTTATCTAACTGAAGTTGTCACTGGATATACCTAAGTAGATCCATAGGCTTTTTAGAACTTTCAGAACCAATAGCCATTAGATTCTGGTGGGCTCCCTGATTCAGAAGGAACCTTCAGGATCATCTAGGTATCTTCATTTTACAGAGAACGAGATGGAGGTCTAGAGAGGGGAAAGTCATATTGGCCATGAGTGAAAAAGATGCAACAGCACTAGAAAGTCAGCAAACATGAATCAAGGTCTGTGGCTTGGCTGCTTGTGGGGACTGTGGAGTGAAAGGCATGCATGGTCCCTGTTCTTGAGAAGCCAAGATTTCCCTACATATAAGGATCCTCTGAGTGCAGGATAGAATCCAGGAGAGACTGAAGGATTGATTGCTCCTGCATCCCCAACAAATGGCTTGGCCAAGTCACCAGACCTGCCATCACCTTGATTTGCCTCTCAGCCAGCCAGGGACTTTGCTCTCTATTTCATTCTTCCTCACAGTCATTGAGCCAAGACTCTTCCCCTCCCTCACAACCCAACCCCTTCACCTTCCTCATTTACAGCAAATGCCCTGGGCTCCTGCTTCTCTAAGAAGACTAAGGCCACCAGAGGGAAAGGCACTCAAGCTCCTCTTCTCCAACTATTTTTTTTCCTTACCTCTGCTCACAGATTATTTCAGGATATCTCTCATGCATCTTTCATTTCCCCTTGCCACTGGCCTCTTCCCATCTGCCTACATACATATTCAAGTTTCTCTCAAGCCTTCAACAGGCTTCTTTTGGCCCTTCCTGGTCATCCAGAAGTGTCCCAGCTCTTCACTTTCACTGCTTCACTTGCCCAAGCTTTGGTTGTAGAATGGATGCCTACACTTGCAAATAAGCCACCCACTGATCCCTTGCAGTTGAGTTTCCCTCGCCATTTGACTGAAACAGCTCTCATATCATTATTGACATCTGATCTGATTGCTAAACCGAGATCTTTGTTCAGTTCTGTTCCTCCTTACCTACTCTGTGGCTTTTGACCAGTTGATTCCTTCAATCTTCCTTGGGCTTCAGATACTAAACTCACTACACTCCTTTTCTTTTTCCTCTGCTGAATGTACTAGGAGGTGTACTGCTCAGTAGCCTGATGAGGCCAGGAGTGTGTAGCTGCTCTGAGGGGGACAGGCACCCCCAAATCCTCAGGCTATTGCATAGTGTCTCCATCACTTCTATAACATGGGGGTGGGGAGAGAACTTCCACCTTGGGGTCTAACTAGGGCAGTATGCAATGGGATTATATCCCTGAGCCCCAATATCTCTGCCTTCATTTCTTTCCCCTTCTCTCCTTCATAGTCAGTGGGCTCTAGCCTGGCTGTACTTACCAGCTTGGTGGAGGACCTATCAAAGCTTATGTGCTGGCACCGCCTACAGGAACCCAGGGTCAGCAGCAGTAGAGGCTATAAATGGCAGCTGCTTATTTTTACTAATAATGATATTTCATCCCTACTCCCTCCAAAAAAACAATTAGATTGTGGGAACACATTGGTATAAAGTTTTCATATAGAAAATACACCCATATAGACATAAACATATTTATTATATAGGCCAGCGTCAAAGTCAAGAAGATCTAGTTAATTCCAGCCTCTGACCCATACTAGGACAGAAAATAAAGGTTAAAAAAAATTTTTAAGAGTCTCTGATTCTTGTCCCTGCTGAGTTGTTAATTCAGTTATTATTAAATCAGAAATATTAAATCAGAACACTGATTATTAGTGTTATAGCCCATAGGGGTTCAAGGTATGCCCCCCCTCACTTATGGATTAGTGTTTTAATGAGCTGAGGTTTGAAAGTCAAGTTTTCTTGATTGCCAAAAATGAAATGTTAATGGTAGGGGTGATATTTTGGTGGGAGGTAGTCCAGCTTCTGGCCCCCATAGACTATATAAACCCATAAGTCACTCCTGAAGAGCAAGATGATTTGCTAGGGGTTTTTCCCATAAATAACCTTTGATGATGCCCAGAATATTTGGGAGTCCTTTTAGTCACAGAAGTCAACTGGGTTGTGAGAGCTTCAGGACACAGTTTGCACCAACTTCCAGATTCCTTTTCTGAGTCAAAAGTGACCCATCACCCCACAAATGGACTTCATATGATGTTCCCCTATGTTGTTCACTGTCTCAAGTGGACTAAAAAGAGGAAGGCTTCTAATGGTAGAGATGTCACACCAGCACCAACTACCTAATGGCTCCTGCCCATCCAGTCGATTTGATTCTGGTCCACTCTGTGCATTTTTACTTAGGGCTGGATTTCTACTAACCCCATAACCATTCTTCATCTCATTTGCAGTGTGGGATTTGTAAAAGGAAGATGGGCAATATGCTGGACCAGGTGTACATCCACAACGGAATTATTCACTGTGACCAGTGTTATTCAAGACTCTTCTAGGTGGGTCTGCCCCTCGCCTAGGGGTGGCATAACCATTCTTTGGGTCTAGAATATGAGGTTCTTTTGAGGTCATTTGGGAGGTACTTTGGATGCATGAATCATATATTATTAGTGTGGTTGTTCCCTCTGCTATAGATTGGGCCTTTTCATTCCTTGGTATTTGGGGCCATACATTCTCCCAAAAAAACCTACTCAGCCTTTCTTTTCCTTTTAGTAGCTTGGGACTACCAGTGTACCTGCCTACCAGGCTGTCCACAGGCTGTCATTCATTTGAAATAAATCTTACTATAAGGGGTTGATCCCCTGATTAACTTGATGAGCTTACAGAGTAGTAAGTCTTTGTCTATAATGGATTTTCTACTGGAGAGAGTAGGTATATATGCCCATTGGCACATACCTCATTAAAGATGAGTGATTAGGGATTACTTGCTTAGCTTATACTTTTATAGGTCAGGTTCCCCATCCCCCAACCCCCTTTGTGCTAGGTCTTTTTTTTTAAAGGGAGTCTTCATGACAGATTCCATTATTTTTGCCTTTTACCCTTTTTGGAGGATAGATCATAGAACTGCAGAGCTAAGTGCTCATATACACACACGCATACATATATAATACATATAATATTTTCAGATTTAACTACCTCCACTTTCCAATTTCAGATGTCTATACTGTAAAATGGGCAGCTAGTTGACACAGTAGATAGAGTGCCAGGCCTGGAGTCAGGAAGACTCTTCTTCTCGAGTTTAAATCTGGCCTCAGATACGCAATAGCTGTGTGACCCTAGGCAAGTCACTTAACCCTATTTGCCTCAATTTTCTTATCCGTAAAATGAGCAGGAGAAGAAATGTCAAATCATTCTAGTATCTCTGCCAAAAAAACCCTAAGTAGGATCACCAAGAGTTGGACATGACTGAACAACAAATAACAAAGCTGTAAAGTACTGATTACCAACATCCACTATTAAGAGTTGCTCAGTAGAACAGTCACACTATGAGAACAGTATTTAAATGGGGGAAGGCCCCCAGATATTTCTACTTGTGATGAGATAGTTCCTAATTCAAAGGAGTTTTATCTGAAGGACTCCTAGAATAGCCTTGGAATTATTGTCCTAAGAAATGCCATGTGTTCCTCCATGAAGCTATTTTAATTTCTCTTTGGGCATCCAACCACAAAATTTAGTGCAGTTTGTGTAATACAACTTTAAATAAAATACTAATATCTAGTATTTTTTAAGACATAATATTCATTCCATTTCAGTCCAGGCCCTTAGTGATGATTGGAGGAAGAAATGCCTTCCCCCCATCCCCATATTTCAGATCTCAGGCCTCCTTTTCTTTCCTTTTCTTATAGCCTCAATCAGCCTGCTAAGAGTCATCTTGAAGATGGACCCTTCTTCCTTAATCTCCAGTTCAACTGTTTCCTCTTATTACAGTTATTTCCTTCATCTCTTCAAATTTAACTCAGTTAAAAATGTGTTTTACAAAGATAATTAGCTCTATCTAGCTTTATATTGGCTTTGAGTTTTTTAATTGGTTTTTGTTTTTTTATTTATCCAGTTTTTATTTAGATTTAGCTTTTTGTGTTAACTATTTTTAATGAGCTGTGGTTTTTTTTATTTATCCAGTTTTTCATTAGGTTTAAATTTTTGTGTTACCCAGTTTTTAATTAGCTTTGGTTTTTTATTTATCCAGCTTTTTAGTAGATTTAGGTTTTTGTGTTATCTACTTTTTCATTAAAGTTCTTGATTTATCTAGTTTTTCTTTAGGTTTAAGTTTTTATTTATCTAGTTTTTATTTAGCTTTGGTTTTTTATTTATACAGTTTTTCATTAGGCTTGGGGTTTTTTGGTATTGTCCAGTTTTTATTCAAAGCTTTTTGTTTATATGGAGGCAGCTAGGTGGCTCAGAGGATTGAGAGCCAGACCTTAGAGACAGGAGGTCTTGGGTTCAAATTTGACCTCAGACACTTCCTGGATATATGACCCCGGGCAAGTCACTTAACCTCCATTGCCTAGCCCTTATATAGTATTAATTCTAAGATGGAAGGCAAGGGTTTAAAAAAAAGGTTTTGATTTATCCAATTTTTCATTAGGTTTATGTTTTTATGTTATACAGTTTTTACTAGGTTCATATTTTTTATTTATCCAGTTTTTCATTAGGCTTAAGTTTCAATTTATCTTGTTTTTAATTAGCTTTGGGTTTTTTTTTAATTTATCCAGCTTTTTCTTAGGTTTAGGTTTTTGTGTTATCTAGTTTTTCATAAGTTTGGATTTTTGTGTTATCCAGATTTTCACTAGCTCTGATTTTTATTTACCTGGCTTTTTCTTAGGTTTAGTTTTTTTGTTATCCATCTTTTTACTAGATTTAGGTTTTTGAATTGTCCAATTTTTCATTAGATTTAAGCTTTTTTTATTTATCTGGTTTTTCATTAAGTTTAGGCATTTATGTTATCCAGTTTTTTACTAGGTTTAAGTTTTTGATTTATCCAGTTTTTTGTTAGTTCTTTTTTAATTTATCCAGCTTTTCATTAGATTTAGTTTTTTATTTATCCAACTATTCATTAGGTTTAGGTTTTTGATTTATCCAGTTTTTCATTAGCTTTGGGTTTTTTGTTAGAGTAGATAGTTTGTAGGTGCAGAAACCTGGGGGTTTCTAGTAAGTTGGTGAAGGGAAGATAAGTGGGCAGGGTTGTACTTAGCTCAGGATAGGGATTTAGCTTTTAGGGTCCCAGATGTGGCAGCATACTTCCTTCTCCCCCACAATAAAGAAATAAAGCAGAGTATCCATTTGGAGGATTTTTTTAAACCTGGAAATGGGTAAGGTAGTTGGGGAAAAAAGGTTATTGTTGGAGGTTTAGGTCTGTGTCCATAAGAAAGAAGACTTGCAGTTACCGTGGAAGGGAATTTCTGAAGTAGCAGCCCATGTAGGCCAAAGTGTGGGGAATGTTGGTGTTTGGACCTCAACAGTCTCTATTCTCTTCAGACTCAGTGTACAAAGTATACAAAAGCCAGGATGGGGACTTATCCATTGCCATTAACAGTTTTGGGGACTGGCTATATCTGTTTCACTGTCACTTAGGAACCCCCTCATTTATTATGTTTGTTTTTTATTATATTTACTATGTTTCACTTGGAACTTTTCCCCTTTTATCTTATCACAATTTTAATAAATTTTCAGATTTTGGAATGCTGGCCTATGTCTCTAATTGTTGTACTACTTTTTTCTGTTATTGTTTTGTATTTTATGTTATATGAACATGAGAATATACACTGAATTTTATACATGAGAATATAATTGAGTTTTATACTTGAATATGTGTTAAGATGTAAATTCATTCACTCTAGATTCATTTTAAGCATCATCATCACCTCATCTTCAATTCTCAAGTTTTTCAGTGGGATTCAGATGGATTTTATGTTGTAGTGGAAAAAACTATTAGGATATAATCTCATCATCTGTTAACTCGCTGAAAACATCTTCAATAAAAATTCGAAAGTTCAGAGGACTATAGGAATATATACATCATCTCCTTCCCACCTGATTTTCATCTGCTGCTACATTTCTTTAGTTTGAAAACTTTTCATTCCATATAGATCAGAGATTATGACATCTCTGTATGATGGCATCTATAATGGACAGTGTTTGTTAGTTATTTAAGCACAAATCTTATGCCTGAACAATTATGAGTAATGGTTTGTTCCAAGATAATGATCTGGATTCAGTTCAATTTATTGGTTGATTCCTCCAGGATATTTTTAAATTTTCATTTATTTTCTTATTTTTTCTATATTGCATATTACTTAATTACATTATAATTTTTATATTCATTTTCTGACATTTTGCAATCCATGTGCTTTCCCATCCTCCACCTTTCTCCCCTCCTCAAGAAAGTAGATATTATATGTTGTATATATATTATCTTGTAATATATTTTTCCTTAATTATAATGTTGTGAAACAAGACATATAATGCTTACACTAGAGAAAAATCATGGAGAAAATAAAGCAAAAAGTGTTATATTTCAGTCTGCATTCAGATTTCATCTGTTCCTTGTATAGTGGTAGATATCCTTTTTTGTCTTGTGTCCATTAGAATTGTCCTGGATCCTTGCCTTATCAATAATACTTGTCATCGACAATTGATTATCATATGTTACTGTTGTTACTGCATACAATTTTCTCCTGTTTCTGCTCCCTTCACTTTGCATCAATTCATGTAAGTCTTTCCAGGTTTTTTTTGCGTGTGATCATCTTGTTTGTGATTTCTTATGATACAATCCTATTCCATTACAGTCATATACCACAACTTATTCCCTAATTGATGGACATCATTTTAATTTCCAAGGTTTTTGCCACCACAAAAAAGAGCTGCTATATTTTAGAAGATATAGTTTCTTTTCTTTTTCCCTTGATCATCTTAGAAAATAAAGCTAATACTGTTATTGCTGGGTCAAAAGGTATACATTGTTTTAAACTCTTTGAGTATAATTCCAGGTCGTTCTTCAAAATGATTGGATCAGTTCACAATTCCACCAACAATTTATGTGTCCCAATTTTCCACATCCCCTCCAAAATTTGTCATTTTGCTTTATGATATTTGCCAATATGATAGGTGTGAGATATCTCAAAGTTGTTTTGATCTGCATTTCTTTAATTAATAATGACAGAGCATTTTATATAGGTACATGTAAGTTTTTATTTCTTCATCTACAAACTGTCTTTTCATATCTTTTGAAAAATTATCAATTGGAGGATGACTTGTATTCTTATATATTTGCTAGAGTTCTCCATATATTTTAATTTTATTTTTTTTAACATTTATTAATATTCATTTTTTAGAAAAGTTAACATGGTTACATGATTCATGCTCCTACTTTCCCCTTCACCCCTCGCCCTCCCCCCACCCCTGGCCAATGGACATTTCCACTGGTTTTAACATGTGTCATTGATCAAGACCTATTTCCAAATTGTTGATAGTTGCATTGGTGTGGTAGTTTCGAATCAAAATCCCCAATCATGTCTGCCTCAACCCATGTGTTCAAGCAGCTGCTTTTCTTCTGTGTTTCCACTCCTGCAGTTCTTCCTCTGAATGTGGGTAGCGTTCTTTTCCATAAATCCCTCAGAATGTTGTACTACTTTTGACAAAAGGGTTAACTAGATGTGATAGGCTTTTGTGGTTTGATATCCCCCTATGATCATGTTGGCAAACCTATGGCACTCAGGCAGGAGAGAGTTGCTCCCCTCTTCCCTCTCCACCCACACCATGAGGATATTTCTCACTTCACCCACCCTTCTGCCCAGCAGCCCAATGGGAGTGCTTTCTCCCTACCCTGTCTGGGGTAAGGCGGGGGTGGCATTTTGGGCACTTGGTCTCTAAAAGGTTTGCTATCACTGCCTTATGACCTGAAGAAGGGGCAGCTTGGTCATGCAGTTGATAGAGTGTCAGTCCTGGAGTCAGAAAGACTCTTCTTCCTGAGTTCAAATTTGGCCTCAGATACTTAATAGCTGTATGGCCCAGGGAAAGCCATTTAAACCCTGTTTTCCTCATCTGTAAAATGAGCTGGAGAAGGAAATGACAAACCACTCCAGTATCTTTGTCAAGAAAACTCCAGATGGGGTCATAATGAGTCAGGTGACTGAAAAATGTCTGAACAGTAACAATGACCTGAAGGAATTTCCCATGGCAAAGCAAAAACATACCTAGTACTGCAGGGAGTATGGACAACAGTGGGAAGAAGACAAAAGGCAGGGGCTCCCTCAAGGACCTTTCCAAGAGAGAACCTTTGGACCTGGAAGGAACCTTAAAGACCCTCTAATCCAGGGGCTGTTGACCTGGGGCCTATAACCTTAATTTTGGAAAATATTTTGATGACTATTTCTGCATACTTATTTCCATGATAATGTTTTAGGCATTTAAAGCATTATTCTAAGAAGGGGTTCATAGGCTTTACCAAACTCCCAAAGAAGGCCAAGACACACTAAAGATGAAGAAGTTCCACTCTAATCTAAAGCCAAGATTTTACAGAGGAAGAAATGGTCTCAGAAAAAGTAAAAAGGCTTGTGTTCACACAGGCAACCAGAGCCAGCCTGAACAGAAAGAAAGACATCCATGAAACAAGCAAAGGAAATGAGACATTCTAGAATGTCTGGGTCATAAAGGACCTTAGATACCAAATTAACACCCAATGCTACAAGGATTCTTTCTAGAGAAAGGTTATCCAGCTTCTGCTTGAATAATTGGTAGCAGGAAGCTCACTACTACAAGGCTGCCCATCCCAGCTTTAATTTTTACAAAGTTCTTATATATGGAGCCAAAATCAGAGAATTGAAAGTGTAATCCTTCCTCTGACAGCACTTTATTCATTTAAGTCCTGCAGTCCTGTTTGGCCTCAGCTTTCTTTTCAGAGTAAATACCCACAATTCCTCTAGCTGCCCCTTCCTACCTGTCTTGCCCTGGGCAAATCACTACCCTCCCCTGGAACTGCAGTTTCTCTTTCAGCAAAATTAGACGGTTGGACTAGTTAGCCTCTAAAGCCGTGGTTCCAGGTGATCCAACTCAGTTGCCCTCCTTCCTCTGTTATCAGAATTGAGCACAAAACTCCAGCTTCACTTTGCATAGTAGGACTATTACTTAATGTGATCTCTGGTTCCGATAAATGAAGTGCACAATAGAGTTACCAGTTTAAGGTAGCCATATCACATTGACAGCTCACATTGAGCTTACCATTCAATGAGAACAAGCCTTTGCACCAAGCTATCCCTCATGCTCGGAATGCTCTTCCCCTCCCCTCCTAGAACGCGGGGGCACGTGACCATGCCACTTCTCTCTCCACCTTCCCAGAGGAAATTGGATGGATGGATGGTAACGACCCACAAGGAAGGCTGGACATCGCCCCCACAGTACTTTCTGGACCTTCTCATCTCAGTAGCTGCTCCCCACAATAGCATTTCTTACAGATGAAAGATTGAGGATAAAGGAGTCGCCCCTCATCACACTCAGGTGTGTCAGGGGCGGGACTTGAAACCAGTTATTTCGAGGCTCCCAGGCTCTAAACACAAGTCTCGCCTCATCTCGTCTCATTTAAGTCTCTCTTCTCCCCTCCTCTCCCCTCCCCATTCTTACTCTCTAAGCCACCATCCGCCCCGCCCAAATCCTTCCCATTGCTCCTCCTCAATCGCGTTCCGCCAAGCTCCGCCCCTAGAGTTACATAGACTCCTGCACATGCGCACGACTCCCATGCCCACGGAGGGGTGGGGACACAGGTCAGAGGCTTCGAATTTATCCTATACATCATTGAATTATGGCTTCTCTGGCTCTAGGGAGAGGCTCAAGAGAAAAAGGAAATTCTGCCTTGCCCCCGAAGTCTCCTTCAGAACCTCCCAAATTCTGTTTCCGAGGACCCACCCTGGAGGTGTGTTTCCACGATCTAGGACCTTAAGCTTCGGCGCCTGCGTAGTGAACAAATGGGACTACACTTCCCAGAATCCCCAGAAGCGTGACCGAGTACGATCCCGTCAGTAAAGCCTCTGGGAAATTGAATTCAGCGGCCGGAAATGGTGCCACCCTGGGGATTCTGGGAATCGTAGTCCAGTCCTGGAACATCCTTTCATCTTAGCCTAATTGTACCTTTAGGGGGAGCCTGAGGCCACAGCCTTAAGTGGGAGGGGAACACAAGGGAAGAGCGCAGGACTTGGCCAGCAGGGGGTGGAAATCAGATTGGTTATCTTGCTTCTGACACACTCCGTCTGTGTAACCCAGGGCAAAACTTTGCGCCCTCCCTGCCTCAGGTTCCCCATTTGTAAAATGTAAAATGATATAATAATATTGTAAAACCGTAGAAGTACTCCGTGAATTGAAGCTCCTTAGTGGGTACCTCCAACTCTCCTCCCCCAACCTCTAACTCAGGACTAGAAGGGAGGAGCTTCTGGGATCCTTCTCAAAACTCAGTATATCTTGGAAAATACTGAATAAACGCTGGTTGTCTTTGGTGACTCTACAGTGGAAGCTGCCACTCCTCAGTGGAAGCTGCTACACTACAATAGAAGCTGCCAAACTATAGAAGAGCTGCTACTCCATACTATCAGCTCCAATGAGGCTACTACTAGCCCCTGGTCTTATCCATCAGCCCTAAGGTTACCTGGTTGGCCCCCAGACTATTCCACCAGCTATTAGTATTATGCCACCATAAACCACTTCTAATAAAATTCTTTTCTTACTTCTGGAATGAACAGAGTTTGAATCTCCCATTCTTGGGGCAATACCTTGCTATAAACTTGAGTGTGTTTCTCACACATCACTATCTTTGTTCCTATAACTCTCCGTAGAGTAGACAGCCTGTGACATCAGGAGATTGGCTTCCTTAAATCATGGTTGTAGAGCTGGAAGGGCCCTCAGATGCCATCTTTCCAACTCCTTCATTTTACAACTAAGGCAACTGAGACCTCCAGACACTTTGATTTGTTCATAATTATTATGTTGTCCCCCTTCCCCACCCACCCAAGACTCTCTTGGGCCTTCTTTTTTCCTCTAAACAATTCTCTCACTTTGGTGACCTTACCAGCTCCTGTGGATTCAATGATCATATCTACTCCCACATTTAAATATCTTCCCTAGTCTCTCTCCTGAGCTTTAGTCCCACATTGCCAACTGCCTGCTGGGCATCTTGAATGACCTGAATGTCCTTTAGGCATCTCACACTCAACATACCCCAAACAAAATTCATTGTTTAACGACCAAAAAAATTATACCAACTGCCCTATTTCTGTCAAGAGCACCACCATCCTTCCAGCTACTTGAGTTCATAGTTGTGGACTCATGCCTGGCTCCTTCCTACCTTTACCCAGTCTCTCACACCAATGCACTTCTTGCCACACATATTACTGCTATCCTAGTTCAGGTTCTCCTCACCTCTCTTACTACAATAGCCTCCCAATAGTTATCTCAGCTTTTCATCTCTCTCTTCTTCAATCCATCCTTTGCATAATTGTGAAATTAATATTCACAAAACATAGATCTAACCATGTTAGTCCCCTACTCAGAAAACTGCACTAAGATACTGTCCCTAAGATAAAGCACAAATTCCTCGGGTTGACATTTAAAGTCCTCCACAATCTAGCTTTAGGTAACATGGTAACTAGAAAACTGAGCTGGGAGTCAGAAAGGTCTGAATTCAAATCTAGCCTCAGACACTTACAAGTTATGTAACCCTGAGCAAATCATTGAACCTGTCTGCCTCAGTTTCCTCTGATCAGTGCAGCAACCAATCTTGTACCTGTGTACTTTTTGTAAAATTCAAGATTAAAAAAAATTTTTTTGAGAGAAATTTCAGGAAAAGAAGCTTGCTAACTCCCCGAATCAAGAAAGTGAACTTTTTGGAGATGCCATAAAGAAGCCTATAGAAACCACAAACTGCATCAGAAGATTCAAAATGAACTTTGGGATATAGTGAATCAACTGAAGGGGAATGAACACATTTACTCTGAATGTAAACTCTTATGCCAAAGGGGATTGCCCCCTAATTGACTTTTTGTCAAAGTGCCTACCAATCATTGGTTTTGCTCTCTTTCTCTTTTATTTCCCTCTTATCTCCAAATTCTTGTAATTTCTTCTTAGAAAGTGCAATATTGTATGTACCTCTAGTAAGAGATCTTTAGAGATATAAGCTGGTAATATAAAATGATTCATTGGGGAGACTAGGCATG
The DNA here is from genome assembly GCF_016433145.1 of Gracilinanus agilis. Lineage (NCBI taxonomy): Eukaryota > Metazoa > Chordata > Mammalia > Didelphimorphia > Didelphidae > Gracilinanus > Gracilinanus agilis. The sequence goes on along the minus strand of NC_058136.1, from coordinate 33,438,061 downwards.
TAAATCTGGGAGAAAGAGGACCATATAATGAGACCATAGAGGAGATCAGGTTCTTCTCTGGAGGTCATTGGCTGGGCGTCTTTCTATGATTCAGCATTGGTGGCTCAGGTGGAAGACACTCTCATGGGTGGTAAGATTAGGGTGGTAGGCTAGGAAATATTTTTTTATTTCCTTCCCTCCTTATTTCTTTCTCAGACTATATTTATATTAAAATTAAATTGTTGAAAGCTACTATCATCCTCGTGACTTAAGGGTTAATTATTTTTTAAATGGTGACCACAACAATCTTTTTTTAACTAATATCATATTTCCAAACCAATTTCTAAATATTACATTTAGCATGTTACATTTGGTATAATATTAATCTTATATATTACATACACTGGAGAGAATGCTGGATTTGGACTTGGGTTCAAATTCTGACTCTCCTACCTGTGTAACCTTGGAGAAGTCACTTCACCTCTCTTGGCCTCACTTTCCTCAGCTGTAAGGGGGTGGGGGGAGCCGTGGGGGTGGGGTGGAGATACAACACTGAATGGCCTCTTAAGATAATTTGCCAGCTCTAAATCTGATTCTATGAGTGCAAAACTATCTGTGAGGCATATTTCCCAAGGAAGATGGTAGGCTTTAAGTGTAGAATGAGGTATAGGTTGTTAAACCTGTTTGGTTCCTTTTGCTTAACTGTACTTTTTTGTTATAAGGAAGGATTTTGTTGGGGGACAGAAACTATGATTGGAAAGTAAAAGCACAGGTTTAAAAAAAAAGGTCAAATAAAAAAAAGATAAGGAAAACAAAGACAATGTGTTAATCACTACTGTATCCACGTTGTTCATGTCTGTATAAACATCTACCAGAAGGAATTAAGGAGAAGCTACAGACCTAGCCACTCTTGAGGATTTGATTTTAAACTGGTCTCAGTTTACTGGATTATTTTTCTTCTATTCTTTTGGCCTTGGTTTTTAAGAGCTGCCTAGGGCTCTAAAACTATAAATTACAGAGGAGTTGCTAATCTGCATTGGTAGAGGGAATTTCCTCTTTGGGAGGCCTCTTGGTCAGTGGAATTACACTCTGCCCCCACAACACCCCCCAACAACAACCAAAAAAGCTCTTATTCATCTCTTTGGGGAGTTCTTAGCTTCTGTGTGTGTATGTGTGTCTGTGTGTCTGCGTGTGTCCCCTGTGTAAGAGGGAAAACTTAGATTATATATATATTAAGGTGTGGTCACCAGGAATCAATAATTCAGATTGATTCCATAATTAAAATAGACCCAGGTCAGGATGGGTTTTATGGTAGTTCATTTACAATTTGGGAATGTAAAAGGTAGGGAAATAGAGAGAGGGAGAGGCTGGCCCGGACCAAGAGAGGGTTAAAAGGCTAATTAAACTAGTCTACTGGTCACAAGGCCTTAGCAATTAGAGAGACAAAGAAGCCTCCTTGAGGTAGAGACTCTAGAAATGCCAAGGTAGGCCAAGGAAGTCAGCCTAACTTACCCACGTGACAATTCAGAGGGGAAGCTGCCTGAGGTCTCCACAGAGATCCTTCTACACCAAGTTCAAAGCGCCAACTGCCCCAACAGGAAGTTTACCATCATATTTAAAAGATAGAAGCTTTTGTCACTTCCTGGAGGTCCACCTCTAATTCAAGTGGACAAATGGCAGCCTCAACACTGTTTTGGACTGCCCAAAGGGCAGTCCCTTGTTCTTGATTTGTTACTTATTGTCACGTGTGGGTAACTCATCTCCCCTCCCCACTAAGGGAGGTGGGGATGACTTTATCTCTGGTGACTAGAGTTTTAACTATGAATGGGCTTGAGCTAACTCCATCTACACACCTGAACCCCTTGGGCAGTCTGTTATAGCCAATGAACCCCTTTTCAGAATCATGCTTTTAAATATATAAAATAAAATGCAAAGGATTACAAAGGAAACAGATTCTAATGAAATACAGTTAACCAAACAAGTTCAGACTCCAGATTAGGAACCTCTGATTTGAATACCTGTATTTGTTCATGAAAGCAAAATTTAAATTATATATGTATGTATATATTTATATTTAAATCATCAGCCTCAATCATGTTAGCAAAATATCTCAGGATTACAAGTGTTGACCAAAGGATTCTTCTTGTTTATTCCATCTTCATGATAATGCCTCTGATAAGGCAGTAGGATGCATTCAAGGACATTTGGTGGATTGATTATAGTGATCATATTGCAAAGAAAAAATGCTCGTTTGGGAGCCAAAGGGCCTGAGCTCCTATCTTGAATCTGCTGTTTATTAACTGTGTTGTGCCAAGATGAACAGGTCCTTTTTGCTTTCCAAGCCCCAGGTTCCTCCTTAGTAAAAATGAGAGAGTTGGACTCTGGATGTCTTACCCCGTTATGTCTCTATGATCTCCAAAATCCCTTCCAGCTCTATATCTATGATCCTGAGATAGGAAGCCATTTTGGTTTCTCAGGCAGGTAAGTGACATATGATGAAATAATGAAATACTAGCTAAAAGAATGAGGCTGGTTGTTGGGTCCAAGTCGAGGTAGGGGAAGGGAAGGAAAGGAAGCCAGTCTTGTTCATACAAGGTAGGGAAACTTTGAGATAAGAGAGTCTGCCAGAAAGAACTGTGGTAGGGCAAACCAGACTCCAAGATCCTGGAGAAGCTAGGGCTGCTGGAACACATAAGTCAGCCCCGTCTTAGGGAAGCAGGGAGTCAGTTAAGGGAAAAGACTGAACACTAAGTCTTCTGATACCTCCCATCCTTTCCCTCCCCCCTACCCAAGCCACTTGAAGTAAAGCTGGTTGAGCATGTTTATCTTCTGAGATACCCCTCCAAGTAGGAGTGGAATGATTTCATCACTTCTACTCCTCCAGCTTCCTCCTCTACCACCAACTTCCACCTCTTTCCCTTGTTTGCTGAAGCCTAAAATTCCTTTAATCAATCCACAGGCATTCATTAAATTCACATAAGTGACATGAACTGGAGATGCAAAGACAATAAATAAAACAATTCCAACTTCAACAGAGGACAGTCTTTTAGACAATAATTATACATGACAGGCCAAAAATGCACAGTCTGCACACTGACAAATTTACACCAAAGTGTTGGCAGTCAAGCACATTTAAACAAATGCTAGCTGATCCTTTTCTCTTTGGAGAGAGGGTTTAAGGTGATGCATGGCATGAGGTCCCTTAAGAGAACATGTCAACATCATGGAGATAGGGGAGTGGAAGGCAATGGATTGAAACTACTAAGCCAAGTAGCATTGGCCTAGGATGAAAAGATGAGGAAAGGAAGAAGTGTCCAAAGACACATTTTACTTATTTTACTATTTTGTCCCAGTGTCTATCCCCACACACATACCCACCCAGAAACTTTGCTCCTGCATCAGGCCTTGCCCTTTATGCAATCATTCATTCTCACTTGATCCCCTGGAAGTCAAAAACACTTCTAGAAGACAGAGAAGGAAAAAAAAGTGGTGTTAAGGAGAAGAAAGTCAGTCCACAAGACAAGCACTTATTTAGTACCTAGTACATATCAGATATTGTGCTTTAAAAAGTCACAAAATGGTATATGGCCTCAATGTTATTTGGTCTGAAGTTAATAGGGAGCTACTAGAGTTTACTGACCATGAGGGGGCAAGAGTAGTCACTGGTCAGACCTGGGCTTTAGGAATATCAGTTTGACAGTTCAGTGGAGGATGAACTAGATTGGAAAGGGACTTGAGGCAGGGAGACCAACACACTCTTGTGATAATCCAGGCCTGAAATGATGAGGACCTGGCCCAGAGTGATGGCAGTGTCAGAGAAAAGAAGAAAGTATATAAGAAAAATGCTATAAAGGTAGAAATGACAAGCCTTTAAAACATAAGATATGGAAGGTGAAAGAGACTGAGGAGTTGAAGAACTCTAGATTTTAAGCCTGGATGCCTGGGAGATTAGAGCTATCCTTAATAGTAATAGGGAAATTAGGAAGAAAGGAGGGTTTGGCAGGGAAAAATGAGTTCAATTTTGATGTGTTGAGTTAAAGATGTCTACAGGACATCCAGTTTAAGATGTCCTAGAGGCAATTGGTGATTCAAGACTGAAGGTAGTAAAAAGGTTTAACTTGGATAAATTGACTTAAGAATCATGACTAATTAAATTATTGAACAAAATAGCATAGAAAGAGAAGAGAAGAGGATCCAAGACACAGAGCTTTGGAGACATTCATCATTACTTGGCATGACCTAGAGGAAGACCAAGCAAAGAAGATAGAGAAGCATCAATCAGACAAGTAGGAAGAGAACTAGGAGAAAGAAGTATCACAAAAACCCAGTATCCAGTAGAAAAGGGTGATCAGCAGTGTCAACAGCTACAGAGATAAGAAGAAAAAAAGATCATAAGGATCATAAGGGATGATGGGATAAAGGAAAGGAAACTTTAAACTTGGAGAGGCATGGGAATGTTTGTAAGCAACAAGGAAGCAATCATCAGAAAGAGAAATGTTGAAGATTAGTGAGAGTGGGGCAATCTCCTAGAGAAGGTGGGATAGAATGGGATTGCTAGGGCACAAAGAAGGTTTTCTCTTGGTAAGGAGAAGGGCCATTTCTTTTTGAAAAAAACACATAACTTTATATCTTAGTAACAACTCTAAGACAGAAAGGCAAGGGCTAGACAAATAGAGTTAAGTGACTTGCCCAGGGTCACACAGGAAATGTCTGAAGTCACATTTGAACCCAGATCCTCCTAACTCCAGGCCTGGTGCTCTAGCTACTATACTACCTAGCTGCCCTGAAGAACCACTTCATCATATAAGACTGGAGTAAAAGAAACAGTAGGAGGAAACATCTAAGTGATGTGAAATAAGTAGGGAAAAGAAAGAGCTCTAAGCAAATGGCTTCATTTTTTTCTGTGAAGTATAAAGTAAGAGGGTAGAAGGAGGGATACCAAAAAAGGCTTGAGGAGAGATGAATAGATTTGGAATAGCTTTTCAGATAGGTGGGAGAGTAAATCAATTAGGGGAGAATAAAAGGAGTGCCTTTCTGTAGAGATGGCCTAACTAAGATTCTGTAACATAAATATACAGTGAACTTGTCAGCACAGTTTCATGATTTTCTCCAGCTTCATTCAACAAATTTACAGGAACAAATGCAGCAGATGGTGAGAGTAATTCAGGGCTGGAGATTGGCAAGGCATGATAGGAGAGAGGACAAGGGAGCAAAGGGTTAGAATGGAGAGAATAGTGTAAAGTTAAACTAATTAACCATTTATTAGGGGTAATTGAGGTGCAGTCGAGGAATAAATCATTGGAACTGAGTAGATTGAAGAACCAGAAAATTAGGATGTTTTGGGGAAAAAGAGGAGCTCTAACCAGTAATGTCCATGGCCCATTCTTTCTGGTTTTGTGAAATAAGAAGTCTACTTCTTACCTCTAGCTCCATGGGAAGAATGAGAAGTCATTCCCAAATATTTGATAGGGAATAAGGAATTAAGGATTTATGGCTTGGTGAGTGTAAAAGCCAGCCACAAGGCAGAACAAATCTTATTCTTGGTTTCTTTTCTCCTCCATCTTCCTTCTCCAGATTGCCCCACCTAGAAGGGAGAAGAGAATGGTCTTTATGCTCCTAATGTCCACGTGAATGGGGGATTTCTCTTCATAAGCACCATCTTGTATCATCAGCTCTGGGCTTCTTTCTTTTCTTTCTTCTGGAGTTTCTCCCCTTAGCCAAAATCCATCTCTAGGGATCTAAATCTTAGTTCCTGTTTGGGCTCTTTTGGGTAGATGATGGATCATAAAAAATGTTTCCTGTTCACCTAATGTTTTCCCTCAAAGACCCTTCCCTGATCCTTGTCCTGATAGAAAAATGATGAGCAAACTGGCCCTGTGATTTATCCCATTTCGTCAAAAATGTCAACTTGGGGTTCTTTTTATGGCTCTGCTGGGAACTGAAGTCCTCTTCATTTAGTGTGGATGGGAGTGTTTAAGAACTAGACTCTAGGTCCTGACAGGAGAATGAAAAAGAATGGTGAAGCAGACAAGAGGAGAAACAAAAGAATATGGTGTTACCAAATTTCAGGGATGAGAAAGAAAGATCTAGGAGGAAGGAGTAGTTAACAGTATCAAATGAATGAATAAAATAAATTTACTAGTATTTATTATGTGCCAAGTACTATTCTAAGTACTACTGGGGACATAAATACAAGCAAGCAGGACAGTCCCTGCCCTTGAGGAGTTTACAATCTAACTGAGGGAGACAACACATAAAGGGGAACTAGACTGGAGATAGGGTACATATGGCAGCATGGTCTGGAAATGGTCATAAAGTAAAGTAGATGCCTGGTTCTGAATAAGATAAGGTAAAAGCTCACTTTGAAGAGCCCAGAGTCTCAAGGTCTAGAGTTCAGAGCCTCGAAAAGAAAAGGAAAAAAGAAAAGGAGAAAACCTTTTTTAAAAACCCTTACTTTCCATCTTAGAATCAATACTGTGTATTGGTTCCAAGGTAGAAGAGTGGTAAGGGTTAGGCAACTGGAGTTAAGTGACTTTCCCAGGGTCTCATACCTAGGAAGTATCTGAGGTCACATTTGAACTCAGGACATCCCATCTCCAGGCCTGGCTCTCTATCAACTGAGACACCTAGTTCCCCCAAAACTCTTGCAACCAATATACATAGTCAAGTGAAACAAATTTATGAATTGGCCATGTCCAAAAAATATATGCCTCATTCTGCATCATGAGTCCATTACTTCTGTCTGGTGAGACCACCTGATCTCTTCTAAGAATGGGGCAAAAGTGGAAAGTGGGGTGGAAGGCTGAGTTAATAGAAGCTGGGAGGAAAAGGGGCTTCTGCTTGGATGGCCACAATTTTCTCAGTAAAGCCTGAGGCAAATTGTGAGGGTCAGGCTTGTTTGGTCTCATCTGGAAGGAGATCAACAGACATCTCATTTCCCCACTCAAGTACAGGGCTTCTAGTTTCCAAACTCAGGATTATAGCCCGATTAGAATCACAGATACTAGATCTGCAGAGAGCAGTAGGCAAGAGGAAACATGGGGCATATATCTAGGTGAGTGAGTGAATGAGTGAGGATCAAACAGATGAAATTTAGAGCAAGTGACAGTCTGGCTGCTCAGAGTCTCTGAAATGCCTGGCAGGTTAAGCTAAGATGGCTACTGCCATTGTCCTGGCCAATCAGAAGCAAAGATTCTTTTTTCCCAATTCCTGCAGACCCTGGACAAATGATCATTCAACTTTCACTTGAAGACCTCAAGTTAGCCCACCTTGGGACATAGTTCCCTATAGTAATAGGTCTTCAAGCAAAGGCCAGATGATGATATATTGAATAGGATGTAGAGGGAGGTAGGAGATTGTTCAGGTAGGAGATTGGACCAGAGGGCCTCCAAGGTCCCTCCCATGCTAAAACTTTGCTTGGAATTTTTTCCTTATTATATTATGAGTGAAATCTGCCTTTTGCAAGTTCCTGTCAATTGTTCCTACTTCTTATGGATCATACTGAAGTCATAATAATGGCTCTATGTGCTATATTTAATTATTGGACTAATTACAGGGGGCTGTCTAGGAGCAATGGGTCTAATTAGAGGAACTGCCTCAAGAATGTAGTAGGAAGACCCTTTTAAAGAACTTATTGTTTTCTAACCTTGAAATGGGCAGCCCCTACTGAGGTATGTCCCCTGGATAAGAATGAAGTCATCCTGCATGAACTGACAATTCTAGGATCAGACTTTACACAGGATCAAAATAGGGTTTTAAGAAGCTAGGCCTAGTAAAACCATGCTATGATCAATTTGTAATTCCCATGTTGGAAAATAGAAGAAAACAATCTACAGAATGCCACCCATGCCCTTTTCTCCCCATTCCTCAGTAAATACCCAACCTATAATTCTTCTTGTACTTTTATGAAATGTGTAGAAAAGAAACAAATGTTTGGAAAAAACAGAAGTCTTATGATGAGTGCGAAGAGCACTCCAAGTTTCTATCCATGAGAAAGCAGGTGGTGACAATGGCAGGAAAACTGAAGAGTAGGAGCCTCCTTTATTCCCTCCTCTTTGATTCTCTTTCACTGATTATTGTTTTGGGAAGGGCAGTCTTACATGTTTGGGTTTGGGGGTGGGGCAGGCTTGAAGAGGAGCTCACTAGGGCTTCTGTCCTCCTCTTTCAACATCTTTCTGAGCTGACAAACTCAGATACTTGTTATTTATAACCACTCAGGAACTCTACCATGCCTCAGAAAGAACCATCCAAGGAGATAAGGGAAATCTATCTCTACTGCTCTGTCTTGTATGCTCAGCTATATTTTCCCTACAAGTAGAAGTGGAAACACAGAAGAAAAACAACCGCTTGAACACATGGGTTGATGCGGGCATGGTTGGGGATGTAGACACTAAACGACCACACCAATGCAACTATCAATAATATGTAAATAAGTCTTGATTGATCACACATGTTAAAACCAGTGGAAATGTAAGTTGGATGGGGGGGTGGCTAAAGGGGAGGTGAAGGGGAAAGTAAAAACAAGAATCATGTTGTGGGAAGCCAATAAGAGAAGAGATAAAAATATGAGACTCCTCTTTTGACCCCTTTTGTAATCCTTATGATTTCTTGTTGAAAAGTATTGTGGCCTTATTGAAAAGCTTTAAGTTCCTAGCAAACCTGAATTTAAAGGATTAACACTGTTCCCCTTTGCCCAGGAATGCAGCTACAGCCAAGGCCAAAACTTTAGCAGGGGCAATTCAACCCTGAGAAAAATATTCCCTGACTTGGCTGGCTTTCTGATAAGAACCTAGTCAAAATTCATTCTTTGCCTTGGTCTATTCTGAAGCCAATGTTTTGTGTTTTGATGTGACATAATTTGTAACTTCTGCACATCTGCAAAGTTTTGGGGAGGGGTTCTTTTGTGTGAAATGAGTCTTGAAGTATATAATAATAAACTCCATGCTCCTAGAGCCAGAGCTGGAAGTATGAGCTAAAAGACAACTCCCCTGTCCCATCCTTATTTCCTTATCAACTAAACTGTCCTTATAAGATTATCAGAGATGATAAAGAGATCTCAACATCATGTAACCATGGAAAATTTTTCTAAAAAAATAAAATATTAAAGAAATAAAAAAATAAAATAATATATTTTCCCTGCAAGTTATAGCCTCCACTTTTGTCACCATTATTTGGCAAGGTGGTTTTCTTCCTCTCATTTAGTCAGGTTCATCTCCTTTCTCTGCCAGACTGTGGTCTGCATTTGATTTGATGTGAGAAGCTAAAGCTAAGCCCCTTAGGCACAATACACCCTCTGATTGAACTTAATCCCATTTTGATGAACAATGATTTGTATGCTTATTTTTGAGCTAAAATTGTCCCAGTGTAGAATTCTGAATATTTTACACTCCTATTTCCAAAGAAGGACCTAGAAGAACCTGTTGCTGGGTTCAATCAGTCAAGATGCACTACTGCTCAAGCTCACCGGGATCTTGGAACATATTGATAGACAGAATATTTCAAGAAGTTCTGGCATGGGATCTAAAGAGAAAGGAGTCTCATTAACATGAATTTTGTCCTCTGTGGCCAAATAAAACATGCCTAAGTTCTCTTTCATGTATAACAATCCTTAAAATACTTAAAGTCAGCTACTACGTGTCCCCTGAAGTCTTTTCTTCTCCAAGACTAAACCATCACATGTCCTTCCACTGATTCATGTCTGACATGGTTTTCTAGATGTGGTTCATCTTGTGTGCTTCCTTACTAAAATGAACTCTATGGTCCAGATATAGTAGGACAGAAGGATCTTGACCACTCCTCCTTCTAGATGTTCCTTTTACTGTGTTTTCAAATTACTAATTATATTTTATTTGTAACAGGGGTCTGGTCAATTACAGCTCAATCCTTATGAGTATGTAGAGAGTACTGTGTCCAATGAATCTTCTCTGTGGACTTCTGGGCATGCATAGGTATTTTATGATTGTTTCCTGTCCACTTATTGTGAGGCAAAGAGGAACCTTTTTTTATTTTTTAGAAAAATTTGCCATGGTTACATGATTTATGTTCTTACTTTCCCCTTAACTTCTCCTTTACCCCCTTCTTCCCCCATAGCCAAAAAGCATTTCTACTGGTTTTAACATGTGTCATCTATCAAGACCTATTTTCATATTATTGATAGTTGCATTGGTGTGGTCCTTTTAGGTCTACATCCCCAATCATGTCCTCATCAACCCATGTGTTCAAGCAGTTGTTTTTCTTCGGTGTTTCCACTCCTGCAGTTCTTCCTCTGAATGTGGGTAGCATTCTTTTCCATAAATCCTTCAGAATTGTCCTGGGTCATTGCATTGCTGCTAGTACAGAAGTCCATTACATTCGATTTTACCACAGAGTATCAGTCTCTGTGTACAATGTTCTTCTGGGTCTGCTCCTTTCACTATGCATCAATTCCTGGAGGTCTTTCCAGTTCAAGTGGAATTCCTCCAGTTTATTATTCCTTTGAGCACAACACTATTCCATCACCAGCATATACCACAATTTGTTCAGCCATTCCCCAATTGAAGGGCATACCCTCATTTTCCAGGTTTTTGCTACCACAAAAAGCAAAGTTATAAATATTTTTGTACAAGTCATTTTATCTATGATCTCTTTGGGGTACAAACACAGCAATGCTATGGCTGGATCAAAGGGCAGGCAGTCTTTTAGCACTCTTTGGGCATAGTTCCAAATTGTCTTCCAGAATGGTTGGATCAGTTCACAACTCTACCAGCAATGCATTAATGTCCCAATTTTTCCACATCCTCTCCAACATTCATTACTCTTACCTGTTGTCATTTTAGCCAATCTGCTAGGTGTGAGGTGATACCTCAGAGTTGTCTTGATTTGCATTTCTCTAATTATTAGAGATTTAGAACACTTTCTCATGTGCTTATTGATAGTTTTTATTTCTTTATCTGAAAATTGTCTATTCATGTCCATTGCCCATTTATCAATTGGGGAATGGCTTGATTTTTTTTATACAATTGATTTAGCTCCTTATATATTTGAGTAATTAGACCTCTGTCAGAATTTTTTGTTATAAAGATTTTTTCCTACTTTGTTGTTTCCCTTCTGAGTTTGGTTGCATTGTTTTTGTTTGTACAAAAACTTTTTAATTTAATATAATCAAAATTATTTATTTTACATTTTGTAATTTTTTCTAGCTCTTGCTTGGTTTTAAAATCTTTCCTTTCCCAGAGATCTGACAAGTATACTATTCTGTTCACTTCACTTATTTATAGTTTCCCTCTTTATATTCATGTCATTCACCCATTCTGAATTTATCTTGGTGTAGGGTGTGAGGTGTTGATCTAAACCTAATCTCTCCCATATTGTTTTCCAAATTTCCCAGCAGTTTTTGTCAAATAGTAGATTTTTGTCCCAAAACTTGGGCTCTTTGGGTTTATCATACACTGTCTTGCTGATGTCATTTACCCCAAGTCTATTCCACTGATGCTCCCTTCTGTCTCTTAGACAGTACCATGTTGTTTTGATGACCACTGCTTTATAGTATAGTTTAATATCTGGTACTTCTAGGCCACCTTCCTTCACGATTTTTTCATTATTTACCTTGACATTCTTGATATTTTGTTCTTTCAAATTAACTTTGTTATAGTTTTTTCTAATTCAGTAAAAACGCTTTTTGGTAGTTTGATAGGTATGGCACTAAATAAGTAAATTAATTTGGGGTAGCATGGTCATTTTTATTATGCTAGCTTATCCTACCCATGAGCAATCAATGTTTTTCCAATTGTTTAGATCTAGTTTTACTTGTTTGGAAAGTCTTTTGTAGTTGTATTCATATAATTCCTGTGTTTGTTTTGGTAGATAGATTCCTAAGTATTTTATATTGTCTAGGGTGATTTTAAAGGGTGTTTCTCTTTCTACCTCTTGCAGTTGTGATGTGTTGGAAATATATAGAAATGCTGATGATTTATGTGCATTTATTTTGTATCCTGCAACTTTGCTAAAGTTGTTGATTATTTCTACTAGCTTTTTAGTTGATTCTCTTGGATTCTTTAAGTAGACTGTCATATCATCTGCAAAGAGTGATAGTTGGTCTCCTCATTGCCTATTTTAATACCTTCAATTTCTTTTTCTTTGTTATTGCTAATGCTAGTGTTTCTAGTACAATGTTAAATAATAGAAGTGATAATGGGCATCCTTGTTTCATGCCTGATCTTATTGGGAAGGCTCCTAATTTATCCCCATTGCATATGATGCTTGTTGATGGTTTTAGATATATACTGTTTATTATTTTTAGGAAAGATCCTTCTATTCCTACACTTTCTAGTGTTTTCAATAGGAATGGGTATTATATTTTGTCAAAGGCTTTTTCAGCATCTATTGAGATAATCATGTGATTTTTGTTTGTTAGCTTGTTGATTTGGTCAATTATGTGGATGGTTTTCATAATGTTGAACCATCCTTGTATTCTTGGTATAAATCCCACTTGATCATGATGGATAACCCTCTTGATCACTTGCTGGAGTCTTTTTGCTAGTATTCTATTTAAGATTTTTGCATTTATGTTCATTAGGGCAATTGGTCTATAGTTTTCTTTCTCTGTTTTTGATCTACCTGGCTTTGGAATCAGTACCATATTTGTGTCATAGAAGGAATTTGGTAGGACTCCTTCTTTGTTTATTATATCAAATAATTTGTATAGTGTTGGGATTAGTTGTTCTTTGAAGGTTTGATAGAATTCACTTGTGAATCCATCAGGCCCTGGAGATTTTTTCTTAGGGAGTTCTTTGATGTCTTGTTCAGTTTCTTTTTCTGATATGGTATTATTTAAGTATTCTATTTCTTCTGCTGTTAATCTAGGCAATTTATATTTTTGTAAATATTCATCCATATTGCCTAGATTACTATATTTATTGCCACATAATTGGGCAAAATAGTTTTTAATGATTGCCTTAATTTCCTCTTCATTAGAGGTGAGGTCTCCATTTTCCTCTTTGATACTGTTAATTTGGTTTTCTTCTTTCCTTTTTTTTTAATTAGGTTTACCAGTACTTTGCCTATTTTATCTGTTTTTTTAAAGTACCAGCTTCTAGTCTTATTTATTAATTCAATAGTTCTTTTATTTTTGATTTTATTAATTTCTCCTTTAATTTTTAGTATTTCTAATTTAGTTTTCATCTGAGGATTTTTATTTGTTCATTTTCTAGTTTTTTAAGTTGCATTCCCAATTCATTAATCTCTGCCCTCCCTAATTTGTTTATATATGCACTCAGTGATATAAAATTTCTCCTTATAACCGCTTTGGCTGCATCCCATAGGTTTGGGCAAGAAGTCTCATCATTGTCATTGTCTTCAATGAAATTATTAATTGTTTCTATGATTTGTTCTTTCACTATATTATTTTGGAGAATCATATTATTTAGTTTCCCATTAGTTTTTGGTTTGCCTCTCCATGTATTCTTACTAATAACTTTTTATTGCATTACGATCTGATAAGGTTGCATTTATTATTTCTGCTTTTTTTGCATTTGTTTGCCATGTTTCTATGCCCTATTACATGGTCTATCTTTGTGAATGTTCCATGTGCTGCTGAAAAGAAGGTGCATTCCTTTTTGTCCCTATTTATTTTTCTCCATATATCTATTTACTCTAATTTTCTAGGATTTCATTCACCTCTCTCTTTCTTATTTATTTTTTTTTTGGTTTATTTATTTGTTTTTATTTTTTGGTTTGATTTATCTAGATCTGATAGGGGAAGGTTGAGGTCCCCCACTAGTATAGTTTTGCTATCTATTGCATTCTTAAGCTCCACTAGCTTCTCCTTTAGAAATTTGGAAGCTATATCGTTTGGTGCATATATGCATATATAAAAGAGGAGCCTTTTGATTGTCTGCTGAACACAAATTGAGTACACATACAAAGCATTAACCAGCCAGAACAGTTTCTCTCTTTCCTCTCTGGCTACATTGGAGTGAGAAGGGGGAACATAAAAACAAAAGATAGCAATAAAATCTCTTTGTAAAAAATTTTTTCTCCTTGGATTTCACAGCCTGTCAATATCTCTTTGGATCTTGGTTGTGTCATGAAAACTCTTAGCTATTTATTATCAGTGTTTTCTCAGCCATAAATTTAATAATCATATCACATATGCCTTTAGATTGAGCTCCAAATCCCTATTGGACATTTTGAATTGTACACATCTCAAACTCAATATGTCCAAAACAGAATTCATGTCCATCTCTTGAACCATCTCCCAAAGTTTCCCATTCCTATTAAGGGAAATACTATACTTCTAGTAACCTAGGTTAGTAACCTTGAAAACATTCTCAACTCCTTACTCCTCCTTACCCCCTCTCTATTGAGCTTACAAAGAAACCAGCCCTCAATATAAAAAAAAATCACCCTTTTTCTTTTCCTTAGAGTTCATGGCAAATCTCAGTTCATAATAGATGGCATCATTCCTGACATTTTTAAAAGATGATATCACCCTTCTCTTTTCATTGTATTAACTTCCCTTTATTTCATCCTTTATATGTGTTTGTAAAATCTAAATGAGTTAACCAGAGATCTCTGCCCCATTAGTGTCTTTAAATCAATCCTTCTTTTCCTTCTCATTAAAATAATTTGTTTGTGCCATCAGAATTTCATTCTTGAGAGGATTCTATCTCTCTTTAGATTTTTTCCTATATTATTTTGGTCATTAGACTCCTTCCTCTATTTTCTTTTAATTCTTTGAAATCTGCGGGCTCAGTATCAAGGCTAGGTGTCAGATTATTCCTAGCTTACCCCTCCTTATCCTTGACCTTAAAGTGTGGTCACCTCCTTTCAAGATTCCAATCATTTTTACCTTGGCAGCTAATTCATCCTTACAGATCCCAATGGGATCCAGAATAACACTTCTCATTGTTTCTTTTACTTTTTGAAGAATAAAACTGTCAAGTCAGTAATTTATCAGGGGCTCTGCTTTGAGCAGAAAGCTCCAACAGATATCCAGATATAGTTGAGTCTCCTGTCATTACTAACTCATTCTTTTGTGCTAGAATGATTTTAAAAGACATACATACATATATACACATATATGTGTATTTGTATATGTACACACACACACACACACACACACACACACACACACACACACACTTTGTTCCTGAAGTGGTTTTTTTAAAGTCCGTATCTATATAGATTTTGTTGTTGTTCAGTCATTCAGTTATGTCCACCTCTTCATGACCCCATGGACCATAGCTATCTTGAGGGGGTTTGCTTGGCAAGGATACTGGAGTGCTTTGCCATTTCCTTCTCCACTGGATTTTTTTTGTCAAGCAATCAAATGTTAAATCACTTGCCTAAAGGCACATAGGGAGGAAGTATTTCAAAGCTGGATTTGAACTCAGATCTTTCTGACTCCAGGTCTGGTATTCTTAACCACTGAGCTATATAGCTGCCTCTCTCCATATATATATACTGATATTTCTGTAAAACACTTGTCAAAGTCTTGAAAATTATTATTTTAACCTTTTTAAAAATGTTTTCTTTCTGAGACAGAAGAGCAGTAAGGATAGAAATTGGGGGTCAGTGACTTGCCCAGGGTCACACAGCTAGGAAGTGACTGAGGCCAAATTTAAACTCAGGTCTTCTAGACTCCAGGCCTGGCACTCTATGTACTGTGCAACCTATCTGCCAACATTCATTTTTAAAATTTTTTGAGTTTCAAATTCTCTCCCTCCTTATTGCCTCTCTCCCACACCTTAAGAAGGCAAGCTATATGATATTAATTATCCATGTGAAGTCATGTAGAACTTATTTCCCTTTTCTATTCTGGGTTTTTGATAAGCTCCTGGAATTCCTCATCCATTTCCACCTTGTGTAGAGCACACTCCCTCACTATTTACTACTTATAACCAGAACTGTATAGTACTGTCTTTGCACTGATCTTTACCTGCTTTCCACCATGTTCCCCATCCCACCTGCTCCTGCTATGCCTCCTTTTGTGATTTCTTCATAATAATACACAGTGCCAAGGGAGGCATTGTGTTATAGTGGATAGAGAGGTGGCCTCAAAGCCAGGAAAACCTCTGTTCTAGCCCTGCCTCTAACATGTATTACCTGTATGACTATGGGCAAGTCAAAATCCATTTCAGTACTCTATAGTCAGCTCTGTGAGATTAAACTGCAGAGGTGTTAACCTGCATTAGTCATTTTCTCACTTGGGAATTCAATGAAAATCAATGAAATCACAGGTTCAGTCCCTATCCTACTGTGTAATATTATTTCATCACCCCTTTTATCTGAGCAAGATACATACCCTTCTCTTTAACATTTTCTAGCCATGAGTCACATTCCATGTCTAAGTGATATCTGTAACATAAAAATTACTTCCTAAGTTTGGGAACTCTAGTTATTGTGGGTTACACTTAAATTTGGATTAGTCCAGCAGGTTCAAGGTTTAAACTGCTTTGATAAGCAAAACTTAAAAGCACATTATAGGGCAGCTGGGTAGCTCAGTGGAGTGAGAGTCAGGCCTAGAGACAGGAGGTCCTAGGTTCAAACCCAGCCTCAGCCACTTCCCAGCTGTGTGACCCTGGGCAAGTCACTTGACCCCCATTGCCCACCCTTACCACTCTTCCACCTATGAGACAATACACCGAAGTACAAGGGTTTAAAAAAAAAGCACATTATATAGGAATTAAAAGGATCTAAATCTAGCTCCCCTTCCATGGTCATTTAGTCTGGAACTGAAGGAGGGACTTTTAGGCAGTTCAAGCTCAGAAAAAGATTTCTGACCACTTTCCCCACCCTGAGACTAATCTTTTTTATAATTCAAATCACTAGGTATGCAAAGAAGCAGCCAAGGCAGAGCCAAGGGATTGGGAGGACCAGATGTGGATCCAACAGCTGCAATAGCAGCTGGAGCCCACCCAAGCTCCTTAAACACTAGATAACACCCATTTTTCCACTCCCTGAATGAAGAGAGAAATATTTCAGAATTCATGTTGGAGCGAATTCTTAAAACTAATGTGAGAAGAGTTACAATCTTCAGTAACAACTTAGTTCTTCATTCCAACATTAGCAACTTCACAATTGAGAGTAATCTTCAGAATTTAATGAAAATGAAGGAAACTTCATTTAGAGTTTTTGCTTTGCAAGATTTCCAAGAATCAAAATAGGAGCAAAGTACCGTGAAATCCGTTAGACAGGTCTCACTTATCACTGAGCATCTTCCTTTAAATCTATTTATCTTTTTTTAAAGAGCAAATCCTTCACTTCCTAATTCTTTCAAGGAGTGGTATATATCTGTTGTGTCATCTAGGGGACTCCAACAATAGGAAATAGCACCAAATGGGAACCTGAATCCCATCCATATGTTCAAGTTATACCACTTTCCCCATCTGAATTTAAAGAAATGGGCCAAAATTATATGACAAATACCCTTCAGTTTAAGCCTATTTAGAACTACCAGGTAAAGCAAAATGCTTAGACCTTTTATATATCTAGAGGCTTCAACAGCCAAAGTTGGCAGAGCTGACCTCAAAACAAATTAATACAAGTCCATAGTCTGCTTCAGGCTAATGTGGAATCAGCAGACATGCTACCGATTCTGCTTATGGCCCTTGGATTTCAAAGAATCACAGAATCTTAAGAGCTAGAAGAGACCTTAAGAGGACTTTAACCAGCAATAGTAACAGTGATAATAGCTGACATTTGTGTAGCCCTTTGGCCTCTGTGGAGGAAGCACTTAGTAGGTATTGTCTCGTTGGAACCTCCTTAAGCTCTGTGACATGGATACATGTCCATTTTATAGACTAGAAGGCTGAGGCTTAGGAAGTTGACTGGCTTAGTCAGTGTTACATGGCTGGGAAGTTTGGGAAGAGGAGTTTCCAGCCCCACCTTCCTGACTCTAGATTCAGCAATCTTTCCACTACTTCTTTCAGTTGTTCTAGAACCTATAATTCCTTTGAAGAGTATGTGTATTTTTGTGTTGTTGTTATTGTTGAGGCATATGATTTCATTGGTATAGAAACTATTTGAGGAGAAACTCTCATTTATCAATGGAGATCATTGTTTGCTTTGCAATTTAATATAAGCCATAGAGAGCTACCTGAGCTACCTAGAACACTGAGAAGCTATAAGTGACTTGCTTTGAGTCACATAGCAAGTATGATTCAGAGGAAAAACTTGAACCAAAATCTTCCTGGCCCCATGGCTAGCTACCCCTATATGTATGTATATATCATAGGCATACTTATTACATAAAGATATTTCTTAATTTAAAGCAATGATGGAAATCAACTCTGCTTTTTTTTTGCCAAGAATTAACAGCCTACGTAACTACTACTAATTCTCAGCTTAATTTTTCTTTTAATTTTTAATTTAATCTGATGATGAAACTTAAGAAACAAGAAAAACACAATTTAGTCTCTTTTCTATTTATAAATTCCATACATCATTATAATTAATTTTGGTTAAAAAGTTGAATATTTCAGTTAGATTTGCTGCTTTTTCCTATGGTCAATAAATCTCTAGCACTTTGCTAAAACAAAAAGTACAATCCCATAAGAGAATCTCCTCTATAATATCCTTGACAGATGGTCATCAAATCACTATTTGAACTATAATACAGTCTATTAACTTACAAAGAATTCATTTTACCTTTTGACAGATATGTTAGAAAATTAATTCCTTATATTGAGTCAAAATTACTCTCCTATTGATTTTCCAACCACCAGGCTTAGTTTGGCCTTCAAGAAATGCACATAGCAAGTATACTCTCTCTTCCACATGACAGTTTCTCAGATATTTCGAGATAGCTATCATGTCCTTTGTCAATTCAGTTTAAGTATGTATTAAGTGCCAACTATGGGGGATAACAAATTTAGATGAAGAAATCATCTTTGCTCTTCCCTTTTACTTTCTCCCAATATTTTGGGAATATAGAACTTAAGCTATACAAAAAAGGGGGGAATTAGGTAGCACAATGGCCTGAATGCCAGGCCTAGAGTCAGGAGGTCCTGGATTCAAATTTGGCCTCAGACACTTCCCAGCTGTGTGACCCTGGACAAGCCACTTAACCCCAATTGCCGAGCCCTTACCACTCTTCTGCCTTAGAATCAATACTTAGTAGTATCAATTAGCATTGATTCTGATTTAGAAAGTAAGAGTTTAAAAAAAGAGTACTTAAGTTATCTACCTATTAAAATGATGGGCCATTGCTTCTGGGGAAAAGTTTAAGGTTATTAAATGAGTTTTTCAATCTTCTACTGGCAACCATTTCACTTTCCTCCTTCTGTTTAATTCTAGAACCAATGGGTGTGTTTGTAGTATATGTTTAAGGTGTAAGTATACATATGTATATATGGACAAACTATGAATTGTCCATCTAACTGTGTGTCATACTCTGGACTGCAGATATTTATGCCTTGCCTGCTAAGTATGGTCACTGAACGAAGTTCTCTGTTAATATATTTTTCAAAGAATCTTAAATGTTTATGATACACAAATGGGTTGCAACCTGATGAAAGTGACCCCAGGTTCTTGAAGGCCATGTCAGCAAAAATGTATTCTCTGGCACATTCTATTATGCTGGGAAGGCTTTGAGTATTATCTTGGCAACAGACTAAAACTACTTCCTTAGGAACAGCCTAGGTCAGAGATGATGAACCTATGGCACAGGTGCCAAAGATGGCATGCAGAGCACTCTGTGGGCACGCTCTTTGGGAACACTCAGGGGGCAAGGTGGGCGGCTCATAGGTGACAGAGCTGAAGGGGCACAGAGACCTTGGGTCACTCCCCTCCCCATCTCTACACTCGCTGAGGACATTCCTCACTTCACCCATCCCTCCACCCAGCAGCCCAATGGAAGCACTTTCTCCCTCCTCTGTGTGGGGTAAGAGGGTGGCAGGGCACACCCAGCACTCAGTGGGGGGAAGGGGCATGGCATTCCATCTCTATAAGGTTCACTATCACTTGCCTAGGTCATCATCAGTAGGATGAACACTGTGTAATGAATTATTTGGTCATGGGAACCTGTGAAATTCTGAAAATTACAAAATGATTCTCAGACCTTTCAACCCCATTGACTTCTGTAGTGAGAGTCAGTTAGTTGGTCAATTAGCATTTATTAAGCACCTACTATGTGCCAGGCACAGGGGATGCCAAAAAGGCAAATGCCAAAAAAACAGTGACAGTGACAGAGAAGTAGAAAAGAGACAGAGGACACTAGGAATCACAGAGGTTTTAGACTTTCTTTCTTTTTTTTATTTTTTTTTAACCCTTAACTTCTGTGTATTGGCTCCTTGGTGGAAGAGTGGTAAGGGTGGGCAATAGGGGTCAAATGACTTGCCCAGGGTCACACAGCTGGGAAGTGTCTGAGGTCAGATTTGAACCTAGGACTTCCCGTCGCTAGGCCTGACTCTCAATCCACTGAGCTACCCAGCTGCCCCCAGGTTTTAGACTTTTTGTAAATGCAAACTCATTGTTCAGTGATCTACCTGTAGCCATGCTACTAAAGTAACTGAATTATAATAACTGACACTCTAACTATAAATGAAACCAGAAGAAAGAAGAAAAGTGAGCTCAAATGGAAAGCTGATTCACAGGTTATCCTTCAAAAGGCAAACGAAAGAGATGGTGGAATTAGGTTTATTTCTTCCTCAAAGATAATAAGAAATATTTCAAGGGACATTTGGATATCTCCTATTGTGGTACTCATGTAAAGTATTTGCAAAAAAGTCACCATTAAACTAACTGCAGATTATGCACTAAGATCAGTTGCAGAAGACTAAGAAGCAGAGAAAGCCTATGAAGAGCCTATTGTCTCTCAAACTTAAACCTACAAGCATTTTTTTACTCAGTCATTTCAATGCAAAGGTGAGAATAGGTGAGGAAAGGGAGAGATATTAGTATTTAGAATTAGTAATAAGGAATGAGAGATACTAAAGACTTGTAAACTACATAGAAACTTCACCAAAGATGCTCTTCATGAATGCTTCTTTCAAGAAAGAATCAGTCAGTTGACAAGCATTTACTGAACACCTACTCTGTCAATTGTTAAATCCTTGCCCTCCAAAAGCTTCTATTCTATTAGGGGAGATAGCATGTACACTCAAGCATATACAAAGTAAATACATGGTCGTTTCAGGTGGGGAGGAAAGGGACTGGCAGCTAGGGTAGAGGCCAGTGGAAGGGAGAGAGACTCAGAAAGGTATCATGTAGATGGTGAGCTGAGCTTTGAAGGAAGAAATTTTAAGAAGCAAAGGTGAAGAGGGAATATATTCCCTATGTATTCCGGGGTCTTGGGGACAATCTATGCAAAGCTACAGAAGATGAAGATGGAATGTCATGTATGAAGAAAAACACATAAGTCAATTTGGCTGGAATGCAAAGTGCATGAAAGAGAATAATATATAATAAAGAAAGGTTAGGCTTTCTGTGATGGGTTTTAAAAGATACATTGAAAATTTTGTATTTTACCTTAGAGGTAAAAGTGAGCCACTAAAGCTTTCTGAACAGGGGAGTAACATGGCAAGATCTATGTTTTTAAGATTGCCATGTTGGTAGCTATATGGAGAATGAGTTGTAAAGGGAAGAGTTTGGAAGAGAAGAGTCCAATTAGGAGGCAACAGTTGACAATAGTTCAGAAAAGAGGTAATGAGGGCTTGAATTGGAATGAAACCTATGTGAGTAAAGAGAAGGGGACACCACAGAATCAATAGGCTTTGTCAGCTGATGAATGGTAGGAGGTAAGGGAGAATGAAGAATCAAGAATAGCTCTGAGGTATAAAACTGGGTGACTGAAAGGATCTGTGTGCCTTGGGCAAAAAAAAAGGAAAATTAGGAAGAAGGATGGGTTTAGGGTGAAAAGGCACTCAACACGGCAAGCGCCAAGAAATGTCACAAAAAATGGAATTCTTTATATTTGACAAGACAAAAGATGGCTTGTTAACTGAAGTGAAAACCATTCCTAAAGCAGCTATTTGTTTATAATCAAACCATCAATTTATTAAAAGAAAAATTAAGAGAAATATGAAACAATAGAATGAGGAAAAGATAGCATTGCAATAAAAACAACTAAAACCTGGCTATTCAAAGAAATTGTTGATGATGAAAAATGACTTATGTATGGTAGAAAGCACAGACACAGACTATGATATAATAATTTCACATAGGTGTTTAACCAGTATAAATCAACCGCCATTAATTGGACACCAAAAAAAAAAACTAAAAAGCACTTGATAAGTTGAGAAATATGGAAACCAAAGACAATCTCTCTTCAGAGTATTAACTCATTTGTAAGATTTTATAGAGAATGAAAGAAGGTCATGTTTTACCTCATAAAACAAAGAGAAGTAGTGTAGGATAAAACAATTTAAAGAAAGCATGGAGAGGGGCCTATGCAAAGCCATGCCAAGAGTATTTAAGGATGAAAATTGGAAGAGTATATAATATAGGAGCCAGCATAATTAATACTCACCATATAAGGAACAAAGATGTTACATGATGGTGAAAGGGACAATAAATAACAAATAATTACATGCAGCAAATAATGACAGTTAAATTCTTAAGGAGGTTAATGGCAATACAAGAATTAGGCAAAAATGCAATAGTAGGCAACTTTCAAAACTTTGTGGTCATACTATGGCCAATCAAATAAAGAGAATAACAATAAAGTCACTGGCCTGAACTACCACACATTTAAAAAGTTAGAAATAACAGTTACATAGAAAGAACTAACTGAATGAAATAATCCTTAAGGATGAAGCATCCTTAACAATCAAAACCATGTGGTTAAGGTTGTACCTTAACTATCAAAAAATGAAAGAAAAAGGCAAATCATCTAATTTGAAGTCAATTAGGATAGATCACAACAAAAAGACAAAAGAAATCAAGATCATGATCAGAGATTATACATAGTAATATGCTAACAAATAAAAGAATTATTTGCAAAATTATAAATTACCAAACTTGTCACAACAGGAAATCAAGAACCAAAAGGGACAAATCTCAGACAGATATTAGACAAATCATCTTCCACCTCTCTGGCTCTCAGTTTCCTATTCTTTTTTTTGGGGGGGGGGGCAAATAGAGGTTAAGTGATTTGCCCAAGGTCATATAGCTCCTACAAATCTGAGGGGTTTTCTATTCTTTAAATGAGAGAATTGAAATGTTTGTTGAACTGACCATATCTCTACGGTTCCTTGAAGATCTAATCCAATACTCCTATGATTTAACCCACAAAAAAATTCATAAGTAAATGTTTTCATACTTTCAAGGGGAAAATAATCCCTTCAATATATAGATTATTCATGTGATATATAGGTTGAAGGTTACCCAATACCTTTAATGTGATTTTGAAAAGGTTACACTAAAAAAGAAAATTATAGACAAAGTTCCTTAATGAATATAGGTACAAAACTACTAAATAAAATTGTAGTTAAGAGAATATAGCAATATGGTTTTTAAAAGCTATTCATCCTGGCCAAACAGGATGTAAACCAAATATGCAAGTCTAGTTCAATAGAAGAAAAATAATTAAAAGATTTTACACACATGCATACATATACATATATTTTAAAACCTTACAAATCTGGAGATGATATATCCAGAGAGAGAGAAAAGGACTTTGAGAAGATTCATGCCCATTCACAATAAAACAACTAAAAATGAGAGTAGAAAGATTTTCCCACAATACAATAAAAAACAACTGCTCAAAACAAAGATCCCACATTTAATGTACTGGCTGAAGCTTTCCAAAGAGAAGCAGTTCTGCATAGAAAACAAGGGTGCCATTTTCACAACTTTTGCTTTAACATAGTATCAGAAATGCTAAAAAAAAACTATAATAAAAGGAAAAAAGGAGGGATTAACACTGAAAATGCAAAGTTCAATATATCATTATTAGCAGTTAATGGTATACCTAAAAAGTCTAAAATAATTGGGGCAATAAAAGAGCTCAGCAAGATGCAAGATACAAGATAAACCCATAAAATGTATTCAAATTCTTATATACTTACAAAAGGATTACAAAAATATCATTTGAAAAAAGCAACCTATGAAGATAGAATTATCTCTCTTGGTCTATTTTAATGAAATCAATCAGCAACCTTTAACTCAATCAATCAAGAACTCAAAGCACCCCTACTTAACACTTAAGTAAGAGAGTTCACAAGTCAAAAACTCTCTCCAAAGGGGACTGCCCAGCCCTGGGTAGGACTAAGCAAATTGAAAGACTGCAATTGGTTTCTATGAAGAAGGGGGAGAGACAGAAAATGGGGTATAAAAGAGACTAATATGGGCTGGAGAGCAGGGCCTTTCCTTTCCTGGTGTTTGGAGTGAGTGGTTGAGATTCCTGCCTTGGCTTTGGAGGAGACTCTCCCTGGATCCTGTATCTGCTTTGCATCAAAAAGCTCTGATAAGGGTCTACTATCCAAAATTAGTAAAGAACTCACACAAATATGTTACATCAAAAGCTATTCCCCAGTAAATAGTTCTCAAAAGGAGAATGAGAAATTATTAACCACATGAAAGAACACTCCAAATTATGGATAAGAGAAATGCACATCAAAACATTCCTAAGGTTTCCCTTCAACAAACTGGCAAAATTGACAAAAACTAAGAGAAGTCAATGTTAGAGTGATTATGGAAAGTCAAGGCCATTAATGCACCACTGGAAGATCTCAGCATTGAGCCAATCATTCTGGAAAGCAGCAATTTGAAAACATGCTAAGCAAGTGCTTAAAATGTCCATACCCTTTGATCCAGATATCCCACTTTTTTTCCATATATCCCAGTGAGATAGATGACAAAGAGAAAGGTCTCGTCTTTATCCAAATATTTATGGCAGCATTTTCTGGAGCAGCAAAGAAAAAAAATTTATTACTATCTTTTGTTCTGAATCATCTTCATTTCCAATAAGAAAAAACAGTAATTTGGCCAAACAAAGCAACACACCAACCAAGACAAATCATAGATATGAAGTTAAAATACAGCATTCATTTACTTTAAAATATAAGGTTAGAGGGGGCAGCTGGGTAGCTCAGTGGATTGAGAGTCAGGCCTAGAGATGGGAGGTCCTAGGTTCAAATCTGTCCTCAGACACTTCTCAGCTTTGTGACCCTGGGCAAGTCACTTGACCCTCATTGCTCAGCCCTTACCACTCTTCTGCCTTGGAGCCAATACACAGTATTGACTCCAAGACGGAAGGTAAGGGTTTAAAATATATATACATATATATATATGTATATATATATAGTTAGTTAGTTAGAAACATCTCTAAGATATCCTTAAGGTAAAAAATTAAATAGTCTCAACCATGAGCTAATATTGTATACATTATTAAAGAAACATTTTCAGTAATCTGACTAAAACAAGATTGTTCAGTCTCATTATTTCCAACAAATACCATTAGCAATAGCAATAAGCCAGAAAAAAAGTTAAGGACTAGGCAATGGCAAAAAAAGATTTTGAAAATGCCTCTATATCTAGAAAACTTGAGGTAGTCAGAAAAAAATTATTAAATTCAAGGTAAGCATTTATACCTTGGAAATTGGCAAATGCTACAAATCTGGGCTTGATTTATTGTTTTGTTGATTGTCTAGACTTAAGAAAGTAATGGATAAAATGTGTGTCTTGCAGCTATTTATTAAACATTTATCAGCCTACACTTCCCCATAGGAAAAAGGAAGAGGGTACAAACAGCAGAGAGACACTAGGTTGAAGAGAAAGTGAATAGATATTATCTTGCATTTTTCTTGCATGTCAGATAATACTAAGACTTCCTAAGGAGAGCAGAAAAGAAGTAGAGCAATTTTTTGTATCCCATTTGGAGTGACAGATAGCCATTCTGAGGAGTCTCTTTATAGACTGAAATTAAAGGAGGCTGAAGGCCACAATCACTGATCTCATATTATTTCCCTCCTATTCTTTACTGCCTTAGGAACCTCCCTGCTTCCCACCCACAAAATGAGATGTTCCCCTTTCCATGGTCATTTTCTCTTTATAGTAAACTAGTCTAAAATTATGCAAGACTAGAGAGCGATTTACATGGGAAAAAAGATCTCAGTCTTATACCAGACTGGAATGAGATCTTAGTCAGTCTAAAGCAATGAGAACATAGTGTCCAGAACAGGGATGATGGTGGACCCATTATATACTGTCCTGGCCAGTTCACATTTGGAAAGTAGCATTCAGTTCATATTTTAGGAAAGACTCTGAAAAAGCTCCAGATTAAGATCTATGAATGGGTTACAATCTGCATTGTTGAAGGGTCATGAACATTGATGAGATCATAGATCCATCAAGACACTGACAAGAGGAAGTGCCTCCTAGAAGAGGACAAGCAGGACAATGAGGGAACTCAAAACCACCCCATACAAAGATTGGTTGAAGGAAATTGGAATGTTTAACCTAGATTAGAATTTTTTTTTAGAGGGAGGGATGATAGCTATCTTTAAGTACTTGAAGAGCTATCAAGTACTAGACATTGTTTGGCTCTAGAGAACAGATCTACAGTTGGTAGGTGAAAGCTACAGAGAGGCAAATCTTAATATAAGGGAAAATTTCCCAAGAAATTGAGCTATACAGAAATGGAATAGGCTACTCCTAGAGGTAGTGGGTTTCCCCATCATTGACAGTCTTCAAATAGAGTCCAGATGCTCATTTATTGGTGATATTTTAGAGGCGATTCCAGCTCAGATACAGATTGGTCTGAAGTCCCTTAGGATTCTAAGATCTCATACATCTAAGTAGGGCTAGAGTATAACTCTGAGTGATAATGGGTTATTAATTATTCCTAGGTAACAAATGTATATTTTATTTATTTGTTTTTAAAGTCTTATTTTCTGTCTTAGTAACAACTCTAAGACAGAAGGGCAAGGGCCAGGAAGATAGGGTTAAGTGACTTGCCCAGAGTAATAGCTAGGAAGTGTCTGAGGCCACATTTGAACCCAGGCCCTCTTGACTTCAGGCCTGATGCTGTATCCACTGAGCCACCTAGCTGCCCCACAAATGTTATTTTAAAAGGTCATATCAGAAAGGCTTAACCTAGAGAGAGTCTCCAATGGTAAGAATGAAAAATACTGTTAACAGGCCAATAGGAGGATACCTGACACTTGTAGGGAGATAAGGCTACTCCAACCTAATTTTGGCCTGCAGGACTTACATGAGTCTATATGACTCACAGAGTCAACCTCATGGAAGGAGTCTATCCTGGAAAATTACATGGGTAGTAGGGTCAGTCCTCTGCCACTCAGAAGATGGATGTAGTTGAAGCTAGAGATATTCTTTACAGAACATAGTTGTAGTTCCTTTTTCATTCCCTTCTCTTTGGGTGAGCACTCTACTCTTCATCCAACTTTTTTAGGGAAATCTGTTTTCACAGAAACTTAGAATTTGGGAACTAGACACAGTCTAGTTCAACCCTCACCAAAGAAATCCCACTATATCATACTGTCCAGTCTCCAGTTGGAGGGGACCCTGCCAGCTCTTAAAGAGATCATTCCTCTGCTGGTCAGCTGTGTGTTAGAAAAATTTCCTGACATTGAGTCTAAATTTACCTCTTTGAAACTTTTACTAATAGACTATGCCCTCTGGGTCCCAAGAGAACAAGTCTAATCCCTCCTTTACACGATGGCCTCTTTGATTTGAAATTGAAGTAGAGTTGATTTAAATTCTCTTTGGGGCAATACTAATGAAGCCCCAAGCCCTCTCTTCTTGTATCTCTACTTTTTTGAATGTTGGCAGAAAAGAGAAGGAAGGAGGGAAAGGAAGGAAGATGTAGACATTCAACTTTCAGCAGCAAAGGGTCCAAGAACTCCTGAGTCCATTTCAATCCCTCATTCTGCATAACTGGTTTGTTCCTAGATCTACAGATTTAATTTGTATGATGGCTTTTTCTCTCTCCAGGCCATCTCTGTTTCAGATTATTATCTGATTCTTTCCTTTTAAAATTTTCATTGATCTGAACTCTCTCTTCTAATGGCTTTTCTCTTGATCTTGCTCCTTCATTTTTTGAAGAATTTCTACATAGTTGTGTATTCAGAGTCTCTCAGATAGAGCAAAAGCTAAGGGTCTCAAAAGTGGCAAGGAGTCCAGGACACTCCAATAAAACTGAAAACTGGAGGTTTCTGATTATGCTCAACTTTTCCTGAATTCTCTGGTTTGAAGGAAATATCCTATATCCCTATGACACTCATTGGCAAAACTGAGCCACTGTCTTCCTTTTCTGTCCTCTTGTTTTTCCTAAACTCTTTTTCCAATCCTCATTCCTCAAAACAATGGTTTGAGACATCCAGAGAAAGAACTGTGGGAGTACAAATGCAGAATCAAAACATATGACTTATCACATGGTTCTATGGATAAATGATTGGTGGTTTTGGTTTTAAAAGATCACTCTATTACAAATATTAATAATATGGAAATGGGTTTTTTAATCTTTTTTTAAAATTTTTATTTTTTAAACCCTTAACTTCTGTGTATTGGTTCCTAGGTGGAAGAGTGGTAAGGGTAGGCAATGGGGGTCAAGTGACTTGCCCAGGGTCACACAGTTGGGAAGTGTCTGAGGCCGGATTTGAAACTAGGACCTCCCGTCTCTAGGCCTGACTCTCAATCCACTGAGCTACCCAGCTGCCCCCTAGAAATATGTTTTGAGCAATAAATCATGTATAACCCAGTGGAATTGCTTGTCAGCTCCAAAAGGGGGGAGGGAAAAGGGGAGGGAGAGAAAATCAATTATGTAACCATGGGAAAATATTTTAAATCAATCAATAAGTAAATTTATTCAACAAACAAACAATGGATTGAGGACCAGGAAGGAACAACACTAGAAACTAAGGGAAAGAGGACGAGGCATAGGAAAAAGAAAAGGGGAAAGAAAAAAAGAAAGCAAGAGGTAAGAGCTTGCCAAAGAAGCATTATATTGAAATAGCTTAAATATCCAAGGATAGGAAAATGGCTAACCAAAGTTTAGTACATTCATGTAAGGGAATTTACTATTATGCTAAATTTAACACAGGTGAGGAAAACAAAGAAATTGAGAAAAAATTTTATGAAGTGATGCAAAGTAAAAAAGGTAGAATAGGGGCAGCTGGGTAGCTCAGTGGAATGAGAGTCAGGCCTAGAGACAGGAGGTCCTAGGTTCAAACCCGGCCTCAGCCACTTCCCAGCTGTGTGACCCTGGGCAAGTCACTTGACCCCCATTGCCCACCCTTACCAATCTTCCACCTATGAGACAATACACCGAAGTACAAGGGTTTAAAAAAAAACTATAAAAAAAAAAGGTAGAATGTAAACAGTAGAATATGAAATATTCCAATCATGTGGAAAAATAAATGATAGTAAAGAATTCTGACAGGGCTTTAAGAAGGGACTGAAAGTTTTGGGAATGCTTTATTCATTGCCATTAATGAACATGTAAACAGTTATTGAGTTAGTTTTGATAGGAGAGGAAGGTAATGGGGACTAAGATGATTTCTTTAGATCAGTGTGAGGTATGGGAAGGGCGCCAGAGATCTACATAGATTCTTCATAGTTTGTTCTAAAGTTTCCTCCACAGGGGGCAGCTGGGTAGCTCAGTGGATTGAGAGCCAGGCCTAGAGATGGGAGGTCCTAGGTTCAAATCTGGCCTCAGACACTTCCCAGCTGTGTGACCCTGGGCAAGTCACTTAACCTCCTAGCCCTTACCACTCTTCTGCCTGTGTATTGGCTCCAAGACAGAAGGTAAGGGTTCAAAATAAATAAATAAAGATAAAATTTCCTCCACTGAGAACTCAACAACTGCACTAACAAACTACTGTGATGCTATTGCCATTCTTTCCCCATTCCCTCTATCTCCTGATATGTGATTTCATTGTCCTGTGTCCCTCCCAGATTCTCAGATCTCACTTTTAATTATTATAGTACAGTGTCATACCTAAACTCATCTCTACTGACAAGCAAGATAGTGTTTGATAGAGTCAGGGTGACCTGATTTCCAGTCCCACCTCAGATGCTGACCAGCTGGCTGATCAGAAGCAAGTCCCTGAACCCATCTAAATGTCATTCAGTTTCCTCATCTTTAGAAAGGGTGATGATAGCAGCCTTTTCTTCATGGGGTTGTTGTTGTGATGACCAAATGAGGTCATATCTGTAAAGCACTTTGCAAACCAGTCCAGGAAAGTAGAGAAAGGTGACTAAGGGTATAATCTAACTAGAATTGATGAACTTGGCCTCAGGAAAGGAATGAACAAATGTACCTCCCTCTCTTCATTGAAGAGGTAGGGAACTATGGATGTAAACTATGATAGACACTGTCAGACACAGTCAGTGTGCTGGTTACTTGTGCTGAACTAGTTTTTTTCCTTTTTCTTTTTAATCTTTGTTATAATGGACAGTTCTCTAGGTAAGGAAGGGAGAAAAAATATGTCAGAAATGAATGTTATATAAATAACCAATTAAAAACAAAAAGTATCAAAAAATGAGATACAAATTTTTAAAAATAACTTAGCCTAAATATGATAATATGTAGTTGTGAAGAACAAATGAGGTTATACAAAGTCCTCTTCAGCTATAAAATGGAATATAAATATTACTATTGCATGAAACATAAAAATAAAACAAAACAAAAACTGAAATGAGAAAAATATAATGAGGAAGAGCTAAGCTAATAGAGAATGGGGAGTCAAGAAAATGGAACAATGGGAAGGGAACCTTTTGGAAAGGTTGAGGGTACTGAAAAGAAATTGGAAAGGGTGCTACAATGGATAGTAAACATTCTTATCTAAGGAAAGAATGTGGCTCACATGTGTTTCTATGGCAACCATCATCCCAGGAGAAGAGGTAGACTTTGAATCAATCTCTCAAAAGATTTCACCAACTGACCAGTTAGGGATTTTGCTTCTGATGACTCCCATTTGTATAGTTATTCAAGTGGTCAAGTCTCTTTGGGTTTCCTTCTCTCTCTTCCATTCTGTTTAAATCTGCCATCTAAAAATCTTCCCTCCATGTGGGAGCTCATTTCAGGTATAAAAATTGAGTATCTCATTTATGGAAAAGAAAAGAGATTTGGCTATTTGTGCAGAGAATACATTGTCACTCCTGAGGACTACGTTCTGGGCTTTTACAATCTGCAGAAAGAAAAAATACATCCAGAGGATATGAAAAAAATTCCAAGTGGAGATGTGAGAGACCTAAAAAGGAGATTCAGGACTATGTTCCAAAGACAGAGGATAGCAGAGCAGAAAGCAGGTTTAGGGAAACTAGTAGTATCTCCCCATCCCAGTCTGAAGCCTCACCTCTGCAAACCCTAGGGAAACAAAGAATCCCACTTCAGGTAAGGATGGGATTGTGCCTTCTGGGTTTGCCCAGACCCAAGGTGGGAACAATAAAACTTATATGGAGTAGTTTTCACTGTCAAAAACCAAACCAAAGCAAACTTCTACCTTGTCTTAGAATCAATACTAAGTACTGGTGCCAAGATAGAAGAGTAGTAAGGGCTAGGCAATTGGGATTAAGTGACTTTCCCACTGACACCTGAACACTTGCAGAAAAGACTCTTCTTTCCCTAGGCTTCTAGAGGAACATTCGGAACATGCAAATTTATGAAAAGCAGAAGGAACTTTTCAGATCTTTCATGAGGAAATAGGGAATACAAGTATACCTCATAAGCTTTAAAAGGACTTATGGGAGGGCAGCTGGGTAGCTCAGTGGATTGAGAGCCAGGCCTAGAGATGGGAGGTCCTAGGTTCAAATCTGGCCTCAGACACTTCCCAGCTGTGTGACCCTGGGCAAGTTACTTCACCCCCATTGCCTAGCCCTTATGACTCTTCTACCTTGGAGCCAATACACAGTATTGATTCCAAGATGGAAGGTAAGGGTTTTAAAAAAAAAAATAAAATAAAAGGACTTATGAACTTCTGGTCTCTTAATACTGAGTAAGGGAACTTGGGTTCAAATTCTAGCTATATTTCTTTCTACCTTTACTTCAGCTCTCTGGGCCTCAGGTTCCTTCTCTATAAAATGGGAGGAGAGGGGCTAAATTGAGGCCATTAGCATGAACCCTTTCTTCTCTCTTCTTCATCTCATATCACTCATGTTTTCTGCCACCATTTCCTCCTTCACTCCTGTTTCACATGAAGAAATGGCCTTATTCTTCATCATAGTTGACCTGCTCAACGGATCTCATTCTATCCCATCTCCTCCAACAAATTGCCCCCTCTGTCATTCCCACTTAATAGCTTATTTTCAATTTTTCTCTATCTACTGGCTCCTTCCTTACTCTCTTCAAACATGCCCAGCTCTCCCTCATCCTGAAAAAAACCCTCACTTAATCTTACTTCCATCTCCCAATCATCTCTTCTGCCTTTGTGGTTAAAGTCCTTGAAAAGGCCATCTACAATAGGTGCCTCCACGTTCTCTCCTCTCACCCTCTTCTTAACCCCTTCCAATCTGACTTCTGACTTCATCATGCTACTGAAAAAACTAACCCAAAAATCCCAAACTGCCAATGATCTCTTAATTGCCATATCCTATTGCCTTTTCACAATTTTCTTCCTCCTTGATCTCTCTGCAGTCTTTGACACTCCTTCATATTCTCTTCTCTCTAGGTTTCTAGGACACCACTCTTCCCTGGTTCTCCTCCTACCTATCTGAGTGTTCTTCCTCTTCTTTGCCAGAACCTTGTCCAGATCACACCCTCAAACTGTAAGTATTCTTCAAGGTACTATCCTGGGCCATCTTCTCTTCTACCTCTATACTACATCACTTGGTGATTTCATCAGCTCCCATGGATTTAATTACTATCTATGTTGACAATTCTCAAATCTACCTATCCTAACCCAAATTCTTTGCTGATCTCCAAGTTCATATCTCTTTGAGACAACTCAAACTGGACAACCAGAAGACATCTTAAACTCAACAGGTCTAAAACTGAACTCATTATCTTTCCCTCTAAATCCTACTCACCCTCCTACCTCCCCTGTAGAGAGCAACACCATTCTCCCAGTCCATCAGGCTCTCAACCTAGGAATCATTTTGGATTCCTCACTCACCTTCCTCCCCCCAGATCTAAGCTGTTGCCAATACTTGCCAACTTCAGCTTTCGATGTCTCTTTCTTAAAATTTTTTTTAACATTTAGAATATTTTTCCATGGTTACATTATTCATGATTCCCCCCTCCCCAAACCTGGCTCTTTCCTCCCCCCTCTCGAAGCTGACAAGCAGTTTCACTGGGTTATCATTGTTCAAAACCTATTTCCATGTTATTCATATTTGCAGTGGAGTGATCTTTTAATGCCAAAACCCCAATCATATCCCTATCTATGTGATCCATCATATGTTTTTCTTCTGCATTTCTGTTTCCACAGTTCTTTCTCTAGATGTGTATAGCATTCTTTCTCATAAGTCCCTCAGAAATTGTCTTGGGTCATTGCATTGCTGCTAGTAGAAAAGTTTATTACATTCGATTGTGCCATAACATATCAGTCTCTGTGCACAATGTTCTCCTGGTTCTGCTCCTTTCACTCTGCATCAATTCCTGCAAGTCTTTTCAGTTCACATGGGATTCCTCCAGTTCATTATTCCTTTCCGCATAATAGTATTCCATCACCATCAGATACCACAATTTGTTCAGCCATTCCCCAATCAATGGAAACCCCCTCGTTTTCCAATTTTTTGTCACCACAAAGAGCTCAGCTATAAATATTTTTGTACAAGTCTTTTCCCTTATTATCTCTTTGGGGTACAAACCTCTTTGGGGGGGTTGGGTCAAAGGGTAGACAGTCTTTTAAAGCCCTTTGGGCTCCATCTCCCAGCTCAGGCATTTTCTCTGGCTATCTCTCATGCCTAGAACATTCTCCCACCTCATCTCTACATATTAGTTTCTCTGGCCTCTTTTAAATCTCAATCAAAATTCCATCTTCTACAGGAAGTTTTCTACCACCACTCCAGAGTACCTTCCCTCTGATACTTACTTAACTCATAGGTGCATATTTATTTGCACAGTATTTCCTCAATTAAATTGTGAACTCCTTGGGGGCAGGGACTGTCTTTTGACACTTTTTGTATCCCAGTGCTTAGCACAGTGCCTGGCAAATAGTAGGGGCTTAATAAATGTTCATTGACTGACCTTCCAGCTCAACATTTGTAAACAGAGGGATATCTGTGGTCCTGTAGTAGTTATGAATGCAAGAAGTACTGAAGCTCATTGAAGTATGGGCCTGGAGTCAGGAAAAAACTGAATTCAAATTCTACCTCAGACGGCTCTAGGACTCTGGGCAGGTCACTTCACCATTGTCTGCCTCAGTTTCTTCAGCGTTGTTGTGAAGACCAAACAAGCCATTTATAAAGGGCTTGGCACAGTGACAGGCACATGGTACATGCTTAATAAGTGCCAGCTATTATTAACAGTAAGCAAAAATCAGTTAAGAAGGTGGGAGGCAAAGGCTGCTTTCTCATAGTTGCTCACCTATCAGTCCCTGACTGAACATTCTCCTACAACGGTGTCAGTTTTCCAGAGGGTGGGTCTCTGCAGTGGCAGTCCTGAGCTGAGGGGCAGGGGTGAGAGGAGAGGAACTTCCTGGGTGCTCTGACACCTTTCCCTTCCTTCCCATTCTGACCTAGACTCTGCTCTGTACTCAGTCACCTCACACCTCGTGGCAGACTGCGTGACGGCAGGCCTGGGCAAAGTGCGCCTGCGCAGTCCAACCCAAACCTGCACACCCAAATCCTTCGGAGGGAAAATTAGGCGTGGGGCTTGGGAGTTAAGGGGCACTTCCGGAAGTGGGCTCTGGCCCGCGCTTTTCCCCTTCGGCCGTCGTTAGCCTCTTCTTAGAACTACGATTCCCAGAATTCTACGGACTAGCTAGGACGCTTCTTTTCTATTGACTTGCAGGGCCACACGCTAGGGGGTTACGAAGAAGGAGGGAAGGTCGCGGTAAATGAGGTGAGAGCCTCGGTTGAGACGGCATTCTGGGAAATGGAGTTTAGGAGCAGGAATATCTTCGGCTCGCGGACGTCTTGGATGGGCAGTCCGGAAGCCGGTTCTGCGCAGACGCACTAAGCTGCCTGGCCTGGCGGGTGCGCCCTCTTCGCTGCCAGCGCTTTTCGGCTCGACTATCTCAGGGAAGGTACGTCTGTGTCTAAGGGATCTCGGCGCCCATGGGTGTTTCAGGCTGAAGCTTGAGGTCACCATGGTAACCGCTCGCCTGTCGCGTGCCGATGTCCTTGCCTTTTGTGGGGCGGCCGACGACCCCGCGGTTTGGGGAGTGTGCGGGATAGGGTCGAGGATATGGGGGCGCAAGGGATCGAGAAGGGGCAGCTCTTACTGGAATGCCTGCGACCGACCGCGCCCTCGGTACCACCCCCTCCCCGGGGGAGCTGCAGCCGCTGCCTGCCTGCTGGGCTCTGCTGCTTCTCCCTCCAAGACCACCCCCCTTTCTGCTCCTTGCATCTGTATGGTGTGGGCGTGGGTGTGGGCGTGTGTATGTGGGTGGGTTTCTGAGTGTTCCCGTGTGGAACTGAGCCTTTCCTCCGCCTGTTGAGCCATAAGAAGCTAGGGCCGGGCTGTGGATCTTTGGGTTTGGCTGACGTTAGTGGGACAGGGGCCAAGTCCCTGCAGATTTCTTTGCGTCAGAGAAGAGCTCTGTCCCTGTTTGTGGGAGTCAGCTCCACTAGTTCTGTTTCTGTTTGTCTGTCTGCCTGCCTGCCGGCTGGTCCTCACCCTGTCACCATTCCTGTGTTCTAGGATCGCTGGGCAGTCTTTACAGGGCCCTCGGTCGGACTAAGGCTTCTGGGGTCTTCGTGCTGACTTCAGCCTGTCTCTGCCCACAGAGTCTCCAGGAACTCGCCCTGGGACTCGAGAGGGTGGGCTTCCCACAAGGGAGACAGAAATTGGAGCCCCAGGGCCACCATCCCTGCTTAAGGGACCTTGCACCTGAGATCCCCCCTTCCCCCCAGATCCCAGCTCACCAGGACCCTCTCAGGCTCCTGGGAGTGAAAGTGGAAGAGAATCCCCCAAAGGCTTAGAATCCAGCCTAGCAGGAGACAAACCTGACCAGAGATCTCTCAACCAGAGCTTCAGGGCTGAGGCTGGAGATTGATACAGAGGAACAGATCCTGGGACTGCTGGCGCCTTTGCAATTCCTGATCATCTCTAAGGCAGTGAGGAAGGGCTAACCATGGAAGATTTGACCCAAATGATTGGAGAGAGAGGTGAGAATTGCAGAAGGATATGAGAGTAGAGGTATCATTCTTCCTAAGGTAGGAAAGAAGAAAAAGATGGCCCGGTGGGAGGTTGAAACCTTGGGTATGGATTAGGGCTCCAAAGTAGGCTCGGTGAATGTGTTTGGGAGCTCATCATGAACCCCTCTCCATACTCCAGATCAATGCTCTTCTCCAGTTCTGCTGTGCCCAACAAGGTACTCCCTGAATTCAGTTCCACCAACAATTATTACTAGGTTCAAGGCGGTGAAACTATTAAAGAAAATGCATTCTGCAATTGGTGCACCTGTGGTAAGGACTGCCAAATTATTCTATTTCCTCATAAACCATTTGTTTCCCCTTCAAAAGGTTCTTTATTCAATACATCTGCACATTTAAATTTTTCATTTCTCAAATCATTTTGAGATTTGTGATTTCGTTTTGGCCTTAAGAGAACCATCTAAGGCAGGTTGGGTTTGGGGGTCTAGGGGGTGAGTCTGGGCCTGTGATTTCATTAGTATAGGAATTTCTGCTCTCCTGGTGCAGATGACATGTTTGTGACTAATAGTCTTAGAGAGTTGCCTGGGGAATTGGAAGTGAAGTGACTTGGCCAGTGTCACAAAGTCACTGTCTCAGAAGCAGGATTTGAACCCAGGTACACCACACTGCCTCTCAAGGCAGGTATTACCTCAGTTATTTTCCTTTGGAGGAGCACACCCAAGTGTGGGGATTTCTAGCCTCTGGGTGGATCTGGGAGCTTCAAGACAAGACTGATTCTTCTTGTGCCCCCTGTTATTTCCCCAGCTCTGCCTTCTCAGGATGATCCCCTTCCCCAAGAGAATCACACAGAAGAAGAGATGGCTGCCATGGTCTTGCCAGCTGGACACCAGGTGAGTTGGACTTCTTCCTTAAACATCATTTTAATTCTCAGAGCAGATACTTGTCCTTCCCTTATCCTGGAGCTTT
The DNA here is from genome assembly GCF_016433145.1 of Gracilinanus agilis. Classification (NCBI taxonomy): domain Eukaryota; kingdom Metazoa; phylum Chordata; class Mammalia; order Didelphimorphia; family Didelphidae; genus Gracilinanus; species Gracilinanus agilis. Next base: position 33,400,972 of record NC_058136.1, on the reverse strand, counting down.
ATGGCCCAGCAGAGTATTTTCTGAGCCCTCCCTCCTCTCTTCTAGTAACCTGGGCTCTAGGTTGCTAAGTCTAGCCACCTTTATTCCACTTCTTTTCTTCCTCATATTTCCTGTATTTTTTTTAACCTGTACTTTCTGTCCTAGTAACAATTCTAAGACAGAAACAGGGTTAATTGAGTTGCCCAGGGTCACAAAGCTAGCAAGTGTCCTAGGCCACATTTGAACCCAGGTCCTCTTGACTCCAGGCTTGGGGCTCTATTCCCTGAGCCTTTTAGCTGCCTCTCTGCATCATATAATGTAGGTGAAAGACAACTTCTCACTTGAGCTCCTCCCTACCTTAACCTAAGGGACACCATTCTCTAGATTCTCCTACCTTTCTGACAATTTCCTTCATCTTCTTATTGTCTTCATGACTCTTCTGGGGGCAAACCACAAGAGTCTATCCTGGACTTTCTTGATGTTTCCATGCACTCACATCCTACACAGCTTTCAGCTACCACCTCCATGAAGATGACTCCCCAAATAGTATTTGTAGTCCTGCCTTCTATATTCAGATTCCTCACTGTCTATAGCAGTGGCATCAAATTCAAATAGAAATGGGCCAATGAACTGGAGAAAAAGATCACTGCGGGGGCCCTGTATTGACTTAGAAAATCACATATTAACATTATGTTCTGTTGTATTTTTATTCATTGTATTAAGTATTTCCCAGTTCCATTTTAATCTGGTTCAGCAGCCTGCAAGTGTTGTTGGTGTGCTTAATACTCCAGGTCTTCAGGATGTCCCATTCATACCATAAACTCAATATGTCCCAATCTGAGCTCATTATTTCCCCTCACAATCCTGCTCTTTCTTATGACTTCAGTGTTTTTGTCTGTGTTGCCAACACTCACCCACTCTCCCATGTTTATGACCTTAGAATTCTTTGACTTCCAGCTTTCTCTCATTTATCATATGTAATCAGTTATCAAGGCCTGTCCTTTCTTCTCTCATGAATCCATCCCTTCCTCTATCTTCAATGCTACCATGCAAGTATAAGTCCCCATTACCCACTCATGGATTATAGTAGTGTCTTTTTTAAAGGTTTTCTCATCTTTATTTTCTTCTTCTAATCATTTTTTTTAACCCATACCTTCTGTCTTAGAATCCATACTAAGCACTGGTTCCAAGGCAAAAAAAGTGGTAAGGACTAGGAAATTGAGATTAAGTACTTGTCCAGGGTCACACAGCTAGGAAAGGTCTGAGATCAGATTTGAACCCAGGACCTCCTGTCTCCAGGCCTACCTCTCTATCCACTGACCCACCTAACTTCTCCCCTCTAGTCTATTCTTCATACCAGTGCCAGAATAAGTTTCTTATGCATGGACTAGTCTTATAAAAAAAATGTTCAGTGGCTCCCAGTGTCTACACAGAAAAGTTCACACTCCTCTGCCTGGCCTTCATAGCTCTCCAACAGCTGGCACTATCCTACTTTGATATTCCAATTTAGATACCATTTCCTCCATGAAGGCTTCTAGACTGTTTCCTACCTCAGTTGGTTGAAAAATATTCATTTCCCCTTCAGATTTCACATAGCAACTTGTTTGCATTTCTCAAACAGACTTATTTTGTGTTACATATTCTAGTTGTCTGTATTGGTAGATTAAATAAACTTCTTGAGGATAGGGGCCCATGACTTCTTAGGCACATGTAACACCATGCCCTGTACTAGTGGCTGCCCACTCAATAAATGGGCTCTGGTTTATATCCGTGCCCTAAGAACTTAGATCACAAATGTTAGTGTGAGTGAAGTTGGAATTTTGTCTAAAGCAGATTTTAGTTCAGTTGTATCATTCAGTCATCAGGTATTTTATTAAGTGCCTACTATGTGCTGGGCACTATGGCAATCCCTGAGGTTACAAGTATGACGAATGAAAAAAATCTGTTCACAAGGAGCATTATGTTATGTTCTAATGGAGGAGACAAGTACACATTTAAATATAAACAGAATAACTAAAGAGAAAAGAAATGCAAAATAATTCAATACAAGATCATTTGAGAAGAAAGGCATTAGCAGGGATGGGCTTACCTATCCATATATCTGTATGTGGAATATATATGTGTCTATTATTTTGTGTGTATCTGGACCCTTGGTTTCATTGGTGTGTAAAGAGCTCTTCTAAAGGAACGCCTCTGCCTCTACACTCTAAAAACTGGAGTAAAGATAGAGTAAATGCTGTACCCAATGGCACAGAGCCAGCATGAGTCTGAGGCAAGACTCAACCCCACACATCCCAGACTTCAAAGCCAGTTAGTTCTGTGTTTCTGTGCTACATTGCCTCACGATGACATGGAAATTATTTTATTATGTTAGAGTCTGTTAGAAATATCAAAATGCCATCTCCAGACATGTTCAGTCTACCTGACCGTCCGCATTCAAATTACGCACACTTAAGTCAACTCCTTTTTTTGGCAGTTAAAGCCCTTTATAATCTGATGCCAACCTACTTTCCAACCTCATTATATATTCATGCACTGCTTGGACTCTACTGTTCAGCCAGACTGACCATGGTGTTTCCTGAACATAACGGTTCATGTCCCATTCCTTTGCCTGTGCATGGTTCATCCTTCATCCCTGGAATGTGCTTCCTCCTCACCTCTGAGTCTTGATATTCTTTCTGCCAGGGCTCAGCTCAAGTATCACTTTTTTCCTGATTTCCACATCTGCTAGTGCCTTCCCTCCCCCAATTACCCCATATATATGTACCTATATAGATATAGATATAGATAGTATGTGCTTGTATAGGCATGTATGTATGTAGTGTGTGAGTATATATATATATATATATATTTAATTTTTAATATATTGTTTTTATTTCACACACACACACATTGTCTCTCCCGGTAAAATTAAAAGATAGTTACTTTCATTTTTGCTTTTGTATCCTCACTCAGCTCATGGCACAATACTGATACATGGCTTTTTTTTTTTTTTTTGCCTTTTGTCTTAGTATCAATTGTAAAACAGAAGAGCAGCAAGAACTAGGCAATAGGGGTTAAGTGACTTTCCTAGGGTTACACAGCTAGGAACTATCTGAGGCCAAATTTGAATTCAGGTCCTCCTAACTCCAGGCTTGGCACTCTTTATCTGCTGTGCTACCTAGCTGCTTCTCTGGTAATACTTTTTAACATTTGCAAATTAAGATATAGATTTTACCTCATTTTATCCTTACAGCAACCTTTTGAATCATATGGTAGTACAAGTATTATATCCATTTTACAGATGAGGAAGTTGAGATACAAAACTTAAGTGAATTTCCTTATAGTCATACAGTAAGTAGGTGTTAGACCCAACTCTTGAACCCAAGCCACCTTCTTCTTCTTCTTCTTTTTTTTTTTTTTTGGCAAAGATATTTCATTTTACCAATTACATATAATAACAAATTTCCACATAAGTTTTCTGAAGTTATATGATCCAAATTGTCTCCCTCCCTCCCTTCCCTCCTCCTTCCCAGAGTTGGTAAGCAATTTGATCTGGAACCCAAGCCTTCTGACTTCGACTCTCATGGTCTTTCCCCAAACCTCATTGCTTCTCAAAGAAATGGCCTAAAGCCAGGAAGATAAAACATAGGTTCAGTAAATATACCCAGACAAATATTAATTCCTCTGCTTATTTCATTCCCTAGATTTATTTTTTAAGCATTGGAGATTTCCAAAACAAAATAATTCATTAATTCATGAATTTTTGGTTTCATTAAACCACTTGACAAAGCCTCTTATGTTGTTTCTTTCAGGAATCGGTGACATTCAAGAATGTGGCTGTGGCCTTTGGCCAAGGGGAGTGGGGTCAACTAGACCCTACTCAAAAAGATGTGTACAGAGATGTGATATTGGAAAAGTATAGGCACTTGGTTTCAATGGGTAAGGATGACTTCCCTTTATAATTCAGCACTTTCCCATTGGATACATTTACTTCCTCATTTGCTAGTATATTTGAGGCCTTTTGGCTTGGGGTTCTGGAATCTGTATTTCCTAATTTGGGGCCTAGAAGTATCATTCCTTTTTTTTTCTTTCATATATAAGACCCCTTATTTGGTGCTCAGAAATCTTCATAAATGGATCCCCCTAAGTGCACATCTTACCAGTCTTCTTACATCTTATAACCCATCTCATATTGTGATCCAGGAATTCTGGCTTCCTTGCCATTCCTTAAACAACTAGTTCATTTCCCAACTCTGAGCTTTTTCATTTGCTATCCTGAATGTCTAGAATGTATTCTCTTCTCATCTTCACTTCCTTTAAGTATCAGATAAAATCCCACCTCTACAGGAAGTTTTTTCCTCTTCCCTTTATTTATTTTTAAATTAATTCATTTAATTTTCCATGGTTACATGATTCATGTTCTCTCCTTCCCTCATCCCTACCCCCTCCCAGAGCTGACAAGCAATTCCACTGGGTTATACATCTATTATCACTTGATACCCATTTCCATATTATTCATTTTTGTAATAGAGAAATCTTTTAAAACCAAAACCCCGAATCCTATACCCATATAAATAAGTGAGAAATCATGTTTTTCTTTTGTGTTTCTACTTTCACAGTTTTCTCTCGATGTGCATAGCATTCCTTCAATTGTCCTGGATCATTGCATTGCTACTAGTAGCAAAGTTGATTACATTTGATTGTCTTACAATATTCATTCCACATCAGTTCATGGAGGTCTTTCCGGTTCATATAGAAATCAAGTAGTTCATCATTATGCCACAATAGTATCTTATCATCATCCTAAACCACAGTTTGTTCAGCCATTCCCCAATTGAGGGATACCCCCCCATTTCCCAGTTTTTTTTTTTGCCACCACAAAGAGCACAGCTATGAATATTTTTGTACACGTATTTTCCCCTATTATCTCTTTGGCGTATAAACTTAAGTGGTATTGCTGGATCAAAGGGCATGCATTCTTTTAAAGCCCTTTGGAGAAGCATCATTCCTGTCCGTTGTTGCTAACTAAAAGGCTAACACTTGATCCAATTGAAAATAGGTAGCTTTAGTGGCTGTACCTTCCACATCTTCTTTTCTCCCACGCTAGGACTTTCTCCCAGAAGGTCCCAGTGCATATTGCTACAAAGTCAGATTCTTGTCCTTCCAGCCAAAAGAATATTTTCTTTCTCAACTCAAATTGTTTCTATCTGCCACCTACTCTTTATGGGAATTTTCTATTAAGTATGATTCTGGGGGCCATTTGACCTCTTTCTGAGTTTTCTAATGTGCCCTTCTTTCCCTGAAGACTGAGCTTGGGATATCATGTTATAGGGCAGTGATGGCAAACATTTTAGAAATGGAGCGCCAGGCCATACCACTGCTCAGTTTGTTCCCCAAAAGGATAATAGGGGAAAATACGTGTACAAAAATATTCATAGCCACACTCTTTGTGGTGGCAAAAAACTGGAAAATGAGGAGATGCCCTTCGATTGGGGAATGGCTGAACAAATTGTGGTATCTGATGGTGATGGAATACTTTTGTGCTGAAAGGAATAATAAACTGGAGGAATTCCATGTGAACTGGAAAGACCTCCAGGAATGGATGCAGAGTGAAAGGAGCAGAACCAGGAGAACCTTGTACCCAGAGACTGATACACTGTGGTACAGTCGAACATAATGGACTTCTCTACTAGCAGCAATACAGTGATCCAGGACAATTCTGAGGGACTTGGGAGAAAGAACGCTGTCCATGTCCAGAGAAAGAACTGTGGGAATAGAAACACAGAAGAAAAACATATGATTGATCACATGGTTCGATGGGGATATGATTAGAGGGGATGTTGACTTTAAATGATCACCCTAGTGCAAATATTAATAATATGGAAATAGGTTTGGAACAATGATACATGTAAAACCCAGTGGAACTGCTCATCAGCTCCAGGAGTGGGGAAAGAACATGAATCATGTAACCATGGGAAAATATTCTAAATTAATTAATTAATGAAAAAATGAAAAAGAAAGAAATGGAGTGCTGGGTGCTCCCTGGCTATCAACACACACACACACACACACACACACACACACACACACACACACACACACACACACGAGTGGCCTGAGCTCTCTGTTCCCCTCCAGCTCTGCTACCTGTGAGCTGCCTTCCTTACTCCCTGTGCACTCCCATTGGGCTGCTGGACGTGAAATAATGTCATCAGGTTTTGTGGAGAGGGGAAGGGGAGAAGCTCTGCCCAAGTCCCTCTGCCTTTCTAGTAATGAACTCTGGGAGGAGGGGGAGGGTGGCACGTATGTCCACAGAGCACTCTGTGCCATCTTTGGCACCCATGCCATAGGTTCTCCATCACTGTTATAGGGGAAAGAAGCATGGAGTATGAGTTAGGAAGTTGGGGTTCCTATACCTGTTATGTCACCCAGCAGCCAAGCAGCCTCAGGTTAACCTCTCTGAGCCTCTGCTCCCTATCTGAAAAATAATTCTTATTATGATTTGCTGTATTTAAAAAATCATTCTGGGAATCTGACATGCAGAATGCCTTTGGGTCCTCAGCATGAATAGTCATGTCCCATTTATTTCTCCATGAACAGGGCTTCCAATTTCTAAACCTGATGTAATCTCACAGTTGGAGAGAAAAGAAGACCCATGGATGCTAGAAAGAGAAGTCTCAAGAGATGCCTATCCAGGTGAGTGCCAAAGAGATGGGGATCATTGGAAATGGTAGAGCTTTTGGATATTGAGAAGTGGCATCTTTGATATATTGGTGAAGAGCCTCACCTCAAAACCCCATAGGTCTATGGAGGAGCTCAAGATCTTCAGGTATGAACTTCTGTACAAAATTCAGTCTATTGACATGTTATTGTTTTGGCAGCTGTCCTGTGGTTTCAAAGGAAATATAGTGTCTTCTCCCTGAAGCTAATGCTTGTACTTATATTCTGGATCCTACCCCTTCCCACCTTCTCCAGCACTTTGCTCCACTCATCCTTTACAGACTTTGTCTTTTTCCTTCAGGCTTTCATAGATATCTTTGTTGGAAACAATTCACACAAGCTCCTTTTTTTTGGACCCTATTCTCTCTTCTGTGTTTTGTCAAACATCTCTATTTTCATCACTGAGCTCCTCAGATATGTGCTTTACCCCTGCTTCATATACTGCAGTCTAAAAAACTCCCCAAATCTGCCTCACTTTCTACATCTCATACAAAATTGCTGCCTTGAAGATCCCAGTTGACTTCTTTTCCTCTGCCTTACTTGATAGTATGGGCCATTTCCCCTCTTATTTCTTTAAAGACTGGGTCTCTTGTTCATGCAGGCTGGATGTGCAGAAGCTACTCATGGGCCCGATTCTACTACTGACTGGCATGGGAGCTTTGGTCTGCTCCATTTCCATTCTGTCCCCCTTCTCAGGCAAGCTGGGGGCCTCTGCTCCTAGGGGTTCTCAATTTTTGATGCCTAACTTAGAGCCCACATGTGATCGGCCTAGCCCACTGCACCTCAGAATTCCCAAGCTCCAGATCCACCAGCCTCAGCCTCCCTAGGAGTCGGGATTAGAGGCATATGCCACCATGGCCAGCTCACCCCTCTTTATTAAAACTCTTTTTGCTTTGCATGATCCTGGTCCTTTCCTTCCTACTCCAACCACTTTCCCCAAGGGGAAGTATCTTCACAACACCATCACTTCCATTAATTACTTCTTTTTTGGCTTTTGCTACTTTAGGGTTTTATTCAAGAAGTTTTTTAGTGACTACTCCTAAAGGTTTTAAGTGTTGCCAACAAGTGACAGTGGATGACCATAGTTATTAGTAGGATCATAGATTTAGAGTTGTCAGGGACCTTAGAGGTCAGGCAGTCTAGTCTACCCCCTTTGTTTTACAGATGAGCCAGCTGAGGCCCAGAGAGGTTCAGTGCCTTGCCTAGGGTCCCACAGCTAATAAGTGTCTGAAGCAGTATTTGAAGCCGGGTCTTCCTGCCTCCAGGCCCAGAAGTGTTCTTGACACTTCACCACCAGCTGCTTCATTCAGTTCCTGATGTAAAATAGCTGCACCAGCTTCCTGGCAAGTTTAGAGCTATTCATTTATCACAAACTTTTAAAAATTTTGTTAAAACAAATACTGTTTATGTCATGGAGGACAGTGCAGTGGAGTAAATTAGTCAAGGTAACATTCTTCATAAAACCATATGTAAGAACAAAACAGAACACTAGTCTTCCAGACCCAAATCTAAGTTTTAAGTACTTTTCTTACAGCTACCAGGAAAGTGTGTATATATGTATATATCTATGTAAAATTAAAGTCACATACCAGAACTACACATTGCAATATACTTCCAACTTCTTGGGGAATCATTTTTTTTAACAATTTTTTTCTGACATTTTACAATCCAGATTCTCTCCCTTCTCCCGCCTTGAGATAGATGGTAAATGATCTGATAGAGGTTATACTAATGCTGTCTTTTGAGTATCACTTTTCCAAAAATGGCTAGCAGCCTTTTACCCAGAAACATAGAATTCTTCTTGGCCCCAACTGAATGTTGGAAGCTTGAGAACACCGAGGAGGAAACTATATAGGAAGATACTTAGGCCTAATGGGGCCTGAAAGCACATCCTTACCCTGATAATATCTGAAATTGATCACATCCCGATAAGAAATATTGAGCCAAGAACATATAAAACCTACAGGAGGCCTTTAGAATAGACCATTAGGCCTCCTTAAAAAAGCATGATCATTGTAATCCATATATAAATGTACAGTATTCCAGTTTACTGTGACAAATTAGGTAATTCTTTCAAAGGTAGCACACATTCATTATAAAATAAGCTACTTCTGTTCTCAAGACTCCTGTGTAATCGGTCACTATTGATTGTCACTAGAGAGGGCTTACTGTGGGAGTAGATGCTGTGCAGTAAGAGATAGAGATGTAGACTCTATCGTTAAATGAAAAACAAAAGGTGTATGTACACAATTTTTTTAAAACAAAAGACATTATTTCCAGACATGCCAAATACTTAGGGCCATTTTCTTGTTTAAAAAAACAACTACCTGCTTTTCCAGGTAGCATACAAAGATATAGTCATTAGACCTTGAATGTCAAAGCTTCCCTTTGTACATTACAATATGAATGGCATAGTGTATACTGCCTATGTTAGAGAAAAACCAGTGACCACATAAAGTTGTGGTCAGGATGGAGCCGTCTTCAACTTGTAGCTTAGTACTTTTTTTTTTCCAGAGATGCAAACACCATGCAGTTGTGGCACTTGGGGCTATCAGCACCCCTTGGGAGAATAGCTGTGTTTCAGATGAAGTGGGTAGAACCATATTTGTTATGGAAATTTGCTCTGAAGCAGAGTGGTTGTTTCCAGGGAGTTAACAGCCTGGCTTCACTCTGTTTCCAAAAGTTCTTTTTGCTGCATGTAATAATACAGACCTTCCCAGCTAATATAGATTTGTTAAGCTCTAAGCAAAAAGAATACTAAAGAATGGAACACAGAGAAAGACAATATAAAGCAAGCCAATTCCTGTTGCAATTGTTAGCCACGTACCATTGCTAGTCATTGCTCGGATATTTGGCTTGCACTGTAGTCCGTGGGAAATTCCAATGTTCGTTTTTTTTTTTTTAAACCCTTATATTCTCTCTTAAAATCAATACTGTATATTGGTTGCAAGGCAAAAGAGTGGTAAGGACTAGGCAGTGGGGTTAAGTGACTTGCCCAGGGTCACACAACTAGGAAGTGTCTGCAGCCAGATTTGAACCCAGGACCTCCTGTCTCTAGGCCTGACTCTCAATCCACTGAGCTACCCAGCTACCCCCTCCAATATTCATTTTTACTCAAGTGAAGGCAACAGCAAAACTTATTGCATCAATGGCTGTGGCTCCCCTGGCCCCCATGCCAAGCTGCCCAAGGAAAGCACAGCAGTCCAGATGCTGGCTCTTCCACACTGAATCCCATTGGGCCTTAAAGTTAGAGTAGTCGCCAATATGGACAATGGTGTTTTCACTCATTTCATCATGGTCTTGCTCAGAGGTATCCTTGGCTCTTTATTCTATTCTCATTCTTCACTAACTTTCTTCTGGGGGCTGATGACTCCTGTCACCAAATAATTCATGTTACCACTTTCTTTGCTAGCAAGCAGGCATAGGACTTTGGAAATGGACATGGAAAATTAAGTGCCAAGAGTATACAGTTCATACTCGCCAGTGCTCTTGTAAAAAGAAGTGTTTTCAATAGCAAAAGAAAAATCATTCACTTTGAAATGAAGGCAAAATTGTACAAGACTGAGTAGAACCAAGAAAAATGTCAACTTCCAAAAGTTGACCTCATTTCTAACTGCTCATCTCTAGCTTTCTTCTAGCCTCATCACACCCTTTGAGCTTCTTGCTCAGCTTATCCTCAGTTGATAAGCAAAATAGCACTTTGCTACTCACTGAGAACCTTTTGTCTTCTGGATCTCTGAATTCATTTAGTATCTTTTTCTTTTTTATCACAATAGCTAGTCTCTGCTCAGCTTTGTCCTCACCTGTCCATCCTGCTGTTTTCCGGAACAACCTCCCTCTTGGGTTGTTTCTCTTGGTCAGCAACCTTCCCCAATTTGGTTCTCAGTTTGTTTATATAGTTAAGGCACATGTATCTGAACCAACTTTCTGGTTAAATTAACTGAATAGCCTGACTTTTCTTTTTTTTTTTTTAATTAATTTTTTAAATTTTTATTTATTTTTTGGGAGCCCGACTTTTCAAAGGAATCAAATACTTTTTAAAAAGTTTATTAATGCTTTTTATTTTTTATGCCACATGTTTTATTTTGTTTTTAAACCCCATCTTCTCTCTAAGTATCATTTCTAAGACAGATGAACCAAAAGAGCTAGGCAACTGGGGTTAAGTGATTTGCCCAGGGTCACCCAGCTAGGAAGTATCTGAGGCTTGATTTGAACCTAGGTCCTCCTGACTCCAGGTCTTGCACTCTTTCCACTATCCTACCTAGCTGTTCCCACACAGTTTTTTTTATACCACACATACCACTACACTCCTCTCTCTTTTCCCTAACTCCCTCACCCCTTCCAATCCCAGCCAAAAGGACTGTCCCTTGTAATAAAGAAAAACAGTTTAGCAAAATCAACCAGCATAGTGACCATATCTAGCAAATACATTTTTATAATCTATTGTCCCCTTCCATACGTACACTGCCTACTCCCCTTCCCCCAACAAAGAGGATTGAGATATTGCTTTATCAAACTGTCCTCAGGAACTCGTAAGGCAAAGACAAATTAAACAGATTTTTTTCCTGCTCCCAAATCTAGATCTCTAGCCCTGACCTCTTTATTTGCCTTCCAAACCCATATTTCTATCTGTTTAGAGATTCTTGGATAACTCGTGCTTACCTCATCCTCTTCCCCCATTCAAAACTTTGTTCTTTGTATCCAGAGCAGTTTCTCCTCCCTTTGCTGCTCTCCTTCCCATTTCCTAGGTTAGAAACTATGAGGCTCTTCCCTCTCCTCCTCAATTGATCGAATTGTTTACTGAGTTCTATCAATTCTTCCTTCAAAACATCTGATTTGACATTTCTCCATTTTCACTGACAAACACTCAGTGGAGTTCACCATTACTACAAATTTAGAGTGCTGTTACAGCCTCCTAGTTTCTCTTATTTACTGACTGCTGCCATCATATTTTCTACCCCAGAAGCCATTGATTTCACCATGTCATTCTGCAGAGATTCTCTACTGTAATCTCTTCTCTATCTAGCCATGGTCATCGGTTCCTATTGTCACACTGGGCACTTTCCCTCACCAGGTTTTTAAAAATATACTTTTTTAGTGCCTTTTGTCTTTACCTCAAAGTCACTTTGACTCTTCTTCCCCAACATTGAATCAACCTCCTCAGACATATTGCATACCCCTTTCTCCATACTCCTGTTATACTTGTGTCCAGGACTGTGTAGGCAAATTACCTTTTGTACTAGGTGTTCAGTAATTGTTTCATGTGTGCGATTTATCTCCCTGTCTACACTGGAAGCTTCCCCAAGCAATTATTCATATCATAGGATCACTGATTCAGAGTAAGAAGGAATCTTAGAGATCATCTAGTGCAGCCTTGTTTTACAAAAGGGGAAACTGAGGCCCTGTGAAGTTAAGCAACTGGCCTAATATCATATACTTAGTCACCAGAACTAGCATTTGAACCATGTTCTCTAACTTCAGGTATAGCACTCTTTTCTGTATAACATAGACTCAGAGATAGCATAAGATATACTTTTCTTTTTGTTTTTTGAGGTGCAAGAGAACTTTTTCTCATTTTTTTTTTATCATATTTTGCCCACCAGTTATTGTCTCACTCATTTTCCCTAACCAATAATTATGAGGGAGAGAGAAAATGTATCTTAAGATGTGGTCTCTGGGTAGATAGGCTATATATACATAGATGAAATTCATAATATTACAAGGTGATAATTTTAAGTGCTTAAATGAAAAATACAGCTAGTATGATAAAATTTTGGAGGAGAGAGATGTGGGCTGGAGTTGTTGGGGAAGACTTTGTGGAAGTGATGGGATTTGACTTTGGCCCTGAAGGATTTGGTTAGATGGAGAAGCAGCAGAAGGGTATTCTGAGTGTAGAAAACAAACTGGCCAGAGGCTATGAGAATTACATGTTCAGGCCAGCCCACCTTTATTTTGGGACTATTCATACCATTGCTAGGAAAACCTTAAACCACACTGCTCAAGCAGGAATGCTACTGGTATCCAGTCACCAGGAATCCTCCAATTGGCTTCCTCAAGATCCTTTCCCAATCAACTTCTGCTGTTTGCTATTGTGTAAAGGCATCCTGCCAAGGCTTGAGTTTTTCCAGTGGAATGGGAGTAAGTCCTTGCTGCTTTTAAGGAGTGAACTCAGCTCCATTCAGAAGGAAGTACACAGTGTTCAAGGATCACATTTAACAATATACTCTTAGGTCATCGAATTAACACACTATTCTTCTCTGTTCCATGTCCACAAATGCCCAATACCAAGAATTACATTTCAGATCTTAATTTTATCATTACCTTTGGGTGCTTTTAATTCTTTCATGTTTACAAAATGCTCTACTGATTAAGTGGTATGTACTTAATCTAACAACCACATTCATATTTGTGTTCTTGGCTTGCCAAAGTATAACTCCTATTAACTTAATTTCTTCAGGATCTGTACAGACTTAAGAATGTTGGAGACTCAATCTGTCTTATCCAAGTCACATGACTTTTTACTTAACCTGTCCTAATCCTACTTCTACTTGGCCTATAGCCCTGATAAGTAGGCCCCTTCCTTATGTTGGCTCTTTACTTTTTTCAGCAGAGAGTCAGGAATGATGGGTAGGAGTTTACATCTCATATTAAGCAATTGAAACTCCATCCTCTTGGCAGTAGAAAGCCATTGCAGGTTCTTGACCAAAGTGTGACTGGAGGAAAAGGTATTTTAGAAATTAGAATAGTAGAATCTTCTACTCAGTACAGAAATTATTTCTGTAACATCCTTGATCATCCCTAGTCATATAGCTTTTGCCTAAATATTTCTAGTGATGGGTGAGTTCAATCCTTAAAGAGTCAGCTTACCTTTATTGTTGGGTAGCTTTTGGAGAATTCTTACTTAGGTCAAGTGGAAATTTGCTTTCTAGTAAATTGTACTTGTTGACTTTAGTTCTACCCTCTTCTAAATAAAAACCCTTAAGATAATTTAAGATCACACTCATGAATCTCTTTAGTTGTCTAATGTTCTTAGTTCCATTAGCTGTTTCTGAATACGATATTAATTTTTAGTCTCTTATCTCTATCTTGGTTTCCTCCTCTGACACCTCATTACTTTCACTATTAAATTGTGGCTTCTCAGATTTCTAGTAAGCATAAAGAAGACCTTTTCTTTTTTGTTTTTAATTTAATTTGTTTTTTCAATTAACAAAAATAAATTTTGTTCTTTCTCCCACCTCCCCATTGAAAAAATAAAGATAAATTATAAATTTATATAAATAAACTAAAATAAATTATTAGATTATATGTTAAGTAATTAAATAAAATTTTTAAAAAGTAATTAAATAAACAAATTAAAATAAAAACAAAACTCTTTAACAAATATGTGTTGTCCAGCAAAGCAAATTCCCCCATTATCCATGTCAGTCTCATTCTGCACCCTGGGTTAAGGAAGAACTGTCTGATGGAGCTGAACAACAACCAAATGAGGTATCTTTTGAAGGAATGACTTTCCCAACACTGAACATGTTCAGGCAACTCCGTGATTAATGGTATGACTAATCTTGATCCAGGGGAACAGATGATGGAACACACTTCTTCCCTCTTCTTTGTAGAGAAGTTGAGAGCTAATGCTATGAAGAATGTTGCATATGATAGTAATGTACAATTGCTGTGACCATTGGTTTTGCTTATATGTCTTTCCTATTACAAAGAAGGGTTCTATGAAGGGGAGCAGTAACATCAGAAAATGACTGGTATAAAAACAAAAGATATCAATAAAACTTCTAAAAACATTGTTAAATCATTAACTAAACCGTGGCCTCCAGAATTTAGCACACAGTACTCTAGGCTTGATCTGAAAAGCACATAATAAAATGGAAGTTCATTCCCATGGTCTTATCTGAACAGTGTTGTTATTTTTTAATATTTTATTTTTCTGAATACATGTAATAATTTTCAACATAAATTTCCTGAAATTATAAGATCCAAATTGTCTTCCTTCCTCCCCTCCTTCCCCACCTCCCAGAGATGGTAAGCAATTTTTTATCTGGGTTATACATGTATTATTATGTAAAACATACTTCTATGTTGTACTCATATTAGAGAATACTCATATAAAACCAAAACCCCCAAATAAAAGCCCAAATAAACTAATGTGAAAAATTGTATGCTTTGATCTGCATTCTGACTCCCAACAATTTTTTCTCTGGAGGTGGATAGCGTTCTTTGTCAGAAGTCCTTAAGAATTGTCCTAGATCACTGTATTACTAAGTATACTGAAGTCTTTCACAGTTGATCATTGTACATACAATATTGCTACTACTGTGTACAATGTTCTGGTTCTGCATATTTCACTCTGCATCAGTTCACGTAGATCTTTTCAGCTTTTTCTGAAATTATCTTGCCCATCATTTCTTGTAGCATAATAGTTTCCATCACCATCACATACCACAGTTTGCTCAGCCATTCCCCAGTTGATGGATGTCCTCTCAATTTCCAATTCTTTGCCACCACAAAGGGAGCTGCTAAAGTATTTTTATACAAGTAGGTCCTTTCCCTTTTATTATCTACTTGGTATACAGACCTAGATTAAAGGGGATGCTTAGTTTTATAGACTTTTGAGCACAGATGCAAATTGTCTTCCAGAATACTTGGATAAGTTCACAACTCCACCAGGAGCGCATTAGTATCCTAACTTTGCCACATTCCCTCCAACATTGATCATTTTCCTTTACTGTCATGTTGACCAATATGATAGGTGTGAAGTGGCACCTCAGAGTTAATTGTAATTTGCATTTCTTTGATCAAGCGATTCAGGGCATTTTTTCATGATTTTTGATAGCTTTGATTTCTTCATCTAAAAACTGCTTGTTCATATCCTTTGACCATTTGTCAATTGGGGAATGGCTTGTATGCTTATAAATTTGATTTAGTTCTCCATATAGTTGAGAAATGAAACCTTTATCAGAGATAGATGCTATAAAATTTTTTTCCCAACTTATTGTTTTTCTGCTAATCTTGATTACATTGATTTTGCTTGTACATGACCTTTTAAAATTTTAAAATTTTATTTTATAAAGATATTTTACTTTCCAATTACATGTAATAACAATTTTCAACATACATTTTTCAAGTTATAAGATCCAAATTGTCTCCTTCTCTCCATTTCTTCCCCCTTCCCAGAGATGGTAAGCAATTTGATCTGGTTTTTACCTGCATTATCTTGCAGTACAGACTTCCATATTAGTTGTTGATGTAAGAAAATAGTCACAAAACCAAAATCCCCAAATAAACTAAAGTGAAAAATTATAAGCTTTCTAACTCCAACAATTCTTTCTCTGGAGGTGGATAGCATTCTTTGTCATAAGTCCTTCAGATTTCTCCTGGATCACTGTATTGCTGAGAGTAGTTAAGTCCTTCACAGGTGATCATTCCACAATATTGCTCTTACTGTGTATGATGTTCTCCTGGTTCTGCTTATTTTACTCTTGTCAGTTTATGTAGGTCTTTCCAGCTTTTTCTGAAATCATCATATTCATTATATCTCACAGCACAGTAGTATTCCATCATCATCATATACCACAATTTGTTCAGTCATTCCCCATTTAGTGGGCATCCCTTCAATTTCCAATTCTTTGCCAACACAGGTAGAGCTACTGTGAATATTTTGGTACAAACAGGTCCTTTCCCCTTTATTATCTCTTTAAGATACAGACCTAGTAGTGGTACTACTGGATCAAAGGATATGCCCTTTGGGCATAGATCCAAATTGCCCTCCAGAATGGTTAGATCAGTTTACAACCCAACCAGCAGTGCAATAGTGTCCTAATTTTGCCACACCTCCTCCAACATTTATCAATTTCTTTTACTGTCAGATTGGCCAATCACATAGATGTGAGGTCAGAGTTGCTTTAATTTGTGTTTCTCTAATCAAGGGTGATTTAGAACATTTTTTAATATTGTTATTGATAGCTTTTATTTCTTCATCTGAAAACTGCTTATTCATATCCTTTGACCATTTGTCAATTGGAGAATGGCTTATATTCTTAAATTTTTGATTTAGTTCTCTATATATTTGAGAAATGAGACCGTTATCAGAGAAACTTGTTATAAATTTTTTCTCTTGTTTTTCTACTAATCTTGGTTACATTGGTTTTGTTTGTACAAAAATTTTAATATAGTCAGAATTATTCGTTTTATATCTCATGATGTTCTCTCTTTTGTTTGGTCATAAATTCTTCCATTCTCCATAGATCCCACAAGTAAACTATTCTATGTTCCCCTAATTTGTTATAGTATCACCCTTTATGTCTAAATCATATACCCATTTTGACCTTATCTTGGTTATAGAGTGTGAGATACTGGTCTATACCTAGTTTCTGCCATACTATTTTCCCTGAAGTTTTTGTCAAATAGTGAAATCTCATCCTAAAAGTTGAGATCTTTGGGTTTAATCCAACACTAGATTGTTAAGATTATTTACTCCTAGTCTATTCCATTGGTCCACCATTCTATTTCTTAGCTAATACCAGATTGTTTTGATAATTATTGCTTTATAGTATAGTTTGAGATCTGATACTACTAGGCTACCTTCCTTAATTTTTGTATTAATTTCCTTGATATTCTTGACTTTCTGTTCTTCCAGATGAATTTTGTTATTTTTTCAAGTTTTCTACCAAATTTTCTGGTATTTTGGTATGGCACTGAATAAGTAAATTAATTTAGGTAGAATGATCATTTTTATTATGTTAGCTCGGCTTACCCATGAGCAAATTAATATTTTCCAGTTGCTTAGATCTGACTTTATATGTGTGAAAAGTATAATTGTGTCCATATAATTTCTGTGTTTGTCTTGGCAAGTATACTCCCAAATATTTTAGATGATCTAGAGTGATTTTAAATGGAATTTCTCTTACTATCTCTTGGCTACTGGAGTTTGTTGGTAATACATAGAAATGTTGGACAGTATTTTAATGTCTAAGGTACCCTTGGGGCAGCTAGGTGGTGCAGTGGAAGAATAAGGAAGACCTAAATTCAAACAAAGCCTCAGATACTTACCAGCTGTGTGACCCTGGGCAAGTTATTTAACCCTGTTTGCCTCAATTTCCTCATCTGTAAAATGAGCCTGAGAAGGAAATGGCAAACCATTCCAGTTTGTCTGCCAAGAAGATCCCTGATGGGGTCAAGAAGAGTTGAACACAACTGAAATAAATGAACAACAACAACAATAAGGTACTCTAAGATTTTCTTGTTCTACACGTGTCACAATGTATTCTCAGAGGGGATGCTAATGGAGCATAAATTCTAGTAGATTCTGCCAAGCTTGAAAAGTTTCAGCAGCAGGTCTCAGAGCTAGGCAAAGAGAGGGCTGAGGACTTGTCAAGACAAATTGAGAGGCCAGTCACCAGGTTGACTGCAGGAGGTTAAATTTTTAGGCCCCAGTTACTCCCAAAAATAGTCTTTCTTTTAGGAAGGAGGGATATTGGGAGCTTGCACTGGTAAAGGGACCATACCAATGAAACCACAGATCCTGGAAGTATCGAAATGGTTAGCTTTTTTCAGCCATGTGACATTGTTGATGTCTATTGGACTTTTAGTTAACTAACATAAAACTGGCCTCACTCATCATTGAGTAGCTGCTTTTTTTCAACCTAAATATGGGGAGGGGTATTAAAAAAATAATAATGATAACTTATAGTGCTTTATAAATGTTCCTATTTGCACGTCATAACAGCTCTATGTGTTAGGTAATGAAAATGTTATGCCCACCCATTTTATATTTATTACCAATTACATGTAATAACATTTCTGCATAAGTTTTCTAAAATTATATGATCCGACTTGTCTCCCTCCCTTCTTCCCTCCTCCCCCATCCTAGAGCTGGCAAACAATTTCATATGCCGCCCATTTATCGATGAGGAAACTGAAATTTAGGTTAAGGGACTTATCTAGGTTTACATGGCTCATAAATGGTCAAACAGACTTACCCAGTCTTCTTTCTACTCTACCATGTTTGTGGCTTTATATTTATCTGTTAAATTTCATTTTGTTGGGTTCAGCTTGGCATGGCAGCCAGTCAAGATCATTTTGAATTTTGATCCTGATACTGTATTAGCAGGAGAAGCCGGATGACAATAGATAGAGAGGCCTTGAAGTTGGGAAGACATGTGTTCAAGTGCTGCCTTCAGCTCTCAGTGCCCCAGCCAATTCTCAATGACTGTTAGTTACAGATGAGTTTCTGTTCTACATTAGTAGAGGAGGCTTCAACAATGGAACTTACCTACATGGACAAAATAACAAGTCTAGACTCCCTTTCCCCTCACAAAAAATGTAGAAGCTATTCCCTTTTAGATTTTCATGGTCAAAGATTTAATAAGCAGACTTTCTCCATTTTTTCCCCAAGTCTCTAGCTAAACATCACGAGTAGGATGGGACTAAGGGCAAAGCCTTCTAGTTGGCAATGATCCACTGGTCTTTTAAGAGATTGCTCATCCTTAAAGTTCACTAGTCATATTTTGTACCGATCATAATATCTCTAAACCAGAATTTCTTCATCTAGAAAAGAATGATAATAAGGTTGACCTTAGCTCCCACAGGGTTCTTGTGAGGATCAAATGAAGTAACAGATTGGAAAGTGTTGTCATTGGAATTTTTTTAACCCCTTACTTTCTGTCTTAGAATTAATACTGAGTATTGGTTCCAAGGCAGAAAATCAGTCAGGGCTGGTCAGTGGGGGTTAATTGACTTGCCTAGAGTAGCCCAGTTAGGAAGTGTCTGAGGCCAGATTGGAATCCAGGCCCTTCCATCTCTAGGCCTGGTACTTTATTGACTGAGCCACCCAGCCACCCCCATCATTAGATATTGATGATGATATTGATTAGGTAGTATTATCTGGATTGAGTTCTTCTACCATTTGAGAATCTATCACATCCTACCATTATTCAGCTCACATTTAGCAGTTTATCCATAAGAATAGAAGCCACTTCTGGCCAGCCTTGTACATCTACTAGCTATGTGACCTTGGACAAGTCACTTAACCCAGTCACCTCCATTTTCCCATCTGTAAAATAAGGATCATAATGGTTCCTTCTTCCCAGGGTTGTAGCAAGGGTCAAATGAAATAATATCTGTAAAGCATTTAGCACCCAATTCCCAACATATAGTAGGTGCTATATAAACATTAGTTGTTATTATTACTGTTATTATTCCTAATGTAATTCTTACCAGTGCTTGATGTTCTGTGCATGTTCTTTTTCAGTCAATCAACAAGCATTTCTCAGACATCTGCTGTATGCCAGGCACTGTGTTGAGTGCTGGGGATATATAGAGACAAGAATAATCTGTTCTGCTTCCTGGTCTCCAGGAGTTCATATTCATTGAGTTGTTGAACAATACACTAGCAGCTGGGGGATCAGGAAAGGCTTCATGTAGAAGCTGTCATTTGAACTATGCTTTTTTTTTTTTTTTAATCCTTACCCCTTCTGTCTTAGTATCGGTTCTAGATATTAAGAGCAGCAAGAGATAGGCAATAGGATTTAAGCTACTTGCCCAAGATCACACAGCTAGGAAGTATTTCAAGCCAGATTTGAATTCGAATCCTGACTCCAGGCCTGGCACTCTGTCCACTGAGTCACTTAGCTGCCCCTTTTCTCTATATTTTAAGAAATGATGAACTAAGGTGTTAACTCAGTGAGTGGTGAAGAGAAGAACATGAAGATGCTGGGGGGGGAGTATAGAAAGGGCAAAAGGTAGCAACTGAATGGATAGGAGGATGAGGAAGAGTGAGGAGTTAAGGAGAAGACTGGAAGGGTGGTGAGGCCTTCAACAGAAACAGAGAATTTGTCAAGGTGAATATGTTTGGGGGAAAGGATGAGGAGTTCTATTTTAGACACAGTGAGTTTGATGTACTTACAGAATATTCAGTTCTAAATGTTCACTAGGCAAGTGGTGATACAGCATCGGAGTTCAGGAGAGAGACTAGGGATGGATATAGAGATCAAGGAATCATCTGCATAGAGATGAGAATTAAATTTGGTCACCAAGATGGCAGCTAGGCAGTTCACTGCCTAGAGTCAGGAAGACCTGAGTTCACATTCCCACACTAGTTCTATGATCCTGGGCAAAGAATCTTCATCTCTGCCTCACTTTACTGAACTAGAAAATGAGGATGAAGTAATATCTACCTCCCAGGGGGGTGAGGAGCACTAAGCACAGTACCACAGTACTTGGCACATAAATACTTGTTTCTTCACTCCCCATTGAAGAAAATGAGAATCTCTGACCTTTTTTTAATAAGACCCCAGATATTAGAATTAGTCAGTATTTAGCTAAAGAAAGTGATTAATCTGGGATACTGAAGGATATTAAGTAGGATTAGTGCATTTTGAAGCTAAATATGTTTAATTAGTTTTCTCTATATTGTAACTTTCTATAAACCAGCATTTTGCAATAAGGTGCGGCTCAGAAGGCCTGTGCCTTCTAAGTGGAAGGCCCCTACAGGCCATGCCCTCTGAAAAGAAGGCTTGACCATATATGGCACACACAGATATCATAACCAGTACCAAATGATTTTGAAGATTATTGCTTTGTGGTATAGTTTGAGATCTGGTGTCCACCTAGGGTTCCTCCCTTCCCACTTTTTTTTTTTGTTGTTATTTATCAATTTTCTTAGGATTTTGTCTAGTTTTATAAAGTAATCCTTTGGTAATTTGATTGGTATAGCATGAATGAGTAAATTAATTTACCTATTATTGTCATTTGTATCATATTAGCTTAACCTAGCCATTAGCAATTAATGTTTCTTCAGTCATTTAAATTTATTTATTTGTTAAAGGGTGTTTCATAGTTGTATCCCTATGTGTGTCTTGTCAGGTAGCCTCCCAGGTGTTTTATACTGTATGTAGTCATTTTATTTATTTGTTTGTTTAATCCCTTACCATCCATCTTAGAGTCAATACTGTGTACTGGCTCCAAGGCAGAAGAGTGGTAAGGGTAGGCAATGGGGGTCAAGTGACTTGTCCAGGGTCACACAGCTGGGAAATGTCTGAGGACAGATTTGAACCTAGGACCTCCCATCTCTAGGCCCGGCTCTCAATCCACTGAGCTACCCAGCTGCCTCCTATGTAGTCATTTTAAATGAAATTTCACTCTTTATCCCTTCCTTCTGGGTTTTCTTGGTAACAAACAGAAATAGTGATAATTTATATGAATTTATTTAGTATTATATAACTTCGCTGTAGTTATTGTTTTAAGTTGTTTTTTTTTTTTTAGTTGAGCCTTTGGGGTTTTCTAAATAAATCATCATTCCATCTGCAGAAAGGGATCATTCTGTATCCTTTTTGCCAGTGCTTATTCTCTCAATTTCTTTTTTGTTGTCTTATTATTAGAATGAGCATTTCTTGCACTATATTGAATCATAATGGTGATAATAGACATCCTTGCTCTGCCCCTGATCTTATTGGAAAAAGCCACCAATGCTTTGTGTCATTTTTGTGCATCCAAGTTTGTGGATTTCTGTACATAGATACTTTCTTTTTTTAAAAAATTAACTCTTACTTTCTGTAATAACACTTAAGATAGAAGGGCAGAGTGTAGGCAAACAGAGTTAAGCAACTTGCCCGGGATCACACAGCTAGGAAGTATCTGAGGTCAAATTTGAACCCAGGTCCTCCTGACTCCAGGTCTCACACTCTGTCCAATGAGCCACCTAGTGGTTCCCACATATATAATTCCTAGGTACAGTTCTAGGTACACATATTAGTGTACCTTTCAAATTATATATTAGTACTACCCATCCCTTCTCTTAGACCTATTTCTTTTGAATAAGGTATTCAGTTCCATTTCTGTAGCTCAGTCCATGATTCCCTGTTTCAGTAATATCTGTGAAATTTTCATTTATTGCCTTAAAATTTTCAAGCTCACTTCGTTAACAGTTTGACTTTTCTTTTGATATAAATACACACAACACCTTGTGTATAGTTACTAACCTGCTCCCCTGATTTTTTCATCCTAGAATTTCAGGTCCTACTATCATTATGTTTCTTCATTCTATTTCATACACAGCATCTTCCATAGCATTCAGTTTTACGTATTTTATTAAGGTTTTCCATCTGTCCCTTTCACAATTCATTCTAAAGCCTTCTCATGCAGATCCCCACTTCTCCTGACAAACATTTTTTTTTTTCATTTCTGAGATGTGAGTTTTACTCCAGCATCATAGGCCATGGTCCAGGGAATCAAATCATCCTGTTTGATATGAAATTGCCATGGCCAGATAATCGTACTTCCCTTTCTGATCTGTAGCTTTAAAGTTTGCAGAGTGTTTTTAATAGATTCTCATTTGAGCAATATTGCAGATTGGGAAACCAAGCCAGAGAGAGGATAAATGATTTCTCCATAGTCACACAGCTGATGAGTATCAGAGTCAGAATTTGAGCTTAGACTTTTCACCAAGTTAGTATTCCCAGTTTCCCATAATTCATTCCAGATAGGCTATTTTCATTGTGTTCACTGTGTACATTGGGCCATTTGGCCTCCTACAGCTACTATTTCCTGCTCACTTTTTCTTCCTTCCGATTTCCATTCTATACTTAGAGTTGTTAAAGTTGAATACATTGTGAAGGCATTTTTTTCCCTCAACTTGTTACCTCCTTTTCACCCTAGGAATTTCCTGTCTTCTGAAACAGGAAATAGGAGACCTTTTTATTTTGTATGTCTTTCAGACTGGGAAACTAAGCCTGAGATCAAGCAGTCTTCTCCAAAGCATGACTTTTCTGAAGAAGGATCATCCCATGGGGAGATAATAGAAAGATTCACAAGGGATGGTCCCTGGGAGTCTATGTTTCTAGAAAGCTGGGACTGTAAGGGCCAGTTAGAGAGAGATCAGGGACATCAAGAGCATATGAGGCAAATGACAATTGCACACATGAAAACCTCCACTGGAGACAAAGGTCATGAATGTAATGAATTTGAGGGAACTTTCAGTCTGAAGTCAATCCTTGTTACACAGCAGAAAGCCCCCACAGAAGAAAGCCTTCTTACTTGTGATGCACGTGGTAAAGGCCTCAAAAAGAATTCAGACCTAGCTAAACTTCAGAAACTGTATGGTGTAAAGAAAGCTTGGAAATGTGGGGAATGTGGGAAAGGCTTTAGGAACAGATCGGCTCTTATTGTCCATGTGGGAATTCATAGTTCAGATAGACCTTTTAAATGTACAGAATGTGGGAGCGCCTTTAGGCAAAACTCATCTCTTTTGAAACATCAGAGGTCACACACTGGAGAGAAACCCTTTAAATGTAATGAATGTGATAGGGCCTTTAGTCAGAGCTCATCTCTTATTGACCATCTTAGAATTCACACTGGAGAAAAACCTTATGAATGCACTGAATGTGGGAAAGCTTTCAACAAGAGTACACATCTTACTCAACATCAGAGAACTCATACTGGAGAAAAACCATATGAATGTGTTGAATGTGGGAAAGCCTTTACCCGGAGCACACATCTTACTCAGCATCAAAGGATTCATACTGGAGAAAAACCCTATAAATGCATTGAGTGTGGGAAAGCCTTCAAGGATGCTTCATCCCTAAATCGACATCAGTTCATTCATACTGGAGAGAGACCATATAAATGTGGTGATTGTGACAAAGCTTTCAGTGGCCTCTCAAGCCTTATTCAGCATAAGAGAATCCATACTGGGGAAAAACCTTATGGATGTAAGGAATGTGGGAAAGCCTTCAGCCAGAGTTCATCCCTTACAAAACATCAGAGATTCCATACTGGAGAGAGACCATTTAAATGCAATGCATGCGATAGGGCCTTTAGCCAGAGTTCATCCCTAATTCATCACCAGAAAACTCATACTGGAGAGAAACCCTTCAAATGTAATGAA
This sequence comes from Gracilinanus agilis, assembly GCF_016433145.1. Classification (NCBI taxonomy): domain Eukaryota; kingdom Metazoa; phylum Chordata; class Mammalia; order Didelphimorphia; family Didelphidae; genus Gracilinanus; species Gracilinanus agilis. The sequence goes on along the minus strand of NC_058136.1, from coordinate 33,376,401 downwards.
TGTGGAAAAGCTTTCAGCCAGAGCATACACCTTACTGAACATCAAAGAATTCATACTGGAGAAAAACTCTACAAATGTAAAGAATGTGGGAAAGCATTCAGTCGAACTTCATCCCTTATTGACCATCAAAGAATCCACACTGGAGAGAGACCCTATGAATGTAATGTATGTGGGAAAGCCTTCAGCCAGAGTTCATCTCTTACTAAACATCAAAGAACTCATACTGGAGAAAAACCCTATGAATGTAATGAATGTGGGAAAGCATTTAGCAAGAGCTCATCCCTCACTCAACACCAGAGAATTCACACTGGAGAGAAACCCTACGAATGTGGTGAATGTGGGAAAGCTTTCAACAAGAGTACACACCTCACTCAGCATCAGAGAATTCACACTGGAGAGAAACCTTATGAATGCAATGAATGTGGGAAAGCATTCACTAGGAGCACACACCTTACTCAACATCTTAGAGTTCATACTGGGGAGAAGCCCTATAAATGTGATGAATGTGGAAAAGCTTTCAGTGACACTTCGTCCCTTACTAGACATAAGTTCATTCATACTGGGGAGAAACCCTTTAAATGTGATGAATGTGGGAAAGCCTTTAGTGGCCTCTCGGGCCTTATTCAACATCAACGAACTCATACAGGAGAGAAGCCTTATGAATGTAATGAATGTGGCAAAGCCTTTAGCCGGAGCGCTCACCTCATTGAACATAGGGGAACTCATACTGGAGAGAAACCATACAAATGTAAAGAATGTGGAAAAGCTTTCAGTCAGAGCTCACACCTTACAAAACATCAGAGAACACATACTGGAGAGAAACCCTATAAATGTTGTTATTGTGAGAGAGCCTTCAGCCAGAGTTCATCTCTTATTCAGCACCAGAAGATTCATGCTGGAGAGGAATACTGTATGTAAAGAATGTGGCAAAACTTCCAATCTCATGCTTGGATGATCCTTCAGGCCTTATCCAGCATCGGAAATCTTGCTTTGTGAACTTAGTGGATCAACAAATGTGTCTTGAGCACCCACTATGTACATAAGGTTACATGGAATAATTTACACAAAGAAATGTTAGGCCCTCTTACAAAAATGTTTCCCTCTTCTAAAAGTTCTTGTGGATTGAGGGGTGACCCTAGATGGGGGGGTGGGGGGAATCAGAGTTAGGTGGTTAAAAAATTAAATGTTGTAAATGTGGAGTCTTGAGTATCTTTCTAAATATTGTAATGGAAGACAATGGGAATTTCCAAAAGCAGTGTATTCCTTTACATGTTAATGTGTATTTGAGCTTCTGAATCCCTGGGAATCCCTTGCAAAGAAGAGGAAGCTGCCAAGAGGTTCTGCCAAGATGGGGTGGGTAGAGTTATGAAACTCTTAGGGGCACTTTTGAGGAGACTTGTATGAGCATGGAGAAAATCAGAGAATTCTAAGCATTGGTAGGGAACTTACAGGTCATTAAGTTCAGGGATTTTCACACTTTTTGAACTCAAAAAAACTTTATATTAAAAAAAGTCAGAACTTTGATTCGTGTTAAAATTTAAAATGTGTAAATATTAGTGACATTGAGAATGGAAATTGTTGGATTTGTAATGAATATCTTTATGTTCCTTTACTTGGCTCATGTTCAAACAGATATAACAGTTTCCCTTGTATTCTAAGTTTAATACTAACTAGTGGAAAATCTGCTACATGTGTATTTTTGAAACTCACCTTTTGAAGTAAACTTTATTGAGATTCACTCACATAAACGGTATGTTTCTTTCACTTGGCGTCCAGAGCACTATATTCCACAGCATCACAGCACTGGCTCATTATGCTACAATGTTGGATTTTGGATGGCTACAGGATGAAGCAGGCTTGGGGCGATTGGGACCAGGTAGCCAGTTAGATTAGAGGGATCTGATGGGTCTCACAGGTATAGGTAAGTTATCAGGATATAGAGGGTGGTCATGTGTATATACAAATGAAACAACAGACTTCCGTGGTATCACCATGGGCAGGGTGGGGGAGAAGTAGAAAAGATTGAACCTAGACCAAGGTAGAAGTGGGCAGATAGTGAGTGTTCAAATAGGCTGGCTCAGGGTCTGGAAGGATAAGGAGAACAGACTGAAGATATCTAAGGAAGGGATCTGAACACAAAAAGATTTGTTAGTAGGAGGTCAGAAATAGCCTGAAACCCAGGTGTATAGGGACTAGAGAATTAGGGTAAAAGTTCAGCACAGACAGGATAAGCAGTCAGTGTTAGCAAGTGGATGGTGATTGTTGATCCTAAAGGAGAAGTCATATTTCCTCCCTGGCCTTGGGCTGATGTCCCTGGCTCAGTGTGGACAAACAAGGGTTGTCAGGTGCGTGTTGCCTATTAATCTGCCCTTGGTTACAAAGCAGAAGGAAAGAACAAGGGCCTTCCTGAGGATCATTAATATCTTTAACAGGGTCTGTTCTCAGTACTCTCTTTGGAGATCCTATTTTTTGAGTGCACCTAATAAAAGACTCAGATTCTTATAAGCACGTGACCCTGATGCCCAAGCTCCCATAACCAGTCTTCTGGTCAGCCAGAGGATGGGGTCATCCCCAAACTATTTTAGTACTGAAAATCCACCAAACTAGAGTACCTATTGCCCTGAATTATATCATTGAGAATGAGGAGGGAACAACTGACTAGGGAATGGGTTGCCTTGTTAAGGTTCAAGAAGGGAATGTGGTTTTTAAGGGAACCCAGAAGGGTAAATTTGAATCCATTAGGAGAAATCTATCCAACATAATGAAAATTCAGTGGTATTCACTTTTGAAACTCACTGAGAACTGCCTATTCATGTGGTGCTCAGGGGTCTTTGTATCATGCATAAAATGGTGGCAGTTGGGTTGACCTGGTCTTTGTTTAGCTGTTTTGAACCTCTAGAATAATAATTAGTTAAAGGTGTCTATGAATAAGCTTCAGATCTTCCCTGGGTGTTTGGGCCAGGGGTTTTGACACCAGAAAACATTCCATAACACCTACTCAGTAGATTTCTCTTACTTGGAGCTACTATTCTGTCCATAACAGGAATTGTGGGATTATAATTTGTCTCTGACCAAAGCAGAACTCAAACTTGGAATCAAGTTTCAGGAAAGATCATCCTCTTCAGGACAAGACAATGTGGGAACTTTACATCACCTTCTCCTTCAGCATCAATGGCCATTCTACAGGTGAGTGCATGGGGTTCGGTGGAGATACTGGGCTGTAATTCTGCCTCAGAAGGTGTTGTCACTAGTACCCGTCACATGATGGATGTGAACCAAGTTAAAAAATGATGGCCTGAGCCTCTCCTGCTGAGCTATATTCCCATGGGAAAGCCATAAACTCAGATTTCTCTCCAGGTCCCTCTGTGACTTTTCAGATACTGCTAACCCTAGGGATGTGCTCAGAGGAGACCTCTGTCTCCTTTCATCCTCACAGCTTCCCTTTTAAATAACATGTCTCTGTACCTGATTCTCACCTGTCTTGATCTGGTTCATGTAAATACACTTAGTAACAACTTTAAGAGAGAAGGGCAAGTGCTTGGGATTTCCAAGACCTTTGACCGCAGCACCCTTATGGTATCCATCCTCCCTGAGAGGTTGTTGCAGAATTCACCCCAGCAACTAGCTGGGTAACTAGCACTAGACTCAGACTGCCAACTTCTTGAACTCACAGGTTACCAACTGGACTAGAAATGTCCATCTTCAAGATTTCTGTTCCTGGGCTCAGGGAAAGAAACCCAAAATAAAAAAGGCAGCTGGACTTAAGGTGCGATCTCATGTCTGCTGGCATGTTTTTTGGTTGCCATTGGGCAGCTGTGTGAATCTCAAGTGACATGCTCAAAACTTTGAGAATCATTTATGGTCCTGGGGACCAGTAAGGAATTTCTGTCATCCCTGAACTCAAGTCCTCCAGTGCTAAGAAGGCTCAATGAGAGGTGGCCTGGTCCAGGAAATGGGGGAGGAGGTGCCCTCCTCAGATTACCCTGTTAGAGAAGCAAAGCCATACTATGGCTGGTGCGGGGGTAGAGGAAATCAGCCCTTCTTGTTCCTCCCCCAAGTATATGAGCAACCTTTTCTTGGGCTCTGCTGAGCTCTGTCAGGAGATAAGGTCAGCCTATTTATTCCGAAAAGGGAGAGTACATCTACTGAAGTCACCTAAAGAACTCCCCTTTGTCTTAAGGAAGATAAAGGAGGCACTTAAAGCAAGGTCAAATTAAGACTGGGCTGATTTGTTAGAAGAGGTAAAGGAAGGGTTAGGCACAGACAAATTTCTATTGATGGAAACAACATGCACACAGATAAGTAAATATAAAATAGATGCCAGATAGATAATTTGGGGAGTGACATAAAGGAACCAACAGCTGCAATCTGGAAAGACCTCTTGGAGAAGGTGTGGCTTAAGCTAAACTTGAAGGGAACTAAGGATTCTAAAAGATAGAAATGAGGAAAGAATGCATTATAGACATGGAGCACAGTCTGTACAAAGGCATGGAAGAAGCAGCTCAGTTGTCTCGGGTCAAGCACAACATGAAGAGCCATATGTGAAGCAGAATGATATGCTTAATAAGGCTGGAAAAGTAGTCTGGGACCTTAGGGGTAAGAGGGAGCCATGGGAATTTGTTTTTGGAGAGGGAGGAGAGATGTGACATATGCCTTAGGAAGATCCCTTGAAAGAACTGGAGTGGAGAGAAACTTGAAGACGACCCACCAACAGGTTACTGGACTAGTTCAGGCATCAGGTAATGGGGGTTTGCACCAGGGTGGTGGCAGTATCTGAGGAGATAAGGGAATAGATTATAAAATATCATCATCATTCACATTTTACAGATGAAGAACATAGTAGGCTCAAAGAGAATAGAACTGACCAGGGCCTCATGGCTTATAGGCTTTAGACTCAGGATTTGAATCAGGATCCTTGAAATCCCATCTGGCCCTCTCACCAGAAGTTCCTTTGGTAGTTGCCTTTCTCTTTTGAATTGGTTTCTTCCTGAGCTTATTTTGAGGGACAGCCTTTTCAGGAATCTTCTTTACTCCCTAATGCCCCAGCTCTGGTTAGACTCAACCATAGGAACCACCACAGTCTGTTTGCATATACACAAGGAACCTAAACTTATCACAGAGACTTCTAGGACTTATAGCTTTCCTGAATATAGGTGACCATGACAATATCAACCAGACTTTTAGGGGGGAGGGGAGTGGGTGGGATTGTCTTATGTTCAGATCAGTTTGCTAGTTTTCATACAAATAGTTGTAGAGGAGTGTTTAGATACTAAAACCCAGCAAAATCTTGACTTTAAGAGTCAAGAGACCTTGGTTGAAATCTCACCTTTGCTATTTATTAGTATGTGACCTTAGGCAAATTACCAAAGTGCTCTCTGCTTCAGTTTAATCAGTAAAGTGAAGATTAGAAGGCTTAAACTACAAAGTCTTATAGGGTTGTAAAGAAAATGATTCCTAAATTTCAAAGGGTAATAGAAAGGAAAGCCCACAAATGGCCCTCTGCTCATCCTTTCTATCATTATCCATATACACCTACTTTTTATAAAACGTAATGGGAACCTGGAAGTGTCACTGAGATTTCTGGGAATTGTTCAGCTTTTCTTGAATGTAGGATAGATGGTGTGATTTCTACATGTAATTATCTCTAAGGAAGACAGAGCTGGAATCCAGGGTCCTAGAGATGATCCCATCCAACTTCCTCATGTGACAGATGAAGAAACTAGGGTCCAGAGAATTCTGGGAATTCCCTAAGGCCTCATGGTCAAGCACTGCTTCTGGATGGGGAGGTTAGTTGGATCCTCTCTCCATTATGGAGGCCTTTGCCTGTCATGGTTCCAGTGGGGCAATGTGACAATTAGAAATCTAGCTCTGACCCCGGCATTTTCACAGCAATATGCCACATACAGTAGCAAACCTTCCCCTGGAGCAGAGATTCAAACTAAAATGCTGATGACAGCTTCTTCAGCTCCTCTACCTTTTAGAGAGGTCTGCCAAAGCAATGAGAGAGATGCTACTGGGTATAAAGTAGTCCTATATTTTTTATCTATCTTAAGTGATGCTTGTGTTACAAACTATTTGATATAGTCATGCCTTGTCAGAAGTGAACTGTCTGGGGGCTCCCAGAGAGACACGCCTGGAGACGGGAGGTCCTGGATTCAAATTTGGCCTCAGCTACTTCCTAGCTGTGTGATCCTGGGCAGGCAAGTCACTTAACCCCCATTGCCTAACCTTTACTGCTCTTTTGCCTTAAAACCGATAGACAAAATGTAAGAGTTTAAAAAAAAAAAGTGAACTGTCAAAAGGCTGAAAGTTTATGCAGGAAAATTATCTTTCTCAAATGAATGCTAGCCACAGAATAATTTCAGTTCACCAAATAAGGGAATTACAGAATTTTCCACTTTTAAGGGACCTCAGTGGACAATGTAGTCTAACCCATTCAATATACCAGCCATTCCTTGAAGATGTCCAGATAAGGGAAACCTACCATCTCCTGAGCTCATTTCTCTTATAGGCAGCAGTTTGTTAGAAAGTTTCCCCTTACATCAGGCCCAGCCTCTTTGCAACTTGCTCCTAATGTTCCTGGGTCAGAATATCCTGTGTGAAAACACAAATCCAAATGTACATAAATGGGCTACATGTAATGACTGGCTGTTCAGCCAAAAGGTGGTCTATGGTCCCATGATATGGCAGGTTGTTGTCTGATTACAGTTAGCTGAAAGGTGAATTTTTTCATGTTATGAAGGAAAATAATAGACCAATGTCTGTCTGAAATTCAGCACTACCCTGATCGCTGAGACAGGCCTTATAAATGGCAAACTCCAGATATTCTAAATTTTGATTTAGATGCAACTCTCTGCCCTCTCCCAAACTTCATGTTTTATTTAATGTTGCTAATAGAAGTCTATAGGTGAGGTACAGAAATGCCATAGGCCAGTGGCTCCCAAACCCTGGAGATTAATTTTTAAAAATTTTAATAGCAATTAATAGGAAAGATAAATGCACCTGTGGACATCACCGCCCTACCCTGGATCACTGCAGCACCCACCAGGGGACGGTAGCGCCCACTTTGGGAATCACTGCCATAGACCATTTATATTGGGAACAAGTCCTGATAGATGGAACAATCCAGTGCTATCTGTACCGTATCTGGGATTAATTTTGAGGATTCAGAAGGAGGTAGTAGTATGGGTATGTTGCTAACCTACTAGATTGGGAGCCAGTACAACAGGAGAGTAGATAGAACTCAACTGAAAGAGGATTTGTACTTAATCCCCAGTTTGAAATATAATTTTGCTTAAAACAAATTTTTGTAAAGGTATTTTATTTTACCAATTACACATAACAAATTTCCATGTAAATTTTCCAAAGTTAGTTGCTATTTATTGAATTGAGCCTATCTTGAGACTTAACACCCAGGAAACATCTTTAAGATATATACTGCATATGTATATAAATATAAATTTTTAAATATATATAAAAGGAAAGCAGGGAAAAAAATCCAAATTGTCTCCCTCCGTCCCATCCCTCCCCTTTCCCAAAACTGGTAATCAATTTGATCTGGGTTATGCATGTATTATCATGCAAAACACATTTCCATATTGTTTATTTTTGTAAGAGGATAATCATATAAAAACAAAATCCCAAAATAAAAACCCAAATAAACTAAAGCAATAAATCATATGCTTTGATCTGCAATTGAAATATAATTTCTAAAAATGAGGAAGGGTAGATGAGTGGTAAGCACCCTGCTCTACTACTGATCGATACTGATTCCAGGCATTATACTTCCTAGTGGCCTGGTTTGAGTTAGACTTTGCATGAAAGAGAAGGATGTCAAGGCTTGCTAAATTCAGCAAGGAGCAAGTAGTATGGGAATTCCTTCCCAGAACTCCTAGGGAAATTTATGTTTTTCTGAATCTTGATACCAGAGAAAAATTGGTTAAGAAATTAAAGGAAAGTGTAGATTCTTCTTCAAGAATTAAAGACTCGTCAACATAGAGGCATTACTGGTTCAAAGGAATACAGGTCAAAAGCATTAGCAGGAAATGCTGACATGCAGAGTCAGAAGTGAAGGCCAACATTTCCAGGAACGAGGACAGAAGCAGCCATGGTCTAATCAGTCACTGTCACTATATCACTGTGTGTTCTTGGCTCTATCTGATAAGTGAGTCATTCTTCCAAATAAAATAGATATTACTCAATTTACATGCATAATATACTTTATATAAATCTGTGGGTGGCATCATTAAAAATAACAAGTTTCGGAAGCAAAATAAATCCTTTGTAGTGCTGTTAACCTGGCTAGATCTGAATGTTACATTATTCAAATACTACTCAATAATGTTTTCTGGTGTTTTCCAATGTTAGAGAATTCATTATAGGCCCCATTTCTTTTTTTAGATATCCATAATGTTGAGTAGAATATGAAGAATCCTAGAAGTGTTTTTAAGAAAGATAAAGGCAATCAGCCAGTTCATTGCTAGATAAGTTTTAAATTATTGGCATATCATCTTGATGCATAATAACAAATCATGCATATATTAGTTTTTTAATAGAAAACCCCAGAAAGTTTTAGTGTAACTATTACAGAAACATCATTCACTGTTTTATTATCATGGTCATTCATTATTATTTTTAAACACTGGCAATGTGTTTTGTTATGAAAAATGTTATGAAAAATACAGGATGACTGAGGATTTGGGGAATTTCCAAGAATGTTGATTTCTCAATCCCAACTTGGAAATACTAGAAGCAAGAAACCAACTTCTGCTCACATTCCACCAGAGGAATGCAGTAGATATCATAGATGACCTTTGAGATGCCTTTCAACTTTGAGATAAGTGACACAAGTGTTTCCTAGTCCAAGGAAGCCTATTTATGACTCAGTGTCAGAAACTTTAAATGGAGCCATTCAATTTGGTGAACATAAACTGGGGGGAATGGGAAAGAGAAAGGTCAAAACCCCCAGGTTAAGCCATATATATATGTATTATATATGTCTGTATTAAATATAATACGTATTGTATATGTATTATATATATATAGTGTGTGTGTGTGTGTGTGTGTGTGTGTATTTTAAACCCTTGCCTTCTGTCTTAGAATCAATACAAATATCAGTTCCAAGGCAAAAGAGTTGTAAGGGCTAGGCAGTTGGGGTTAAGTGACTTGCTCAAGAGTCTCACAGCTAGGAAGTGTCTGAGGCTAAATTCAAACCCAGGTCCTCCTGACTCCACGCCTCACTCCTAATCCACTGAAACACCTAGCTGCCCTAAGATATATCCTCTTACATGCCACTCTTCAGGTTGGCTTCTTCCAGATTCTTCTCTCTCCTTTCTTGTAGGTATCTAATGATTCTCTTTATGGAATCTATGTTCTACAAATATCTAGGATCCCTGTGCTTTGTTGTTAAAAGTAATTTATAATTGAATTGTATTTTAATATATTTTACATGTTTATACAATTAAATTATAATTAAATTTGTAAAAGGGTTTGTTACAGGTAGAAAAGAATATAGCAACTATTGCTGTGATCATTCTTGTTAAGAGTCCAAACTACCAATAAGAGCTTTTATCAAAAATAATTTATAAAAGGATCTATTCTAGGTAGAACTTGGAAATAGCCAACTGTTTCCAAACAATCAGGAGAGGGTAGACTATGGGAACTCTACCCTGAAAATAAAAATCTCTCAGAAGGAAACCATAGATCAATTTGCCTGAGATTGTCAAACTGGACAATAGAAATCCTGAGTGGCATTTATTATCCCTAGTCTTGCAAAACCTAGGATCTTGGGTAGCAGATTTCAGTCCTAAAACAAGGAAGCAGGGAAGCCCTACCTATTAGATGTGATCTCGAACACCCCATTTACTCAGAAGCCAGGCTCTCAGCATCCTCAATGGGGTGAAATACAATCAAGATAGGGGCATATGAAGCTCGTAGAGACAGACTTCTCTGATTTCTCTGCTTCTAATCATGCCCCAAGTGTAACTCCCCTCAAAACATGCTACCACAATAGAAAATAGGTTTGACGAAACTAAGTTACATTTTCACTTTTTCTTAAGGTCTGTGTGACATTTAGAAATGTTGGGTCTTTTTCTTAGTAATTTTTAGTAAGAAATGTTAGACTAATGCTGATGAAAAATGATGCCCTCTGAAATAGTGCATCAAGTACAGAATGAACTTTCTATCTCTCCTATTATCTTCTCAGATCCCTCAGATCTGATTAATATGGAAAAACAGCTTTTAATGAAGCTAATACCACCTTACCTGAAATATCTTAATATCACCCTAAATATTGTTTTCTAAGGTTTCAAAAGAGATGTAGCCACATTCTCTCTATCATACCTATTTTTCTGAGCAAAACATAGAAACTGCACTACTCAATTCTATAGATTATTTTGACCCCTTTAAGAAAAAAAACCTAAATTAAACCTAAGATTTAATTAGTACTATCCTCAAGAGATATATATCCTGGACTTTTGACTTTCTTGAAAAAGTAGCCTTGCTTTCTGTCACATGCATCCTTCTCAAGAAGACAAACTGATGTAGACTTAGTTACATTACCCACAGAGCACTTTGCCAAGGCTCAATTTTCTAACCCAGCTCATTTTTTTCCACTGAAGAAAAGGCAAGGTTCTGCTTAAACCACGGGGCACTTACATTCTGGCAAAGCATCACAACAGACCAGTTACATCAAGGCCATCTAGATTCTCTACTTGTATAGCCATCATCTTACAGCTTATTACAGTCATGGGCAACCTTTTGAGCTTGGTGTGTCAAAATTCGCCAAAAAAAAGAGCATAACTCGGGTGGTTTGTCACTTTGAGAAAAAACTCATAATTTTGTGATATTTATAGTTTAAATAACAAAAAATGTATAATTGTAATATAGAACTGTATTTAATAAACCAAAATAGGTAAATTAATATAGGTAGAATTGTCATCTTGGTGCAGTGTCTACACTACACTATAGTAAATGTTTCATCCTCAGCACACAGCCCCACACTTCTCTGTATGTGGCCACATGTGGCTGCTTGTCATTGAAAAAGGCTACACATATCATAGGTTTGCTTATTACTATGATGCAGTGAATGTTCCCTCCCCACCAAGACTAACATTAGGGTCCCTACATTGGAAATCTAGGGCTTCTTTCAGAGGTCACATGAGACTTAGGCTTGCCCCTTCACTAAATATCCTTGCCCAGAAATACAGATCTACTCTGTAACTGATGAGCCTTCAGTGTGCCAAAGAACAGGACACATTTCTGAAGAATTCCATCATTTACAAGTGGTTTCTTCACAAGAATATCATGAGGTGAGTTTTGCAGGTATTATCCTCATTTTACAAAAATGGGGAAATCAAGACTCAGATAGTTGACTGGTCAGATAGCTAATAAGCCCCACTATCTAAGCCTTCAGATTCTGAATCCATTCACACCTCTGCCTACACCATGGAGAATTATGAAAAGCAGGACCAAGCCAGAAAAGCAAGAATCAGGAGCAGGAGAGAACAAATACTTTATTGATTTTCAATCTTTCTAGGTAAAGTAATAATAGCAGCTCACATTTCTACATTTTCATTTCCAAAGTGTGAGGTAGGTTGAACAAGTATTATTCCCATTTTACAGTCAAGACAGTAAGGACTGAATAAAGGCTAAATTAATAGAATGATGGCAATCCATAACAAGTGATGGAACCTTGCCTCAAATCCATATATTTTGACACTACATAATACTTAAGAGAATTTTAATACTTTGTTATAAAGCCCAGTACTCCATTGCTACAGATAGAAACATCAGAGACAATGGCGAATACTGCTACTTAACAATATCTAATACTCCATATATGATGATTATTTTAAGAGTGGCTGTCAGTAGTAGCTAGATGACTGGCAAATGTTTCTCCCAGCAAAAGGAGCTGATAAATTTATTCTTGTATAAAGAATCCTTAAGGCAGCCGTGGGCTCCCGCAGACCGGTGGGGGAGTTAAAAGCTGACATAGCAGGAACACAAAGTATGCCAGACTTCTTATACTCTTATACCCGTTTCTCCCCAACTAGGGGAATACACAATTCATGGAAATCAGGATGGCAGTCATCATTTCAGTGTTCAGTAGATATGACCCAGGGAAAGGACAGAGACGATTACAACTGCGTTTCCGAGAAGATTCTGGAAGTTCAAAGGAACTACAAGAGATGTGTATTCAATCAATGAATAAATGAGGTACTTGGCTCAGAGCCCTAAAGAGGGACTTGGAAGTCAGTTTCCATAGAAGGATCAGGATATTCAAGATTTTTATCAGGAGTGATTCAGATGAGGAGAAATCTAGTAGTAGAAGCTTATTCAAGATGCACATGTATATCTTGTTTCAAACGGTGCCACGAGAGGTACTGTGTCAGTGGCTAGAGAGCGCTGGGACCTTAAAGCCTGGAAACCCTGGATCCAAATCTGCCCTTTGGCACATACTGGCTGTGTGACCTCAGACTAGTCACTTAAGCATTGGAAGGAGTTCCCTCACCTTGGAGTTCCCTATACCAGCATACACACAGGCTCATCATCCTCTCTCCCCGCTTGTCCTCAGAATGGTATCTTCTTTTCTCAGTCTTTATGTATAGTTAGAAAAATAGTAGTTATTTATTGTTCCTAAGCAGGCTAAATCTCAGCTTCTAAGATCATTGTCCATTTTGGGAAATACAAACACACCTGAATTACAGGTCTTGGTGATTAAACAGCACCAACTAGGAACAAAAACCTTAGTCTAGGAGGCCAAGGAAAACTTCAGTCTGTACAACTCTGTAGGATACAATGGTATCCTATCCCAGAGGTTAAAGATTGCATTCTAGGTTGTCACAGGGGAAGAGTTACAATGTGCCAACATCGCTTAATTCTAAAACAAAATATGATGTGCTGTACAAAAGCACATTAATATAAGGTTTTAGATTTAATGGAGACTGTCAAAATGTACAACTTCCTAAACCAAAAACAATTCAATAGAGCAGCTTTTACTCTGGGCTTGTGTCCCTGCACTGGCAGGAGTACTAGCTATGGGGCCACGAGTTGCATAGGGTGGCAGATGGACCTGGCTGAGACTCTTGTGGCCGAGGGCTGGGTTTCATCAGGAAGACTTCCAAGTTAGTGGGGCGTGCCTTCTTTTTGTCCCGGAGCATCTCTGAGTAGCAGTCCATAGCCTGTAAAACAGTCCGCTTCACTGAACAGCTTCGCTCACAGTCAGGATCATTCTCTGACAAAACTTCCAATGCATGCGAGACCTCGGCCAAGCAGTCGGACAGAACCTTTGTCGTTAATGCTCTCCCTGGGCCAGCTTCCTTGCTGTCATCCCTGTTGTTGACTTTTTCCTCCACGAAGCCTTGGTCAGGTGACCCCTGTGATTCCTCATCTGGTGCATCCCCAGGGCTCTCCAACAGCTCCTGTACATCGTCGAGGGTGACCTCCTCAAAGCCTACTAGCTTTGCCAAATGTGCAACCTCTGTGGTAATGGCCAAAATTTCTGACTCTACCTCAAAGAAACTATTTGCTAAATCGGGCCATACCTTTCGCCAAACCCCACTTAGGCAATGGCTATTCACTTCTGCCCAGGCTATTCTGATGCTGTCAATCGCCTTCATAATGTTGTAATCCCTCCAAACTTCCCTGACCGAACGTTGCTTATTACTATTATTAGCCTCGAGCAGCTGACCAAATGCGCACCGCAAGTAGTAAGCTTTAAATACCGCAAAGACACCCTGGTCCATGGGCTGCAAAAGGGAGGCTGTATTTGGTGGAAGAAACAAGACCTCGATGGGAATACAGGTCTGGAGCGAATCAAAATTGGAAAGGCTGCCCATGGAACTATCTAAGACTAACAGTGCTTTGGGTTCAAATCCGTACTCTGTGCAATAACACTGAACAACGGGACAAAAATGATTAATGATCCAGTCATTAAATATGTCCACTGTCATCCAGGCCTTCCTGTGTGACTTCCAGATAACAGGCAGATTAAGTTTAGAAAAACCTCTCATGTGCTTAGGTGTCTCAGAGTGGTAGACCAGGAGAGGCTTCAACTTAATGTTGCCTGAGGCATTGCTACCTAGCAGAATGGTTAACCGGTCTTTAGCAACCTTAATGCTTGCAGGCTCCTTCTCTTCTTGGGAAAGGAAAGTTCTGGAAGGCAAGCGTTTCCAGAATAGCCCTGATTCACCCACATTGAAAACTAAATTCGGAGAATAGTTTCCTCTCGCAACAGCAGCCTTGAGCACTGCAGGAAATTCTGCTGCTGCTTTAATATCAGCATTGGAATTCTCCCCCATGACGCGAATGCTATTAATTTTATTTCGCTTTTTGAACTTCTCAAACCATCCCCGGGAAGCCACAAAAGTTTTGCCGGATTCCTCACCTGTCTGTGCTTTCAAATGATCAAATAAACTCAACGCCTTCTGCATGATCAATGCCTGGCTCAGTGGCATGTGATGCTGCACCATGTTGTCTACCCAGATACTTAACATGTTCTCCATTTTCTCCATGACACTACTTCGGATTCGAGTCACCTTGGCAGCAGTGAGGTTACTGGAATTGTGCACAGAGGCCTTCACTCTGTCTGCTTGGTTTAAAATGGACTTTAAGGTCGACTGTGCCAGGCCAAATGAACGAGCCACTTCGCTCTTCATCTCTCCAGCTTCTACTCGCTTGATGATCTCTATTTTCTTTTCCAAAGAGATAGATTTGCGCTGGATTTTTTTCTCCGAAGGCCCGCTATCATCAGATGGGCGTTTGGAAGACATAATGAAGTTAATGTCTAATTTCTCTGCCAAAACAAGAAATCAATTTTATGCCGTTAAAGCCAGAGTAATATTAGCTAAGGAATGAGAAGAATAAACAAGAGGGATACCTAGGCCTACTCATCTAAGCCAGTGAGACGCTTGGTGGACCTGGATTCAAATTCTGTTTTGCCACCTGTGTGACCTCAGGCAAGTCACTGAATCCTGCTGCAATCTCAGTTTCCTCATGGGCAAAATGAGATAGCTGGCCTGGATGACTTCTTGGGCCCCGTCCCATATAACTCTAAATGTGTGATCTATGAATCACTTTCCTCAATAGTTTGGCTTACAACTCACTGCTATAATATTTCAGATAAATATACAACTTTTGGCCTTCAAAATTACGTAGTCTCCAACTGAGGAAATTGAAGCTTAGAGATAGAAATGACTTGCCCAGGGTCATACAGTTGTCATTAATAGTCATACAATCTCAAAAACAGGATGGAGAACCAGTTAGATGCAGCAAATGCCTATTAAGCACCTTATGTATACATAGTATTGTGTGGGGTTCTGGAGATAGAAAATTTAATTAAGACATAATCTCTGCCCTCTAGCAAGGAATTGGAACACATATAAATACTTATAATGCAAATAATTCACTCAGAGGGCATCAGAGAGGCATGAAGAGAAATGCTTTGTGAAGTTCAAGGGATATAAAGTTGTTACTTATTAGGTAGATCAGAGAAGGCTTAATGTTAGAGGGGGGGCATTTGAGTTGGGCTTTAAAGGGTGGAGGTAAAAATCAAGAGATGACAAGAGGGAATGAGTGTGGGCTTGAGTGTGCTACTGTTTAGTATATGGTAGGAGTCAGATTGCGGAGGGCTTTGAATGCCTAGGACCAGAGATCTGAAGAGTCAGAAGGAGGAACAGATTTTGGAGAAATGAGAATCGGTTTTGGACATGTTGAGAATGAGGCATTGGCCGGGCATCAAAGGAGATATGTCTTGCAGACCATGAATAGTGAATTTGTCTGGAGCTCAGAAGAGATCTCCCTGGGGCCAGAGATAAAGATCTCAGAGTACTCTGCATAAAGTGAGAGCAGAAAGGATGGAATGAATGAGCTTGCCAGGTGTTGAAAAGAGAGAGAGAAGCATAGAAGCCAGAGAACATGCATGTGAAAGACTTCAGAAGAGCAGAAAGAGACAGTGGAGACAGATGAGTGCAAAGACAGGTCAGAAGAACATAAATGTTCTGGAAAACCAAGGAGAGGAGACAATATTTGTTTAGATTAAAGGGGCAGACGCTGGAGAGAGAAGGCCTGAAAAAAGGCCTCTGAATCCGGCCATTATGCTCATCATTTGCAGCATCAACCCTTCCAAGTTTTCTAGCTAAGAAACAGGCAACATTGGCTGTTTAGCAGGGAACTGAAATCACATTGAGCGCAGGAACTGTCTGGTATATATCTGTTTTTTTGTTTATTTGTTTTTTTTTAAACCATTAACTTCTGTGTATTGGCTCCTAGGTGGAAGAGTGGTAAGGGTAGACAATGGGAGTCAAGTGACTTGCCCAGGGTCACACAGCTAGGAAGTGTCTGAGGCTGGATTTGAACCTAGGACCTCCTGTCTCTAGGTCTGGCTCTCAATCCACTGAGCTACCCAGCTGCCCGTCTGGTATATATCTGTATAGCTCACACAGTGCAGGGGATTGTGCCCTGCACAAAGTAGGTGCTTAAACAAACCTCTTGACGAGCCACGAGATTGATAGATGTAGCTAAATGACATCCCCTGGCATAACAGGGATGGATTTCAATACTTCAAAAGCCTGTGATTACCTCAGTTGGATAGGTATTCCCCTGACCAGGGCAGACTGAAGCTTCTCTAGTCTAGCCCCAAGAAGACTACTTCCTGAGCTGGTGTGTCCCACCCTCAAAAAATTATTACCTGGTAGCCAGTCGTCTGAGGTGAGCCTCTCTGAACTTAGGCTTGTCTTTGGGCAACAGAAATACAATCCATTGCCAGGCCAGAAGTTGGAATCTTTCCATAGCTTGTGGTCCATTGGCATAGCCCTTGAGAAGCCACCATCACACCAATAGGAAGCATTAGAACAGGGCTTCAGAGGACTAACATCCTCATTGTCACCCTTATTAACAGCAAAAGTTTGCATAGCACTCTACATTACAGTGTTCTCACTTACGTGAACTCATTTGATCCTTACAACAATTTTGCAAGTTGTTAAACAGACTAAATGGAAAATGCTAGTTCATTTCCAGATGAAGAAACTGAATCTCGGAAGTTGGCCTTGCACAAGACTCCCAGATGTTAAGTGGTACTGTCAGGGCCTGCAGCCAGGTTCAGACTCGCCTCTCTCCCTGGGTGTTTAGACCTCAGTGGTCATTTCCTCGAGGATGCCATGTACTTTACTGAGGATCACAGATTTAAAGTTGTTCAAGACCTTAGAAGACTCTCTACCAAGACCAACCCTCTTATTTTACAGAGGCAGAGCGATTCTGTGACTTTCCTAGGATCCTACAGCTAGTCGTTATCTGAGGCAATATATTATACTACTGCTATATCTATAATGCTCATATAGATAGCATTCACATAGCACCTACCATGTGCTAGGCATTGTAGTAAGTGCTTTATGATTATCTCACTTGATCCTCACCACAACCCTGGGAGGCAAGTGCTCGTATTATGTCCATTTTATAGTTGAGGAAACTGAGGCAGACCAAGGTTCAGTGACTTGCCTAGGATTATACAACTAGTAAATACCTGAGTTCGGATTTGAACTCAGGCCTCCCAGACTCTAGACCTAGGGTATTATCCACTGTGCCACCTAGCTGCCCATATAAATGTAGGTTTATAAGATATAAATCTAAGTCTTCTTTGACTCCCAGGCCAGTGACTCATCTCCTAAACCAAGTCAGTCCAAATTCTTTCCATCTCTTGCCTAATGCCTCGGAAGAGAATGGAATCCCTAGCCATGTAGAACTGGCCAGTTGCCCAAACCCAGTGTTTCTTCTTTCCAGATAATATTTTTTAATATCCTGTAGGCTACCTAAGTAATAAAGGGGGAGGACAACATTCGCTGGCCCACAAAAAATTTTAGAACACATACCCAACCTTCAGAAAAGAAAATGAGTACTACGCCCTTCAGTCCCATGTCAGGAAATAAATAGATGTATGTATGTATGTATATATGTGTATATGTATGTACACACACACACGTTTCTTCCTCTCACTAATGGAATGTCTCTCCCTGACAATTCAATTACAAAACCAGGCATTTTGTGATAGATATCCCCAGAGATAAACGCCCATGCCAGGTTCTCATTATTCCCTGAGGAACATCAGCCTCTAAGGCTTCCTTCTGCCCCTTCTGTGCAAGACTTGGGTTTCTCTCTCTCCTTAACTATAGAAATGGTATCTTTCCCTAAGGGATCAGTAGCTGAGAGGGCACACCTACCTCTTCCTTAAGGTATCTACATGAGAAGACTAGAATTTGACTCCAACCCTCTCCAAGCGCAGGCTTTCCAGTGGTATCCAACCAACTTGTCAATCCATGAACTTGTAGCCCATCTGGATGGTATGGAAAAGGGATCGGGGGCAGTGGAAAGCATTCTAGATTTGATGTTAGAGGACCTGGCTTCCAGCTTTGCCTCTGTCCTTGTTACCCATGTATAAAGGATATCCTGAAGGAGGTTATTTAAGGGGAGGGAAATGAGCTAGTATATGGTGCCTTCTTAAGTGCCAGTCCCCATTCTAAGAGCTTTTTACAAATAGTATCTCATTTGATCCTCACAAACAACCCTGGGAGAGGTAGGTGCTGTTGTTAGCCCCATTTTACAGTTGAGGAAACTAATGCAGACAGAGGTTAAGTAATTTGCCTGGAGTCACACAACTAGTTAGTGTCTTGATTCTGGATTTGAACTGAGGATTTCCTGACTCCAGGACCAGTGCTCTATCCAGCTGCCTATTTGACTTCTCTTAGCCCTCAACTAGCAAAGCTTCAGGAAGTGAACAAAGTTGGTACCAGTTTTGTTGAGCCACAGGCCACACATTAGCACTGCTTCTTCATTTGACTTAATGACTCATTCCTTATTTTTTTTTTTAAATAAACCCTCACCTTCCAATACTGTGTATTGACTCCAAGGCAGAAGAGTGGTAAGGGCTAGGCAATGGGGGTCAAGTGACTTGCCCGGGGTCACACAGCTAGGGAGTGTCTGAGGCCAGATTTGAACCCAGGACCTCCCATATCTAGACCTGGCTCTCAATCCACTGAGCCACCCAGCTGCCTCCCCCTTATTGATTTTCTTAACCGTTTTATTTCCAGAAGTTTTAATAATAGCTTACATTTCTACTCTACTCTAAGCTTTACCAAGTGTTTTATATAAACTGAAAGGAAGTGTGACATAGTAAACAGAGAGTGGGGCTCAAAGCCAGGAAGACCACAGTTCAAGTCCCACCTTTGGGATGCACCGGCTGTGTGACTCTGGGCATGTCATTTAACCTTGGTGCTCTCTAGGGCTGTGAGCTATAGAGCAAGTGCCAATGTGCATTGGCAGGAGTTCCTAACCCCAAAATCCCTCCAACCATCCTCCTCCTTTTCCATACATTATCTTATTTGATGTTCAAACAATCCCCCAGGAGATAGGTTCCTGTTTTATTACCATTTTACAGACAAGGAAATTAAGCTCAGAGAGGTTCGGTGATTTGCTATGAAGTATCTGAGGCTGAATGTGAAACCACGCCTTTCTGCCTCCAAGTACAACAACCAGACCACTATGCCTTATTGCCCCTCCAGTCATTAACTTGTAATGTGGGAATGAGTGTGGATAAAGATAAAAAGACATAGTGCTCAGCAGGGGCAGTATGGGGGACCAACTAGTGGGAATGAGAATAGATCACTCTAAAAAAAGGGGTAAAGCCACTCCCTTGTGCCAGCTCCCACAGTCCCTATAAGCCCATTCTCACTTGGAGGAGTCTTCCCTATCCAAAACTAAAATAAACAACCCCTGCCCTCCCCTCCCCTAGCAATCTTTCTCAGTAGCAGGGCCATCACCCTGGACTCCTACATTTTGGATTCTTCTCCCTCACTCACCATCAAAGAGGTCTTCGATTTCAGTTTGGGGGAGATCTGGTACCGATGACAGATCTGGTTGTTCCAGCTGGGATATCAAGTCAGGTTTGGAAACTGGAACTCCTGCTTGGGGGAAAAGGTGATTATGGTTATGGTGGCTTAGGAAAGAGTATTCCAAAGTCAATCACTGGGTTTGGGCAATGGTGAAAGAAAAAGAAGATTCCAGAGATGGCATGTTTGGGGAGAAGGAGAGGGAGAGGGAAAAAGAGAGGGAAAGGGAGAGAGAAGAGAGAAGAGAGACAGGATCTCATGTTCCTTCATATGCATGTCCCAAGTAGAAAGGCAAGATGGGCATGGGCTTGGGGATTTGAAGAAAGCACTGATCTTCAAGGGAAGGAGTAGTTTCTTTAACCTCCCCCTGGTAGGAAGCCAGGAAATGCCTAAGGCCTAGACCATCTCTGTACCTGGCCTCTGCACCTGGGGAGGCATGGGTCTCCCAAAGACAGGAAAGAAGGGCAAGCTTCAGGAAGTTGCCTATTTCTACCTGTGCAGAGAGCAGACAAATCAACACTAAGAGCAGAAATGTTCTGTGTTTGGGCTGAAAATCTCTGATCCCTGAACTTAAGCTGAATAGAGTTAAGTTAGTTGCTTTGTAGACCTCAGAGGCAAAGCACAAAGGGCCTGAGAAGGCCAGTGAAAAGGATCCATCAAGATAAAAGGAATGGCTTCTTTAGAGTCAAAAGATGCCATTATGCCCGTCTCAATAGACCATCCAGAAGCAAATGTGACCAAAGGTGTTAAAATCTGGCTTCCTTAAAGGCTGACAATCTTTAATTTAGGACAAACCAAAGAAGTAATGCTTTAAAGGGCAATTTTACTGTTCCCATTATTGTAATCATGCTTATTACAACGGGATTTCACTCCCTGCAAGTAAAAAAACACTTTTTTGTTTCTCCCAAGATGACTTGCCAACCAGAAATTTTATAAGGTCTGATAAAGGAGGCCATACTCACCTCTGGTCTGTGCACTTTGTGAATGTAAAACCTTGCAAATATCTCCACTTAAATGATCCAATTTCATCCCATGAACACCTGAATACCTACTACGTTCAAAGCACTGTGCTAGCTTAGATAATGCAGTCCCTGCATCTTAGTTCTTATGATCCTGTTGTAAGAGTTTAAATCTATGCACAAATAACACAATACAAGGTAGCATGCATTGTCAGAGGAGGGATAAAGACCAAAAGTGCTACAGGAATTCAGAAGAGGGAGAAATAACTTCTGGCTGGACGTCATTGGGAAAGTGTCCTGGAAGAATGGGTATCTGAGCCTGGACCCTGAAGGCAGAAATGGGTATGTGGATAGAAATGGCACAGGTGAAGGAATGGAAGCAAGAAATTACATCCTATAATTTGGGGGATAGCACATAGTCCTGCTTGCTCTCCTCACAGGATCTGTATAGGGGTAATAACGTAAGACTAGGGTCAGACTGGGAAGGTGCCCTGCCCTTATGCCGAATTCATACTTTAACTTGTAAGTAGTGGGGAGCCATGGAAGGTTTCTGAGCGTGGGAATGACATGATGCATAAGGCTTTTAGGAAGAAAGAGATAAACTGGGAAGGGAAGTTACCTCAAGGCAGGAATGTCAGTTAGGAAACCCAATCCTTTGAAAGAAGCAGGTGGGAAAGAGTTTGTGAAGAGAGAATCAATCTGACTTGGTAAATGTCTATAGATGGTGGGGGGCCCTAGAGAAAGAAGAGACACACAAAAGTTGATTCGAGTTTTGAGAAGTGGTTATAAGAAGAATAATTTACAGAAATACAGATGTGAGGAAGAGGGAGAAAGAAGGAGAAAAATGATGGATTGTTTTAAACATGTGGAATTCTAGATTAATAACAACTGGCTACCCACATGAAAATGTCAACATGGCTGCTGGAAATCAGATAAAAATGAAAGCTAGAGATATGCATGGATAGAAAAGGAATAGAGAAGCTCTCCAAAGCAGAAAAGGTAGAAAGAGTAAGGGAGGATTGAAGATTTTTAGGGCTATTGAAGTTTAGGGCTGGAAAAAAAGGAATGAGTGGAGACAGAAAAAGAATGATCAGAGAAGCTGGAGAATCTTGTATCAGGGAAGAGTTTGTTTCAAGAAGGAAAGGGTAGTCGTCAACAGCGTCAGATGCTACAGAGAGCTAGAGAGGATGAAGGTGGAAAAAATGCCATTGATTTCATTAAGTCATTGGTGTCCTCAAATGGAAGTTTCCCCGCCCCTCGACCATCTGAGTTGTCTTTCCTTGGACCAACTAGCCTCTTTTTGTCTCCCTTCTGACGTGATCATCAGAACTATGCAGCATCCCTCATACAAATAACAAGGCACAAACCCCAGACCCTGTTCAACTTGGTAAAAGAAATCAAATTAGGTAGAACTGAGATTTAATTTATAATTGCTTGTTAAATTTTTTAATGCATTTGCTTATGCTATATTTTTGTTCTTTTATTGGTGCAAAAGCTTTTAAAAAAGAAGGGAGAGGGGGCAGCTAGGTAGCACAGTGAATAGAGTGCCTGGTCTTGAGTCAGGAGGAGCAGGGTTCAAATCTGGCCTCAGATACCTCCTAGCTGTGTAACCCTGGGCAAGACACTTCACCCCATTTCCCTGGCCATTGCTGCTCTTCTATCTTCTGTCTTAGAACTGATTCTAAGACAGAAGGTAAGGATTTTAAAAGAAAATTTCCAAAAACTAAAAAGGGAGAGGATACTGGAGAACACATGTAACTTTAGAGAGGTCCACACACAGAGGGTAATTGCCAACCACACTGGCCTCACCATGTCCCTGTCCAGATACCAAATCCTATGCTTAGGAGCATTATTATCATAACAATTCACATTTGCATGGTATTTTCAGGTTTAAGGCAGAGCATTTTAAGGCACAATCTCATGTTCACAGTAGTTAACAAATGAGGAAATAAAGAAAGAGGTTCTTTTACATCCAACTGCAGGGCTGGGATGGAAGGCGAGGGTGTGTCGGTGGGTGGGGGTTCTTACCCAACGAGGCCACATTCCCATAATTCTCCAGCATCACGTCCCTGTAGAGCCTCCTCTGAGCAGGGTCCAGTAGCCCCCATTCCTCCTTTGAGAGATACACAGCCACATCCTCAAATGTCACCAACTCCTAAAAGAACAGGTTCCTGCTGCCCCAGGGACAATCTCAGAAGTCTGCTCCAGGATGAGGGGCACAGTCAGCAAGGGTGAGCTTTAGCAGCTTAGAGGATGTGCAGAGGTGGATGTTAGAGTGGAGGGAAGGAGGGACACAGAGCATGGCACAGGAGAAAGAGCAGTCAATTAGCAATCAGGAGAGCCTGGGTTCCATTCCTGGCCCTCCCACTAACTAATCAACATACTTCAGTCAAATCACCACTTTTCCACAATTCTGTTTCCCCACCACTAAAATGGGAAGAACACCAGCCCATGTCCATCACCCAGGAAGAAGAGCTCAGGCTCCTAGGGGAGGAAGCTGGGGCTCAAGCACCTGGATGGCACAGGGCTGGGGAGAGATGCTAAGGGAAGGAGCCAAGCCAACACTCAGGTAGTAGCAATGAAATCTTGGGAAGGATGAAGGGAACCAGAGCTCACCTGAGACCTGGCTGTCAGGAGAACAGCTGCCATCACCTGGTCTCCTGTGTTCCCCTTGTGGGGAAGGACAAGAACCTACAGAGCAGTTGGAGCTAAGGAAGGTGAAAAGAGCCATGAGTGAGATCAACCTTGGCCTTGGCTTCCCTCGCTAAAGAAACCTGAGATCCCCACTTCTCCCAGTGATAAAACTAAATCCTACCTTGAAAACTGAATGTTTGCTTAAAATTAGTTTTAAACTCTAAAAATCTGTTTTTAAAAGATTCAAGTTCCTTGGGATGATAGCTGTAAACTTTAATGGAACCACAATAGAATTGGAATCTAATCCCCTCATTTTACAAATGAGGAAACTGAGGCATAAACTATTGCACAGTATGGTATGGAAAAGAATCCTAGACCGTGGGCAATCAACAAAAACCCAGCCTCAGTGTCCTTATCCTTAAAATGGCTACACTAGCTACAATGTTGTGTTAAGGAAAGAAATCTATAAACTGCCAAGCTCCACAGAAATAGGAATGAAGGAGCTGGTGTTCTTCTTCAGTGATGTGAGTGCTCAAGGTCACACAGTATTAGGGGCAGAGCCGAGACAAAAATGGCAGTCTCCCAACTCCTCAGTAAATATTTCTTCCTATGACAACTTTGCTGGGAAATACCATATTTTAAGCAAGGGACAGCTCTATTAAGAGACAGCACGAGTGGCTCTCTAGTAGGTTACTGAGCAAGCGGAAGAAGGGGTCCCCAAGGGCACCTCCCCCATATGCCAAGAACAGCTGTGGCTAAAGATGATCCTGAAGCAACTATCAACACTGGACCATGTACTGGCCGAGGTGAAAGCGGTGTCTCCCAACCTAAACTATACTACAGACCTAGCCAAAACCTTGAGTCTTTCTAGCCCTGACTGCTCTGGCCCTCTGCAAACTGATCACAACATCTCGCAGACACTCAGAGGATGCAGACCAGCAGCCAAAGACAAGGTGGGAGTAGCAGCAACCAGGGAAGAGAAGCCATTCTTTCGTGGTACAGATTTGAAGAAATAGGCAAGTTTGGAAAACACTCAGTGAGGAGTTCGTACGGTCATCTTTTTGCTTGGAATCATGAAATGAGGGATCAGGTGCCTTATCATGTTTGAGAACCAAGGGTAGAGCATGTATCAAACATCACCCTGAATTCTACAGAGACCTCTCAGGGGTCATGGATTTCTTTCCTCACCAACCACTGCCTGATGTCATTTTATACATATGCCCAAACACGGGGTCCCCGAAAGGGGAACAAGAAGAACAAACCTAGCTACTCCCCTCAATAACTCCTGGTATTTTTGGACTGGTCCTTTTTGTATTTTAATCAGTCCTCCCTGAGGTTGGGAATGTTTTCAAGAATGAAACATTCAGATTATACACCAACTATATCCTCCAAAAGATAAACATGTAGAAGAGATCCAAAGAGAACACAGATGGAAATAAGTAATCACATGCCACAGAACAGTAGAATGTTGGAAGGTGGGAAACCTGCAACCTAGAGAAGTTCATGTGACTTGGCCAGGCTCATCTAGATAATTCCTAGAATTAGAACTCAAACTCTGGTCTCAGGAGCCCAAGAATCCTGGGCTTCAGCTCTTTTCCTCTACCCTATGGCTTCCTCTCAATGTTCCCTCTAATTTGAAGTTTTATAAAAAGGGTATTTTCGTTATTATTTTGTGAAAATTAATATAAGCATTTTAAACTATAATTTGGAGTCATGGTTTTGTGTAAAACCATTAACTCCAAATCATTAGTTTAAAATATATAATAGTATTAATTATATATAACAAATAATAAAATATATAATATAATCACATATATTACATATTATCTATATATGCCAATATATCATAACAATTAATATGATATGACATCATATAATTTTATATGATATATGATTATTATTTGAATGGTTACTAAGTTGAGAATAAAAAAAAATTGGAAAAAGAACATTTGGAATACAATGAAACCATAATTTCGAGCTTACATACTGAGACAAACTAGGTTATACGATAAATACTAATGGAAAAGCCTCTTTGGAAATATGGCCTTCTTCAGAGTCAGAGAAACAAGCAGAAGAATTTAGTCTTTACCACACTCAAGGCAATATAAACATGATGGAATGGTTTTGTTTTTTTCCCTCTTACAACTATAAGGAATAGCTTATGGACACCCACCATCATTCATAATTGTCTTTGGTTCATTTACTTCTCTTTTGTACTGGTGGCTTAACTGAATATTTGTACTTGGTAGAAGTTGTAAAAAACAAGGCGTGAGAAGGCAGGCAAATGAATGCACTGTCCAGGTAGCTGGAAACTGGTTCAACTCTTCTGGTAAATAATTTGGAAATATGCAAGAAAATGTATTCAATTAATCACCCTCATAGCCTGTGAACCCACTCTTGGGGCCCAAGGGAGGTCACTGGGAGCAAGTCCCCTATGTATGTCTTGAGTGGCTCTCCATCCTCCACAGCCGCCAGCACGCTGATTTCCACCCAGGACAGAGTTCTTAACCTTTTATGTCACAGCCCCCGTTGGCGTTGGCAGTCTGCACCCCTTGTCTGAATAATGTTTTTCAATGCACAAAATACAAAGCATTAAGAGCTTAGCTTTGCTTTTTAATTGTGCTCAAGGGAGCCTAGTGTGGAGGAAAGATTAATTCAAATTACTTGAAATTACTGTTTTTAAAGTACTGCAAAATTACTGTTACTCCAAAAAGAAAAAGAATTAGCTATTTTTAAAAAAGAAAAAAGAAAATGCATAGGATTACAAAGGAAATGAATGATATTAAAATAAAGATGGCATTTTCCTCCTAATCAAGTTCAAGGATCCTCTGAAATCTATCCACAGACCCCCTTGGGAGTCCAGAGATGCCAAATTATGAATCCTTTCACCACAGAGATGCAAACTGAATAGAAGTGGAATTGAGGAATCCATGTATATACTCAAGAAAAGTTTCTGACCCCAATAAAAGTTTGGCAGCATGGGGTACCTCGAAGGCAGCAGCCCTGAGTTCCAATCTTCCTCACCCCATTACATACTGACTGTGTGAGCATGAATAGGCCACTTACCTAGGCCTAAGTTTCCTTACCTGTAAAATATCTAGGGCCAAACTGAGCAACATCTTCTAACATGAAGATGCTATGCTTTTTTCCACTTCTAACGTGCTCTAAGATGGGGTAAATGACAAAGAATCATTCTAAATTGGAGCCTATGGGTAAGGTAAGATTAGGCTCAAGACAGAATAGTGTTTGAGTTTCACGGGAACTAGGCCTGCTCTATAAAGGAGTCATTTCGAGCGTGACTTTAATGAAATATTTGCCTATGGTGTTGAAGATTACGCTACTCGGCTGTTTTAATGAAGCCTACAACTAAAACCTATGTTTCAAGTAAGAAAAAGATAGGAGAGCTGCAATTTGCCTTCTGATTTGCTTGACTGGAACAAAGATTAGTGCCGAACATAAGTCAGTTCAAATCTGGCTTCAGACACTTGGCTGTGGGACTTTGGCCAAGCTAACTGACCTCCCTGTTTCCTCATCTGTAAAATGGGGATGATAACAGCACCTACCTTCCTGGGTTGTTGTGAGAATCAAATGGGAACATATTTGTAGAGCACACGCAAATCTTAAATCACTGCATAAATGAGGGCTTTCATTACTATTATTAGATCCAAGGATGTACAAAATACCTACAAGTTACCAGATGAGATTCTGATTTTGATGACCCTTAGATATTTATAATTAGCCTAATTATTCTCGAAGTAGGTCGAACTTTTTTGTTTGACCTGTGGGGAAAAAAATTCCAAGAACAAGGAGCTGTCTTCCTGCTTCACTCCCAGTCACTCCCCCTGCCAAATTTGCAGAGCTTTCCTCTTTGGATCACATTTCCAATCTGCTGAGTTTGAGTCAAGAGTCATGTCACATTCAGCCAACTGTTACCGTACAAGTAACTACATTGTACCGTATAATGAAGAACTCAGGCCACAATAGTTACCACGTAGAAGTATGAAACTTACATGAATATGGCCTTTGTTAGACAGTTCAGTGTAGCTCAGCTTAGAGTAGATCTTATTCAGAAGTGTCATTAATGCTATGGCCCAGGATCCTGAGCTCATCCTTTCCCAACTCAGGTCTTTTATATTGTCAAGATTTTGGAGAAGTCTGATTTCTCTTTCTAGTGGAACCCTGCTCGTACTTCATGTCCAAGATACAGAGACCTCTTTTAACTATCCTGAACACTAAGGAGGCAAGTAGCACTCCTCTGACTCTATTCAGGAATAATTCTCCTAAATCTCCCTGCAGAAAGACTTTAATGGTCCTCAACCCTATGACATTCTCCCTAGTCTCATTAGTCTAACTAAAAAACCAGAGAAGGGGGAGGAAAGGGAAGACCCATCATGTCATTCCAGGATGACAAAAAAATGATCAACTTGTTAAGTCCCGGAACTCTAGTTCGTGACCCTTCTCAATTTGGCCCCAATCAAGCTCTCCAATCTTATCTCCCACAAAAACCTTCTGTTCCAGTCAACTTGACTTCCTTCCTGTCCCTTTTTGGCCTTCTCTTACATCATCTGCTCTCCTCTGTTTAAATGAATGTTTCCCTTTCTTTCTTGAGCTCATCAAAAACTTCCACCTTCTCAGTAAAAACTTCTCCAAACTAATAAACAGTCACAATTTAAATGATTTGTGAAACTTATTCATCTCCCTTGCTAGAGTGTAAACTTATTGGAGAAGGGAACTGTGCTATTTATGCACCTATTCTCAGGCACTGATACAGTGTTGTACAACAAGAAGTTGTGTGGTATAAGTTTGCTGACTGGTTTAGGAAGCAGCTGAAGACAAGGGAGCATGCTGCTTTGGGCTTAGACCAAAGTGGGGTTCTTTACCTTTTCTGTGGCATGGATCTGCTGAGCACTCTGCTGAAGCCTAGACAAGATCATAAAGGAAACCAGTTACTAAAACTTCTTTTTTAATTACTTCATTTTCAAAGTTATTTATTTATTTTTTAAGCCCTTACCTTCCGTCTTGGAGTCAATACTGTGTATTGGTTCCAAGGCAGAAGAGTGGTAAGGGTAGGCAATGGGGGTCAAGTGACTTGCCCAGGGTCACACAGCTGGGAAGTGTCTGAGGCCAAATTTGAACCTAGGACCTCCCGTCTCTAGACCTGGCTCT
Source organism: Gracilinanus agilis (assembly GCF_016433145.1). Taxonomy (NCBI): domain Eukaryota; kingdom Metazoa; phylum Chordata; class Mammalia; order Didelphimorphia; family Didelphidae; genus Gracilinanus; species Gracilinanus agilis. The sequence goes on along the minus strand of NC_058136.1, from coordinate 33,347,765 downwards.
CAATCTACTGAGCCACCCAGCTGCCCCTCAAATTTGTTTTTAAAAACGTATTTTAATTATTTTTAACATTCTTTGATTTTTGGTTTCTAATTCTCTCCTTCCTTCCCATTCCATCCCCCTTTCTTGCCTAAGAAAGAAACAGGATCTCAATTATAGGCAGGGAAATCATGCAAAACAATATTTCTATACCAGCCTTTTTTTTTGGGGGGGGGGGTGGTGAAGATAAGTGATGAAAGTGAAAAAAGTCCACTTCCATCTTCAGTCGGGGTTTAAGCCCTGTTTTTCCCCCTCGGGCCTTTGGAAATGTCTGGAATCATTATTATCCAGCTGCTAAGAGCTAAGCCATTCAGTAGAACACTGTGGCAGCTGCTGTTAGATACAATGTTCCCCTGGTTCTGCCTACTTCCCTTTGCATCAGTTCGCCAAAGTCTTTCCAGGTTTTTCTAAAACCAGTCCGCTGGTCATTTCTTACAGCCCAGATCTCGCATTCCTCCCCGACTTGCTCTGGCCATTACCCTGGTGATGGCCATCCCCCATTTTCCAATTCTTGGCCACCACAAGGAGAGCGGCTGGAAAGATCTTTGTCCAGCAGGTATCTCTGCCCTGGGAAGGGTCGGGCCGCTTTGGAGGCCCTTGGAGCACAGTTGCAAATTGGCAAAATGGCTAAGGATCCCTGATATACATAAAGGGGTGAGCAGGCAGGCAAGGCCACGACTTGCTTTCAAGGAGGGCTTTGAACCGCAGTAACCGAAAGTGTAAAGCTTTGTTTGTCCTCCACTCCCCGGTGGGCGGCTTTCGGGGGAACACAGCCCGAAATAGCAGAACGAGGGCAACTCGCTAGATCCAAGGCTGCGGGTCCGGGGTGGGGGACCCTCTCTGCAGGGAACTTGAAAAATAGCCACAAGCCTTTCCCCTTTCCCCCTCCTCCGACCCCCCACCCTCTCTTTTGTGTTTGGCGCCAATTCCCTCACTCCCTCGGACCCAAGCGGGCCCAGAACACTGGGGGAAGCCGAGCACAGGGGAAGGAGGCGGGA
>NC_058136.1:33279279-33301135 GCF_016433145.1 Gracilinanus agilis | reverse complement strand
AGGCACTATGCTAGGTGCTTGAGAAATGCATACAAATAACAAAACCATCTCTCTTCTGAAAGAGCTTATATATCTATATATATTCAGGGGAACAAGAACTACATAGGCACACAGATCCAGAATAGATCCAAGTGGAATAAAAAAAATACAAAGCAATTAAATATAAGGTAATTTGGGAGGGAAGGTATCAGCATTCAACAACTTCAACAACAAAAATGACAACAATTCTTGCTCCTAAGGAGCTTCTATTTTTTTTTCTTAGCCAACAACCTTTAATAGGGAAAAAAAAACCTGTATTTCATCCCTCCTGCATTCCAATTAGATTACACTCAACTCACAGAAATGACTTGATGCACACTGGATATTTCATTTTCTATATACATATAAGTTGCTTCTTATTCAATAGAGGAGAAGTTCCTCAAGAACACAAAATGTTTAATTTCTGTCCTTGGTGCCACACTAGGAGGCACTTAATAATGTGATTTCTGAACTGAAATGACTATTGCTAAATTTTATATTCTACTAAATAAAATTTTATATTCTATTTCCCCCTCTCAAAAAAAACACAGATAAGCAACATATTTCAAGGTAGCCTATTTTAGGCTCCAAATAACCAACAGAGATTATTAAGTGAACATGAATTTAAGAAACAGAGTATATGTATACTAAATCAGTTTCATAGGAAACCTTGCGTCAAAGGGAAAAGGCTGAGGGACTTTACTTTAACCAATGAGGCCAATTAGGTCTGGCCTGAATATCAGTCTGGAGTCTATCCAAACCCAGCTCAGGTAACATGACCACTTCAGGCCCAGAGAGGGATCGGTCCACCCTAGGACCAGAGAGGGATCTGCCAATCCTTGGTCCAAGGAGGTGTATGGCCACTCTGGATTACGGGAGAAGTCAGTCCACCCAAATCCGAGGGAATAACCTATCCACCCAGGACCTAGGAAGGGGTCTGGCCATCCCCAACCTATGAAGTAGGCTGGCCAATAATTCAGATAGACTAGGACCATGGGATAATTTGGCCAGTTTGGATCTCTGGGGCGGTCTGTCCAAGCTGGGTTTGGTAATAAGTTTAACCAGATTGGGTTGAGTGAGGAGTGTGGGTAGAACTGTTGTAGTGGACATTGTAGCCAGGCTATGCCCTGAAGGCAACTTAACCATGCCAAGGTTAGTGGATATCCCGACCAGACTGAGTTCAGTGGATAGCCTATCCATGCTGAGTCTGGTAGGAAGTTTGGCCAGGATGGTTGAGGTGATGAATATGACCAAGCTTGGCCAGGTGGGGAGACTGGCATGGCCTGGTCCAATAAAAAGTTTAGCCCGGCCTGATCTAGTGGATTGTCTAGGCATGTAATGTATCCTGAGGAGTCTGGCCAAGCCTGGCCCTGAATGGAGTCTGGCGAAAAGTCTAGCCCAAATGGATAGGGTGATATATCTGACCAGGCTTGGCTAGGCAGGCAGGCTAGGCAAGCCTGGTCCAATGAACAATTTGGCCTAGTCTGATCTGGTAGACTGTTTGGGCATGGAGTATATAGAGAGAGGTCTGGCCAAGCCTGGCCTTGGATATAGTCTGACCAAGCCTGGTCCTGGATGGAATATGGCCAAACCTGACCCTGGATAGAATCTGGCCAAGTTTGACTCTCAGAGGAATCTGGCCAGGATTGACCCTGGAAGGAGTCTGGCCAAATCTGGCCCTGACTGGAATCTGGCCAAGTTTGGCACTCAGAGGAGACTGGCCAGGGTTCTCCCTGAAGGGAATCTGGCCAGGTCTGGTCTGAGGAAGAATCTAGCCAAGGCTGATCTGGAAAAGAGTTTGCCCAGGCCAGGCCCAGAGAGTTCTCTGGCCAGGGCTGGCCTTGGATAGAGTCTGGCCAAATCTGGCCCTGACTGGAGTCTGGCCAAGTTTGGCGCTCAGAGGAGTCTGGCCAAGGTTCTCCCTGGATGGAGTCTGGCCAGGCTGGAATAGGAGAGGTGTCTTCCCAGGATTGGCCCTGGTTGGAATCTGGCCAGGGCTGGTCTAAGGAAAAATATGACCAAAGCTGGCCTGGAGAAGAGTCTGTCCAGGCCAGGCCCAGAGAGTTCTCTGGCCAGAGCTGGCTCTTGCTGGAGTCTAGCCAAGCCTGGCCTTGGATAGAGTCTGACCAAGTCTGGTCCTGGATGGAATACGGCCAAACCTGACCCTGGATAGAGTCTGGCCAAATTTGACTCTCAAAGGAATCTGGCCAGGGTTGGCCCTGGATGGAGTCTGGCCAAATCTTGCCCTGACTGGAGTCTGGCCAAGTTTGGCGCTCAGAGGAGTCTGGCCAAGGTTCTCCCTGGATGGAGTCTGGCCAGGCTGGGACAGGAGAGGTGTCTTCCCAGGGCTGGCCCTGGACGGAATCTGGCCAGGGCTGGTCTAAGTAAGAATATGACCAAAGCTGGCCTGGAGAAGAGTCTGTCCAGGCCAGGCCCAGAGAATTCTCTGGCCAGAGCTGGCTCTTGCTGGAGTCCAGCCAGGACTGGTCTGCAGAGGAATTTGACAAGTCTCGGAGGAGAAAGTTGTCTAACAAGACTTGTCCTGGAGAGAAATCTGGCCAGATTGAGCCTAGAGTGGGGTTTGCCCTGGCCTGGCCAGAGAAGTCAGACCAGATCTCATCTGATAAGGAATATGACCAGTTCTGACCTGATATGAAGTCTGAGCAAGCATGATCCTCTGCTGAATTTTTCCAGATTGAGTTGAGGGAAAAGTCTGGCCAGGTATGATCCTCTGTTGAATCTTTCCAGATTGACCTGAGGGAAAAGTCTGGCCAGGTATAATCCTCTGTTGAATCTTTCCAGATTGACCTAAGGGAAAAGTCTGGCCAGGTATTATCCTTTGATGAATTTTTCCAGATTGACCTGAGGGAAAAGTCTGTCCAGGTAGGGCTTGAAGAGAAGTGAGAACACTTGAAGGAAGATGAGGAGCTTGGTGATGAACTTGGTCCTGTAGAACTTGTTAAAGAGTCTGGCTTCTCTTTGCCCACGGAGCTTGGCTTTGCCAGGCTAGAGGAGAAATCTGGCCTCCCCATGCTGAGCAAGGATGCTGGGTGAAGAGTCTGGCCACACTGGAGCCCAGAAGACTGATCACTCAACCCAGTGAATCTAAGTTTCTGATTAAGAAACAAAAAAAAATAATCAGTTACAATAGCTGAAAAGAGACAGAATCTCCATTGCTCCCATCTTGAAGGAAGAGACAAGCCCAGATTAGGCCAGGCAAGGGAGAGAAGATGGGGAAAGAGAGAGGGACATCTTATTTTTTTATCTTTAACCCTTACCTTCTGTCTTAGAATCAACACTGTATATTGGTTCCAAGGCAGAAGAGAGGTAGTGCATAGGCTATGGGGCTTAAGTGATTTACCTGTCCAGGAACACATAGCTAGGAAGTGTCTGAGGCCAGACAAGAACCCAGGACCTCCTTTCTCTGGGCCTAACTCTCAATCCATGAAGCCACCTAGGTGCCCTAACCTTTTGTTTGTTTGTTTGTTTTTTCTTTTTTAGAAACTCTTACCTTCTATCTTAGATTCAGTACTGTGTATTGGTTTCAAGGCAAAAGGGTAGTAAGGGCTAAGCAATGAGGGTTAAGTGACTTGCCCGGGGTCACACAGCTAGGAAATGTCTAAGTCTAGACTGGAACCCAGGACGCCTGTCTCTGGGCCTGACTTTCGATCCACTGAGCCACCCAGCTGCCTTCAATACTATATAGTTATGATTCTGTATTGGATTACAGGTCATCATGATGGGGATGGGCGCAGAGGCCACATTTTGGGGGAATGCATCATTGAAGGGAAGAAATCTTGTGACCATTGCCCCAGTATAATACCACTGGCACCAATATCACAACCTGAGTTTTCTATAAAATAGAAGGGAAATTAAAGGATATTCTATGTGCCAGTCATTCAGTAATTTGCCTTAACTAGTTTCCATGTGGGTTTCTGTCAGCTTTGTAGTGAAACTAAAAAATCTATATGAAGCAGATAGTTTATATTTGTCAGTAAATCAGGGCAATAGAACTAGAATGAGAGAAAAGTATCTCTTATTATGGAACCTGTTACCTGAAAGAGGGTTTTTTTTAACCCCTAATTGTCTGTTTTAGAATTAGTACTGTGTATTGGTTTCAAGACAGAAGGGTAGTAAGGGCTAGGCACTGGAGGTTAAGTGACTTGCCCAGGGTCACACAGCTAGGAAGTGTCTGAGGCTATTCATCTAGATTGGAACCCAGGACCTCCTGTCTCTGGGCCTGGCTCTCAAAAGACAAAGCCACCTAGGTACCCCAACCCATCATTTTCTTTTTTTCCCCCTTTTTAAAAAACCCTTACCTTCTTCCTTAGAATTAATACTGTGTATTGGTTCCAAGGCAGAAAAGTGCTAAGGGCTAGGCAATGGGGGTGAAGTGACTTGCTCAAGGTCACATACCTAGGGAATGTCTTGAGCCTGATTAGAACCCAAGACCTCCTATTTGTGGGCCTGGCTCTCAATCCATAGAGTCGCCCTCTTCATTTTCTATTTTTTTCTTTTTTGGAAACCCTTACCTTAGTGCCATGGAGATGTGATTAGGGTTTTGATGTTAAAGGATCACTCTACTGCAGATATGAATAACATGGAAATAGGTTTTGAACAGTGATACATGTATAACCCAGTAGAACTGCTTGTCAGCTTCAGGAGGGAGGAGAAAAGGGAGATCATGAATCATGTAATTATGGAAAAAATATTCTAAAAAAAACCCTTACCTTCTGTCTTAGAATCAGTACTGTGTACTGGTTTCAAGATAGAAGGGTGGTAAGGGCTAGGCCAGTGATGTAGAACCTATGGCATGGGTGCCAAAGATGGCATGCAGAGCACTGTCTGTGGGCATGTGGCTGCACCTCCTCTGCCCCTCAGAGTTCATTACCAGAAAAGCAGAGGGACTTTGTTGGACAGAGCTGCTCCCCTCTCCCTCTCCACCTTTCCTGACAACAATTTTTCCCATCACCCCCCCCTCTGCCCAGCAGCCCAATAGGAGCACACAGGAGGTGAGGTGAGCAACTCACAGGCAGCAGAGCTGTAGAGGAGCAGAGTGCTTGGGCCACTCCCCTCCCTCTCTCTACACTCACTGAGAACTTCACCTACCCCTCCTCCAGCAGCCCAATGGGAGCACTTTCTCCCTCCCCTGTGTGGGGTAAGGGGTGGGGGACAGGCGTGGCACTTGGTCTGGAGGGTGGGGTAGGGATGCCCCCCCCCACACTCTATCTCTAAAAGGTTCACCATCATTAAGCTAGGCAATGGGGGTGAGGTGACTTGCTCAGGGTCACACAGCTAAGAAGTGTCTGAGGCCAGACTAGAACCCAGGACCTCCCATCTCTAGGCCTGACTCTCAATCCAGGAGCCACTTAGGTGCCCCAACCCTTCATTTTCTTTTTTTTTTTAATTCTTACCTTCTCTCTTAGAATTCCAAAGCAGAAAAGGGATAAGGGTTAGGCAATGGGGTTAAATGACTCACATAGGCTCTTACAGCTAGAAAGTGTCTGAGAATTGAAAGCCAAGTTATGGGGGTTAAGTGACTTACCTGTCCAGGGTCACACAGCTAGGAAGTGTTTGAGGCTGAATTGGAAGTTGGGTTATGGAGGTTAAGTGACTTACCCGTCCAGGGTCACACAGGTAGAAAGTGTCTGAGGCAAGACTGGAACACAGGTCCTTCCGTCTCTAGATTTGGCTCTCAATCCACAGAGTCACCCAGATGCCCCCGAGAGGGCCATTGTTATGACCACGGCCTTAGTCTGCTGAAAAAGCACCTGAGAGGAATGCTAGTTCAACCACCTGTGGATGACAGGAAAAAGGTTGAAAGGCCCTTCCCAAGAAAATCTTTCTCCTCAGAATCTACTCCTCCAGAAACCTCCCTCAGAAATCCCTCACATTCACCAGGGTACCAAGACGCCAAGTGGAGTCGCCCTCCTGCTGTGCAGGGTGTCCAACTGCTGCAATCCTCTCAAGGAAAGAGAGAGAGCGAGAGAGAGAGAGCGGGGGCGAGAGAGAGCGCGAGCGCGAGAGCGTGAGAGCGCGAGAGCTCCAGCGAGCGTGAGCGGGGCACTTCCTCCCGCTCTTTTTATTGCCCCGCCCCTTCCTGTCCCGCTAGGAACTCTGGGAGGTCTCTGATCACTAGGTCTTTAATGGCTGCCGTCTTATTCCGCTTCCTAGCTAAACACACAACAGGTCAGGCAAGGAAGAAGACGGGGTCAAAAACAGGGGAGAAGTTTGCCTGAGTATCTGGAAGAGAAAAGGAGAAGGGGAAAAAAGCATGGAAATATTATACAATGTCCTGCAACTAGTTCCACGGTCTCCCCCTCAGTCCCACCAATTCCAAATTAATGTTCTTGTCCAACCAACCCAATCAGTTCTATCTTCTACTCAAGCACCTTCCATAAGTCCCGGTAGACCACCAATTTATCATACGACTCATCAGCCTCATGTTCCCAGCTCTCCATAATATTCATTTTTCTCTCCATATTTATCTACCACTAATCCCCCGCCCCACCCCCATCCATACATCTTAATTAGATGACTCGCTATTCAGTACACATTAGCCAGGTTTCTCTTTCCACCTGGAAGAATATTTATTTATTTGTTTGTTTATTTATTTATAAAGATATTTTATTTTTACAAATTACATGAAATAAATTTCCACATAAGTTTTTTCAAGTAATGTGATTCAAATTATCACAGTCTCTGCTTTCCCTTCCCCCACTTGAAAATGGTAAGCAATTCGATCTGGGTTATTATATGTGTATTATCATGCAAAACATACTTCTATATTGGTGGTGGTTGTAAGAAAATGCTAATAAAACCAAAACCCCAAATAAAAACCCAAATAAACTAAAGTGAAAAAACCACCTGCTTCAATCTGCATTCTGACTCCAGCTGTTCTTTCCCTAGAGATGGATAGCATTATTTCACAGGAGTCCTTCAGAATTGTCCAGGATCATTGTATTGCTGAGAGTAGCTAAGTTTCCCTAGTGATCATTCTACAATATTGCTCTTACTGCATATGATGTTCATATGGTTCTGCTTATTTCACTTTGCATCAGTTCATGTAGGTCTTTCCAGGTGGTTCTGAAATCATCCTGTTCATCATTCCTTACATCACAATAGTATTCCATCACCATTATTATCACAATTTGTTCAGCCATTCCCCAATGGATGGACATCCCCGCAATATCCAAGTCTGCCACCACCAAGAGAGCAGCTATAAATATTTTTGTATATGTAGATCCTTTTCCCTTTTGAACAATCATTGATTATCAAAAGACAAAGCTAATTTCCAACAAAACCCTTCAAGACTCACTTAAAGGAACTTACAGTCTATTGGGGGAGAGAGAGGTAGGAAAGCACCACAGAGTAGTGAAATGTGTGCAAATAATCATAATACAAATTGACAGCAGCTTCAGTGTCTAAATATGGTCAGGATTTATGGATACAAACTGTAGAGATTAGGGAAGGCTTCACAAAACTGGTAATCAATAGAAGTAGGACATTGAAAGCAGAATTTCAAGAATCAGATATGTAGAAAGGCTCTTCTAACAATGTGGACATTCTAAGCAAATGAAGGAAAAGAAAAGCAAACAGTCCAGTTTGGGGGGAGAATAAAAGTTTGGGAAGAGTAGTTTCAGGCTGTAAAGACTGGAAAAATAGGTAGGAATCACATACTGGAAAGTCTGCAAATGCCTTAGCAAAGAAGTTGTTGTAGTCATGTGATGACCACCTTTTTTGCTCCTGAGACAAACCTGAAAACCATATACAAACATACAAGACAGATCCAGAGGATGTCCTCTCCCACTGGACTATCCTGGAGAAACACTAGCATAATCTTTTTCTAAAACACTACTTTTTTCTCTTCTTTAAAAAAAGTATTTATTTTTAACATTTAAAAACTTTTTACATTCCAAATTCTCTCCTTTCCTACCCCTCCCACACTCATTGTGAAAGCTAGAAATGTGATCTTAATTATATATGTGAAATCATGCAAAACATATTTTCTTGAAAAAAAATGGAAGCAAAAGAGGAAAAATTGCACTTCAATCTGCTTTCAGACTCTACCTAGTTATTTCTCTGGAGATGGATAGTATCTTTCATCATATGTCCTCCAAAATTGTCTTGGATATTATATTGCTAAGTCAAGAAGACTTATCTTCATGAGTTCAAATCTAGCCTGGGACACTTACTAGTTCTGTGACTCTTCGCAAGTCATTTAATTTTTTTTTGCCTCAATTTCTTCATCCATAAAATGAAGATAATAGCACCTACCTCCCAATTTTGTTGTTGAGTTCAAATGAGATAATAATCATAAAGGGTTTAGCACAGTGCCTGTGCTATATGTTACTTTTATTGTTATTAGTTATTGTGAGGACCAAATGAGATAATATTTGTAAAAATAACTTAGCACAGTGCCTGGCACATCATTTGTTGTTGATCCATAGTGTCCAACCCTCCATGACCCCATATTGGGGTTTTCTTGGCAAAGATATTGAGTTGGCCCTTTCCTTCTCCAACTCATTTTACATATAAGGAAACTGACTGAAGCTATTAAGGTTAAGTGACTTGTCCATGTTCATAAAGTCTGAGACCATATTTAAATTTGAGAAGCTGAGTCTTCTTGACTCCAGTCTGGGCATTTTGCCCATTGTACCACCTAACTGCCCATCATAGATGTTATAAAAATGCTTATTCCTTTCCCTCCATTACATAAAATTTTTGCTCTTGAGCTTAGATAGATATTCTTGAATATGGTGAGAAATAGTTGTTTTTTCCTCCCTTTCTGGAGTTTCTAATAGAAATGGAAGTTGGAAATTGTGAAAATATTATTTCAGCATCTATTGATACAATCCTGTGGTTTTATTATGTAATGTGCTATTAATATGGCTTGTAAAATTTATAGTATTCCTTATATTGAACCAACCTTGTATTCCTCACATATATATATAAATAATCTAAACATAGAATATTTTCTTTTTAAACCTTACCTTCTATCTAAGAATCAATACTGTATTCGGTTCCAAGGAAGAAGAGTGGTAAGGACTAAGCAATGGAGGTTAATTGACTTGCCTAGGGTCACACTTCTGGGAAGAGTCTGAGGCCATCTTTGAACCCACGAACCCCCAACTTCAGGCCTGGATCTCTATTCACTAAGCCAACTTCTACCCCCATAATATATAATCTTTCCAAATGTGTTGGAATCTACTTGCTAATACATTCTTTTAAGTTTATGTGTCAAAGTTTGTTAAGAATTCAGGTCTGTAGGGGGCAGCTGGGTAGCTCAGTGGATTGAGAACCAGGCCTAGAGATGGGAGGTCCTGAGTTCAAATCTGTCCTCAGACACTTCCCAGCTGTGTGACCCTGGGCAAATCACTTGACCCCCATCGCCTACCCTTACCACTCTTCTGCCTTGGAGTCAATACACATATTGACCCCAAGACTGAAGGTAAGGGTTTAAAAAAAAAAAAAAGAATTTGGGTCTGTGGTTTTCTTTCTCTTCTTTCTCTCTCACTGGCCTGTGTCTCCAGGCTGTATTTGTATCAGAGAAAAAGATGGGAAAGAGTGCCTTATTTTCCAAATCTTTTTGAAAATCCTTTTTGTAAAGTTGGAATTGTTTTAAAGTGTTTTATTAAATTCATTTGTCAATACATCTGGTCCTGGAGACTTTTCCCTTGGAAGTTTATTTAAAGCTTATTCAATTTTATTAAAATTTGGACTATTTGAATAAAAATGTATCTCTTTCTTCTTTTGCTCATTTGGGTAATTTTCTAGTTTACAAGTTTTTATGAAATTCATCTAATTGATTATTTTAGTTAGCATATAATTGAGCAGAATACTTTATGATTTCTTTTATTGGTTGGTTCTTCAGCTGGAGTCTAGGAATCTTTTTGTGCAGTCATGGGCTAAGTGGAGGAGTTCATAACTAATTCTCTTAATTTTCAATCTGGTGCATATTGAAGACTTTGTTGTTTTTTGAGAATTTTGATTCCTCTAGGTCCTCGTATACAACTATTTTCTACTTACTTTAATCTAATTTTAAAAATCAAAACCTTTACTGGAATTACTTGTACAAAAAAATTTCCAGTCATAAAGTGGGTGCTGAAAATCTTTGAAAAAGACATTTTTCAGGCATGTATGTTCTTTTTGTTTTGAATCATTTGTTTGTACTTTATTTTCTCCCCAGTTGTATTTTCTTGTCTTTTTCTCCAATTACATGTACAAAGAATTTTTAACATTTCTTTTCTGACATTTTGTGATCTAAATTCCCTCCCTCACCTGTCCTTGAGATGGGAAATCATTTGATATGTGCTATAATATATACATATTTCCATACACATATATGCATATACATATAATAATATATACATATTCCCAAATTCCTCATGTGAAAGAAAACAAATATCTCACATACAAGATAAAAACTCCTGAAGGAAATCAACTGAAAAATGGGATGCTTCAATCTGTGTTCAGATGTATATTCTTTAAATAAAAAGTTTTTTTGAAATGATAAAGTCTATGTTATTATAGTTCTCAGATGCTCTGCATGAAGATTTGTCATCTCTAATGAAGATTGTGGGTTTTCTCACAATAATTAGTCAACTCAGTAAGTCATTTAAACCTTTCCCCCTTTTTAAAAAATTAAATATTTTATTTTCCCAATTACATGTAAAACTTTTCAACATACATTTTCTGAAGTTATAAGATCCGAATTGTCTCCTTCCTTCCCTTCCCTCTCCCTTCCTGAAGATGGTAAGCAATTTGATCCGGGTTATACCTGCATTATCGTGCAAAACAGACTTCCATATTGATCATTGATGTAAGAAAATAGTTGTAAAACCAAGTCCCCCAATAAAAACCCAAATAAACTAAAGTGAAAAATTGTATGCTTTGATCTGCGTTCTGACCCCAACAGTTCTTTCTCTGGAGATGGATAACATTCTTTGTCATAAGTCCTTCAGATTTGTCCAGGATCATTGTATTGCTGAGAGTAGCCAAGTCTTTCACAGTTGATCACTCCACAATACTGCTCTTACTGTGTATGATGTTTTCCTGGTTCTACTTTTGTAATTAGTTCATGTAAATCTTTCCAGCTTGTTCTGAAATCATCCTGTTCATCATTTCTTACAAAAGTATTCCATCATCGTCATAGACCACAACTTAGTGATCAGCCATTTACCAATGGCTGGACATCTGTTCAACATCCAATTCTTTAACCCTATGAAGAGAGAAGCTATAAATATTTTTGTACAAGTAGGCCCTTTCCTCCTTTTTTGTTTGCATCTTTAGGATACAAGCCTAGTAGTAATATTACTGCATCAAAGGGGACACATAGTTTTTTTGTTTGTTTGTTTTTATAACCCAACTTACCTTCTGTCCTGGAGTCAATACTGTGTATTGGCTCCAGGGCAGAAGAGTGGTAAAGGCTAGGCAATGGGGGTCAAGTGACTTGCCCAGGGTCACACAGCTAGGAAGTGTGTGAGGCCAGACTTGAACCTAGGACCTAGGCCTGGCTGTCAATCCATTGAACCACCTAGCTGCCCCCAGGGGACTCATAGTTTTATAGCCCTGTGGGCACAATTCCAAATTGTCCTCCAGAAGAGTTGGATCATTGTACACCCCCAGCAACCATACATTAGGGTGGTCATTTTGCCATAACCCCTCCAACACTGATCATTTTCAGTCAGTCTAATAGGTGTGAGGTAATACCTCAGAATTGTTTTAATCTGCATTTTTCTAATCCAGAGGGATTTAGAATTTATTTTATATGATTATTGATAGCTTTGATTTCTTCATCCAAAAACTGCTCTTTTGATCATTTGTCAACTAGGGAATGACTTGTGTTCTTATAAATTTGCCACAAGTCACTCTATATTTGAGAAATGAGGCCTTTATTAGAGAAATTGGCTACAAAGATTTTTTTCACAGTTTCTTGTTCCCTTCTACTCTTGGTTACATTGTTGTTGTTCTTACAAGCCCTTTTCAATTTAACATTTTACACTTTGTAATGTTCTCTACTGATTGTTGGGTCATGAATTCTTCCCTTCTCCATGGATGTGTCAAGGAAACAATTCTATGCTCTCATAATTTGCTTATCGTATCATCCTTTATGTCTAAATCGTATACCCATTTTGACCTTATCTTGGTCCAGGGCATGAGATATTTGTGTATATCAAGTTTCTGCCATACTGTTTTTCAGTTTTCCTGGAAGTTTTTGTCAAATAGTATGTTGTTACCCCCAAAGCTGGGATCTTTGGGACTATCAAACACTAGATTGCTAAGGTCATTGACCCCAGTATATTGTGTACCTAATCTATTCCATTAATCCATCATTTTATTTTAGCTCATACCAGATTGCTTTGATGATTACTGCTTTATAGTAAAGTTCAAGATCTAGCACTACCCAGGCACCTTCTTTCACATTTTTTTTTCATTAGCACCCCTGATATTCTTGACTTTTTGTTCTTTCCATATGAATTCTGTTTTTGTTTTTCAGTTCCATAAAATAATTTTTTGGTGGTGTGATTGGTATGGCACTGAATGATTAAATTAATTTGGGCAGAATTGTCATCCTTCTTATATTAGTTTGGGCTACCCACAAACAATTAATGTTTTCCCATTTGTTTAGATCTGCCTTTATTTGTGTGAAAAGTGTTTTATAATTGTGCTTAAAAATTCCTGGTTTTGTCTTGGCAAGTAGACTGAAAGATAATTTATTTTGTCTGAGAGTTATTTTATTTTATGTTTTTAAACCATTATGGTTTATAACTCTGAGGCAATGAAGCCATCCAGAAGCTCCGCGAAGATTCCTAGTGGGTAGGACACTCAGAAAGGGGAATCAGGGACTGAGAGAAAATGAGTTAAGGACTAATGGAAAGAGAACATAAGAGGAGAATAAAGACATGCAGACATAGAAAGTTCTGGCATAAGGCAGTCAGACAGCAAGTAAGTTCTGGTGGATAAGAGCTTAATCCTCAGCCAACATATAGCTACTTTTATTGGGGTTACAACAGTATAGGGGGAAAGGAAGAACCAAGTGGTCTGCTACAGTAACATTATGAGATAATCATCAGGAGATACAAATTGCCCAATTCTAAGACAATGTCCAGATCAGGAGGGCATATCAGGAGTTCATATGCCCTAAGGCATCTCTGGTTGTTTGATAGATATGTTAATTGATTGTTTTAGGTAAAATGAGGAGACTGAGATAACTGACTTCCCAGTGTAGCCTTAGTGAAGGGCTAGGAATTTCACCTTTGATCTTAATGGAAAGACTTATACCTTTTCTTCATTACAGATGAGTGGGTTATAATCTGTGTCTTTCTTATAAGAAGTATTTCTTTAAGCCTTTTTAGCCTGCACCCCAATATTTTCAAGAACCTGGATAAAAGTTAGTATTTCCCCTTAGACCTTTTAAAATAAGAATACCCCCTTCACTAAAACAAAACCTTTGGCCTGTCTACCTTAAATTTCAAAGGCCTTGCTTGAGGAGTTGAGTGGTTTTCTGGAGACAAGAAGTCTCCATCTGATGGGAATTCACAACTCAGTAACTCTCTTATCTCTTGAAGATGTCAAAGAAGGTTCATGTTCCCTTTATTTTTTAAAACATGTTTATTTTTTAATGAAAATAATATGTTAGGGCTAAGCACACACACACACACACACACACACATACATACACACATACACACACATACACACACTCATGATCTTAAACATTTTCCTTGCTGCAAAAAAGGCAATTTAAAACTAATAATAAAAATAAATATGGATGGGGGGGCAGCTGGGTAGCTCAGGGGAGTGAGAGTCAGGCCTAGAGACAGGAGGCCTAGGTTCAAACCCGGCCTCAGCCACTTCCCAGCTGTGTGACCCTGGGCAAGTCACTTGACCCCCATTGCCCACCCTTACCACTCTTCCACCTATGAGACAATACACTGAAGTACAAGGGTTTAAAAAATAAATAAATAAAAATAAATATGGATTTCAATTCTAGGTCTCTATCTATTCTATATTCATGGGTGGTATGTAGTTTATTTTATTTTATTTATTTATTTGTTTGTTTTTTAAGGGTTAATTTTTAAAATATTTTTTAAATTTTTATTTTGAATGTTTTCTCAGAGTTAGATGTTTCATGTTCTTTCCCTCTCCCCTAAATTCCCCAAAACCCCCTTAGCCAACACACAATTCCACTGGGTTTCACATGTATCATTGATAAAGACCTAATTCAATATTATTGATTGTTGCACTAGAGTTATCCATTAGTGTCTACCTCCCCAATAATATCCCCATCAGCCCATGTGTTCAAGCAGTTGTTTATCTTCTGTGTTTCCCATTTCTCTAGCCAAATCTTTTCCAACTTTCTTGTCATCTCAGATTTGAACTCTTCAAGAGCTTGTGACCAGTTTTCATTATTTTGGGAGGGTCCGGATATGATTGCTTGTTTGTTCTCCTCTTCTGTTGCTCTGTTGACTGGATTTTCTCTGTGTAAAAGTTGTCGAGTGTTAAAGATTTCTTCTTCTTGTTGTTAATCTTTCTCTTTTGGCCTTTCTGATTCTGGGTTGCCATTGTTAGCCCAGCCTGTTCTCAGCTTTATCCTCACGCTCAGGGTCTGTCTACGCTCTTTAGACTCCTGAGGTCTCAGGTCTGGTTGTTTTCAAGGTCAAGCCCCCTGGACCCCCTTGCTTGATCCTCTGCTGGAGGTTCCTTTACAGGTCTCAGGGCGCTGCTTCCACAGTCGTATATCCATCTGCACTGGTTCCCCACTCAGGGTTTCAGAGCCTTCGCTCACGCCTGTGTCCGCCTCCGCCCGCGCCTGCGCTCCGTTTCTGCACTCAAAGTCCATGTGCGTTAATTAGCCTTTTGGGGTCCTAAGTCTTGCTGCTCTCAGGAACAGACCCTGGAGCTGCCAATGACTCAATGGGTGTCCCAAACTTACTCTATTTCTTTTGAGCTGGTTTTGGCGTTGTAGGTGGTGTGTGTGTGTGGGGGGGTTGCTCAGCCCGCAATTTAGTGAGAGCTATTTCACCCCTTTATAGCATGGAAATGCCCTGATTCCACGTACCTTCCATGCTGCGCCCTGTTGTGGGGTCCCTCCGTTCGTCTGGATTTGTTTTTATGTCCCCTTGAGGAGTCCTGTATGTTTCGATTAGGAGAGGTTAAGCACTGCTTTTTACTCTGCCGCCATCTTAACCCCTGACTTTCTTTTTTAAATCAACTTAACTAGTGATCTAGCTATTTTATTTGCTTTTCATAAAATCAACTCACACTTATTTAGTAGTTCATTGGTTCTCTTACTTTCAATTTTATTAATTTCCCCTTTGATTTTAATTGAGGATTTTTAACTTGCTCTTTTTTTCTAGTTTTTTAGTTGCATGCCCAATTGATTGATCTGCTTTTTCTATTTTATTGATGTAAGCATTTAGAGATATATAATTTTCCTGCTATGGCTGCATCCTATAAATTTTTATATGTTGTCTCCTCATTGTCATTCTCATTAATAAAATTATTGATCATTTGTATAATTTGTTCTTTCACTCACTCCTTTTTTAGCATTAGATCATTTAGTTTCCAATTTTTAAATTTGTTTTTTCATGAACATTTATCAATTATAATTTTTATTGCATTATGATTTTAAAAGTATGCATTTATTATTTCTGTTTTTCTGCATTTGTTTGTGAAGTTTTTATGTCTTAATACATGGTCAATTTTTGTGTAGGTGCCATCTACTGTTTAAAAGAAGGCATATTCCTTTCAATTTCCATTCAGTTTTCTCCAGAGATCTACTAAATCTAACTTTCCCAAAATTTCATTCACTTCCTTTACTTCTTTCTTGTTTATTTTTTGGTTCAATTTATCTAGTTCTGAGAGAGGAAAGATGAGGTCCCCCATTAGTATTGTTCTACCATTTCCTCCTGTAGCTCATTTGTTTTCTCCATTAAAAATTTTGAGGTTATACAGTTTCATGAATATATGTTTAATATTGGTATTAATTCATTGTCTATGATACCTTTTATCAAAATGTAATTTCTTTCTTTATCTCTTAATTAGATTTGAACATCAAATTTTCTGTTTAGGTCTGGTCTTTTCAACAAGAATGCATAGAAATCTTCTATTTTATTTAATGGTTATTTTTCCCCTGAAAGGATATATTCGTTTTGATGAGTAGGCAATTCTTGGTTATAAACCTAATTCTTTTTCCTTCTGGAATATCATATTCCAAGCCTTCTGATACTTTAACTTAGAAACTACCAAATCTTATATTATCCTGACTGTAGCTCCATAATATATAAATTGTTTCTTCCTGGTTGTTTGCAGTATTTTTTCCTTGGCCTTGGAGCTCTGGAAGTTGGCTATAATATTCCTGGGAGTCATCATTTGGGGATATATTTCAGGAGGTGATTGGTAGATTCTTTCAATTTCTATTTTACACTTATACTGAAGAATATTGTGGCAGTTTTCTTTGGTAATTCCTCACAATATGATATCTAAGCTTTCTTTTTAAAAATCATGGCTTTAAGGTACTCTAGTAATTCTTCAGTTGTCTCTCCTAGGTCCATTTTCCAGGTCAGTTGTTTTTCTAATAAGAGATTTCCTTTTTTCTTCTATTTTTGCATTCTTTTGATTTTGTTTTATTGTTTCCTGATGTCTCGTGAAGTCATTAGCTTCCACTTGCCCAATTCTAATTTTTGACAAATTATTTTCTTCAATGAGCTTTTGAACTCCTTTCTCCATTTGGTCAATGCTACTTTTTCCTTTTTTTAATCAAATTAACCAATATTTTATCTAATTTATTTGTTTTTCATGGAACAAGCTCCTAGTCTTATTTAGTACAATAGTTCTTTTACTTTCAATTTCATTAATTTCTCCTTTGATTTTTAGGATTTCCAATTTAGTCTTAATCTGGAGATGTTGAATTTGTTATTTTTCTAGTTTTTATACTTGCATGACCAAATCGCTTATCTTCTTTTTCTCTATTTTGTTGATATAAGCACTCAGGGATACAAATTTTCCCCTGAGTACTGCTTTGGCTGTATCCAATAAATTTTGATATGTTGTCTTCTCATTGTCATTCTCTTCAGTGAAATCAGTGATTGTTTGTATGATTTGTTCTGTGGTCCAACAGTTTAAAAAAATTCAATTATTTAGTTTCCAATTGATTTTTAATTTGCCTCTTCATGAACCCTTATTCATTATAATTTTTATTGCATTATGATCTGAAAACATTGCATTTATTATTTGTGCTTTTCTGCATTTGTTTGTGATTTTTTGTGCCCTAGCACATGGTCTATCTTTGTATATGTACCATGTGCTGCCAAAAAGAAGGTATATTCCTTTTTATCCCTATTCAATTTTCTCCAGATACTTATTAACTCTAATTTTTAAAAATATTTCATTCACTTTCCTAATTTATTCCTTATTTATTTTTTAGTTTGATTTATCTAGTTCTATCATTAGGAGAAAGTTGAGGTCCCCCACTACTATAGTTTCACTATGTATTTCCTCCTTAATCTTCTTTAGTTTCTCCTTTACAAATCTGGATGCTATTCCATTTGGTGCATATAAGATGAGTAATGATATTTCTTCATTATCTATACTACCTTTTATTAAGAGGTAATTACCTTCCTTATCTCTTTTAATCAAATCAATTTTTGCTTTAGCTTTGTATGAGATCATGATTGCTATTCCTGCCATCTTTGTCCCAGTTGAAGACCAATAGATTCTGCTCCAGCCTCTTACCTTTAGCCTGTGTGTCTACCTGTCTCAAATGTGTTTCTTGTAAACGATAAATGATAGGATTCTGGTTTTTAATCCATTCTGCTATATGCTTCCATTTTATGGATTAGTTCATCCCATTGACATTCATAGTTATGATTACCATCTGTGTATTCCCCTCCATTTTTTTACTTCCTTTTTTAATCCTGACCTTTCTCCTTTCACTCTTTCCCTCCTCTCCAGTGTTTTGCTTTTAAACGGTTCCCTCCCTTATTTTATTCCCTTTCCCACCATCTCCCTTCTTATTCCCCTCCTACTTCTCTATAGGGCCTTTTGATAACCCCACTCCCAACCTCTCCCTCCCTTATATTACTCCACTCCCCACCACCCCATTTCTTATTCCTCTTCTACTTCTTTATAGTGTAAAATAGGTTTCTATACCCCAATGAATCTGGCTATTCTTCCCTCTCTGAGCCAATTCCAAAGAGAGTAAGATCACTGGCCTCTTCCTCCCTTCCATTGTATATGTCTTCTCCCTGCCCCTCCACCATGCCTCTTTACATGATAATTTACCTCACTTTACTTCTCTCTTCCCATTTCTCTTAGTACTATCCTCTTTTTCACCCTTAGTATTATTTTTTGATATATCATCCTAAACAGCTTATCCTCTATGTATACTTTTTCTATCTACAATGAAAATGATAACAATTTTTAAGTTATAGATATCAGGGGCAGCTGAATGGCTCAGTGGATTGAGAGCCGGGTATAAAGACAAGCGGTCCTAGGTTCAAATCTGGCCTCAGAACTTCCTAGCTGTGTGACCCTGGATAAGTTGCTTAACCCCCATTGCCTATCCTTTAAACTCTTCTGCCTTGGAACCAATACACAGTATTGATTCTAAGACAGAAGGTAAGGGTTTGAAAAAAAAAAAGAGTTACAGATATCACCTTTCCATATAGGAATATAAACAATTTGACCTAATTGAAGCCCTAAATTTTTTCTCTTTCTTATTTACTTTTTTTATGGTTCTCTCGAATTTTGTATTTGGACAAAACATTTTCTTTTTAAGTCTGGTCTTTTCTTCAGGGAAGCTTAGAAATCTTCTATTTTATTAAATGCCCATACTTTCCCCTGAAAGAATATAGTCAGTTTTGATGGGTAGGTGATTCTTGGTTGTAGACGCAGTTCTCTTGCCTTCTGGAATATCATATTCTAAGTCTTGCCATCCTTCAGTGTGGAAGCTGCCAGATCCTGTGTGATCCTGACTGGGGCTCTATGATTTCTGAATTGTTTCTTTCTGTATTTTCTCCATGGCCTGGGAGCTCTTGAACTTGGCTATAACATTTCTTGGAATTGTCATTTGGGGATTTATTGTAGGAGGTGATTTGTGGATTCTTTCAATCTCTATTTTACCCTCTCGTTCAAGAATATCAGAACAGTTTTCTTGGATTATTTCTTGTAATATGATGTCTAGTCTTTTTTATGATAACTTTCAGGTAGTCCAATAATTCTTAAATTGTCTCTCCTGGATCTATTTTCCAGATAATTTGTTTTTCTTTTTTTTTTCCTTTTTTCTTTTAGGTTTTTTAAATTTTTTATTCTTTTAAATATGTTTCCATATTTCCATGATTTATTTTCTTTCCTTCCCTTCTTCCCTCCCCCCTCCCAGAGCCTATAAGTAATTCCATGTGGTTATACAAGTGTTATCACTTGATACCTATTTCCATATTATTCATTTTTGCAATACAACAATCTTTTAAAACCAAAACCCCAACTCATATACCCATATAAGAAAGTGATATGTCATATGTTTTTCTTCTGTGTTTCTACTCCCACGGTTCTTTCTCTCAATGTGGATAGCATTCTTTCTCATAAGTCCCTCAGGATTTTCCTGGATCATTGCATTGATTCTAGTAGTAAAGTCCATTACATTGGATCATCCCACAATGTTTTACATTCTGTGTACAATGTTCTCTTGGCTCTGCTCATTTCACTAGGCTTCAATTCATAGAAGTTCTTCCAGTTCATGTAAACATCTTCTAGTTCATCACTCCTTATAGCACAATAGTATTTCATCACCACAATTTGTTCAGCTATTCCTCAATCGATGGACAGCCCCTCATTTTATAATTTTTTGCCACCACAAAGAGTGAGGCTATGAATATTTTTATAACCCTTTTTTATTATCTCTTTGGGGGTACAAACCTAGTAGTGGTATGGCTGAATCAAAGGGCATGCATTCTTTTAAAGCCCTTTGGGCATAATTCCAAATTACCTTCCAGAACAGTTAGATCAATTCACAACTCTACCAGCACTGCATTAGTGTCCCAATTTTGCCACTTCCCCTCCGACATTTATTATTTTCCTTTACTGTCATATTGGCCAATCCACTAGGTGTAAAGTGGTACCTCAGAGTTGTTTTGATTTGCATTTCTCTAATCAAAAGGGATTTAGAACACTTTTTCATTTGATTATTGATAATTTTGATTTCTTTGTCTGAAAATTGTCTGTTCTTGTCCCTTGACCATTTGTCAATTGGGGAATAGCTTGATTTCTTGTACATTTGTCTTACTTCCTTATGAATTTGAGAAATTAGACTTCTGTCAGGGATTTTTGTTATAAAAATTTTCCCAATTTGTTGCTTCCCTTCTGATTTTGGTTGCATTGGTTTTGTTTATACAAAGCCTTTTTAATTTAATGTAATAAAAATTATTCATTTTATATTTTGTAATGTTCTCTATCTCTGGCTTGGTCTTAAATTCTTTCCTTTCTCATAGATCTGACAGATATACTATTCTATGTTCGCTCAATTTACTTATAATTTCCCTCTTTATATTTAAATAATTTATCCATTTTGAATTTATCTTGGTATAGGGTGTAAGATGTTGATCTAAACCTAATTTTTCACATACTGTTTTCCAATTTTCCTAGCATTTTATGTCATATAGTGGATTCTTGTCCCAAAAGCTGGGATCTTCAGTTTTATTGAACACTAGCTTCCTGGGGTCATTTACCCCAAGCCTATTCCATTGATCTGCCTTTCTTTCTCTTGGCCAGTACCACAATTGTTTTGATGACCCCTGCTTTATAATGCAATTTAAGATATGGTACTGTTAGGCTTCCAACCTTCACATTTTTTTCATTAATTCCTTTAATATTTTTGATCTTTTGTTCTTCCAGATGAACTTTGTTATAATTTTTTCTAATTCTATAAAAAAGTTTTTTGGTAGTTTGATATGTATAGCACTGAATAAGTAAATTAATTTAGGTAGGATTATTATTTTTATTATATTAGCTCATCCTACTCATGAGCAATTAATGTTTTTCCAATGGTTTAGATCTACTTTTATTTGTGTGAAAAGTGTTTTATAGTTGTGTTTATATAATACCTGAGTTTGTCTTGGTAAATAGATTCCCAAATATTTTATATTGTCTAGAGCAGTGATGGGGAATCTTTTGGAACTTTTGAGGGACCACATGCCATGCCACACCCACCCTCCCCATACTGCATGCCAGTGCCTGTCCCCCATTGTGTGTCATGCCCCACCCCCAACTGCATACCCCATTCCCTGACTGCATGCAGGAGCATGGCTGTCAAGTATACCAGTATGTACAATTAGAAGAATACATCATCATTCCTTTCCTGGAGGTAACAGGGTTCCCAGTGTAATTTCTACACAGTGCATGAGTCATATTAAAAGGAAAAGGGGGGGCAGCTGGGTAGCTCAGTGGAGTGAGAGCCAGGCCTAGAGACAGGAGGTCCTAGGTTCAAACCCGGCCTCAGCCACTTCCCAGCTGTGTGACCCTGGGCAAGTCACTTGACCCCCATTGCCCATCCTTACTGTAAAAAGTAATCTGGGAAATGTATAAAACTACATTTCCCGTGATCCAACATGGTCCAACTGGTTTCCGTTTCCGACGTCTTGACGCAGGGGAGCGCTTAAATCTCGTGGGTTAGGAGGGAGTGGGCTCTTTTGCCAGTAAGCGGTCTCTTTTGCGATTAGGCCATGGCCAGGAAAACAGGAGACAAAATGGAGGTGGCGGCAGTTTTGAATGCTTACAAGCGCGTGGTCTAATGATTTTATCTATCAACATGGCTTTAATTAAAATACTAATATATATT
>NC_058136.1:33229794-33264647 GCF_016433145.1 Gracilinanus agilis | reverse complement strand
GGGTGGACATGACTGAGGGTGTAGACTCGAAACTACCACACCAATGCAACTACCAACAATTTGGAAATTGGTCTTGTTCAAGGACACATGACAAAACTAGTGGAAACGCGCATCGGCCAAGGGTGGGGGGGTGTGTGTGGGGGGGGGTTGAAGGGGAAAGGTGGAGCATGAATCATGTAACCATGTTAAAAATGAATATTAATAAATGTTAAAAAAAAATTAAAAAAAAAAACAACTGAGGGAACTGTCGCTGCTCAGTGTAAGGGGAAGAAACACCAAATAAACAGAGGTATGCCTGCATTCATCATGTTCTGTTTCTTTTAGTGTAGAATATCTTATTAAATCACATTCCCCAATAAATGGGCACTCACTTTGTTTCTAGTTCTTTGATATTAAAAATTGTCATTACTGGCCCATATTGAGCCTTTACTTTTGTCCTTGACTTCCTTGGATCTCTATAATAATGGGTATTAACAAGTGAGTCACTTTCTTTGCATAATTCCAAATTGGTTTTCAGAATGGTTGTACCAATTCATAGCTCTACCTACAATGTATTAGTATGCTCATCTTTTGTCATGTCTAATTAATTTTAGAATGGTATTTGATTAAATGAGAACTTGTACCAAATGACATGTTTCTCTCATATATAAAGAATTCAGATTATGCTAGAGGATTGAGAGTGATAAACCACATGTGGTTACCACAGGCCACTCCTCTATAACTATAAACAGCAGCATCCCTCAGTGGTAAAGTAATTTAATAAAGATCCAAGTATCTTCATTAACAGTGCACATGGCTGCAAAGTAAGGTGTTAACAACAATCAATAGAAAAAAAATTTTAACTCTTAGGAAAGTGATGTGAACTTCAGTAAC
The DNA here is from genome assembly GCF_016433145.1 of Gracilinanus agilis. Taxonomy (NCBI): domain Eukaryota; kingdom Metazoa; phylum Chordata; class Mammalia; order Didelphimorphia; family Didelphidae; genus Gracilinanus; species Gracilinanus agilis. The sequence goes on along the minus strand of NC_058136.1, from coordinate 33,263,774 downwards.
TGATCTTTTAAGGGTTTAAACCCTTACTTTCTATCTTAGTAATAATTCTAACATAGAAGAAGGGCTAGGCAATGGGGATGAAGTGATTTGCCCAGGAAATGTCTGAGGTTAAGTTTGAACCCAGGTCTTCCCAACTCCAGGCATGGCTCTCTATTGTACTACCTAGTTGCCCCAATTGATCCTTTTTTTAAATTAAATTTTATTTTCAAATGAAGAACCTCCTCTCTTTGCTATCTCTCTTCCTACTCTGCCCTTACCTCCCACTAAGAAATCAAGAAAAACTAGACCCCTGTTACAAACATGTAAGGTCAAGTAAAACAAATTGCTGTATTTGTTGTGTCTAAAACCTTTTGTTGCAACCTACTCTCTGAATCTGCAATCTACATTCTGAATCCATTACCTCTTTTATCAGGAGGTGAGCAGCATGTTTCATGAGTCCTCTGGAATTGCAGTTGGTCATTGTGTTGATTGGAGTTCCCAAGTCTTTCAAAGTTGTCTTTATAATATTGTTATTATCATATTATTTTCTCTTAGATTTACATATCCCATACTGCATGAATTAATTCATACAAAGTCATCCCATGTTTTCTCAAAACAGATTTTTAAAAACTCTTACCTTATTCTGTCTTAGAATCAATACTATATATTGGTTGTAAGGCAAAAGAATGGGAAAGGCTAGGCAATTGGGGTGAAGTGACTTCCCCAGGGTCATATAAGAAAAATAATAACAAACAGGGATCACTCAGGGATACATGGCTGAGTTATAAGGTATATGAATCAATTGCAAAAGAAATCAAAAACATCAAAAAATCCATGTAAAAGAGAAAAAATAACTTGTGGATGAAATATAAAATGTCAAAGTCTTATGTCTAAAAAAATCTAAGTAAAGGAAAAATAAAACTATAACAGGTCCTTGAATCAGGGCCCAATTAAAGTGATTTAAGTAATTTTGCACTTACCCAATTAGTAGCCAGGACAACAGAAAGTTTGCCACACTTATAAAAAGACAGAAAAGGGACTAGATTATAGGAGCCAGAATGGTAGCCAGGATGAGGTGCTTGGATAGAATGTAGTTCAGAAGAAGTCCTGCATCTTAACATATGTTAAGCACCATAGCCTTGAACCCAACAAGAATCTGTTTTGAATGAAGAAGAATCCCACTGGGATTGGTTGGTCTCTTTGACCTTGTGCACTATGCAGGTTGGCTTTGTGCTTCCTTAGCACTGTGCAGTGGTTCTTTTTAAATACTCTTCTGGATAGGGGTCAGCTGGGTAGCTCAGTGGAGTGAGAGTCAGGCCTAGAGACAGGAGGTCCTAGGTTCAAACCCAGCCTCAGCCACTTCCCAGCTGTGTGACCCCGGGCAAGTCACTTGACCCCCATTGCCCACCCTTACCAATCTTCCACCTATGAGACAATGCACCGAAGTACAAGGGTTTAAAAAAATAAAAAATAAATAAATAATAAATAAATAAATAAATAAATAATCTTCTGGAATCAGACAGAATCATTAAGCAAAGCCCCATAATTATTTAAACAAACAATGGCATTATTCTATAGTTTAAAGCCTTTGGGGTATGCATTAATATTAGAACAAATGTATTTTAAACTTACATTACTGCAAATTTAAAAAAGATTAATATTGATATTGTGTTCAGGTACAAAAATGAGAGGAAAAAAGGAACTCAAAACTGTATTGCACATACAAGGGAAAAAAATAAAAGAATGTTTTAAAAATAAAAATATATAACTTCAAATCAGCAAAAGGTTTCTCACCCAAAAAATGAGATCCAATTTTCATTTTAAACTTGGCCATGAACTACTGTGACTGCAAATTATTTTTACAGAATAACATATTTATAAAAACAATAATATAGTAGATAATGTACATTCAAATAAAGTACCAAATTCCCAAAATTCACAATAGCCCAGTTACTGACAATAGCAAACAAACCCATTTAAAAAATCTATACTTGTCACAAATTCTACAGGTATAGCAAATCTTTCAACCTTGGCAATTGCTGATGAAAAACTATTTAGGTCTAAAACATCACCAAAAATTTTAGATCCTTCTGGTGGGAAAGTAAATTAAACTAAAAAGTTAAAATATCATGCATGCAGGAGCTCTTTTTTGGCTTCCTGCTTTATATATAAACCTATCATCCATCCAGAAGGTATAAAGTCATTTCTAAAGACCGCTTATAAAATTACAATTTAAATTCTTAAGTCATTATATTCTCCAAGGTTATATAAGCAGCATGTGACCTCAATAGTTAAGATGACAAATCCAGGATACATAAGACTTATGGGATTTTTACAACTTAAAAAAAATTTTGTGTAAGATGTTCAGTAAAATCATAGGGAAATGGTACAGATAAATAATCATATAACAGAATAGATGCTACTTAGATTAATACAGATAAACTTAAAAATTTAAACCTTAAAGAAATCAGCAAATACAATAATATAAGCAAATGACAAGTTATGACAAGTTATAAGCAGTGTAGTCAAAATCATTTTTACCAAACCCAATAGGCTTGTTTGCTATTTTGAGGGGAAAAGCTGAAAATAATTAACAAACAATAAACTTTCAGATCTCTTTTTGAGATTATTTACCCACCCCCAGTATTTTCATCCAATCAGATTTCGTTTGTCAGAGCTCTGAATTTGATCATAGTGAGGGAGGATTCTGCACTGAACATAGTGTGCACAACCCTCATAATGAGTATGGGTAAACCAAAAAGCCAAAGGGGTGTGAGGAGATGAATTTCTCCCCTGAATTTTAAGATTAATCAAGCTCTCAACTGCAAGGTATTCAATCAGCACAAAAAAACCCTGGAAAAGAATGAAGCAGATCCAAACTGCCCTTTGTAACTTTACCATCTCAAACTGTTGTTTCAGAGTTTCAAGCATGCTTTGAAACAGCATTATTCCAGAAGAGGCTGAATGGAGTTTGTTTATAGAGTAAACAAAAGGAAGTAAAATATCTACAGGGAGAACAATAGGGTTCAAATGCGTATGAGAGAGCTGGCCAAAAGGTAGAGACAACATCCCAAAAACTTCTATTTCTAATCTACTGATTTAGTCTCTCTGCTCTCAAAAGGAAAAAAATGCAGAGAAGTCTCCTTCCTGTGAAAAAAAAATCCCAAGTTCCAAATCTCTCTCAGCCAGGAGTCCAGGATCAGTTTAAGACCTCAGCTTAAAAAATGGTAGCTCAGGGGGAAGCTGGGTAGCTCAGTGGATTGAGAGCCAGGCCTAGAGATGGGAGGTCCTAAGTTCAAATCTGGCCTCAGACATTTCTGAACTGTGGGACCCTGGGCAAGTCACTTGACCCCCATTGCCTAGCCCTTACCACTCTTCTGCCTTGGAGCCAATACACAGTATTGACTCCACAGCTGAAGGTAAGGGTTTTAAAAATGGTAGTTGGAGTTGTGAACCAATCCAACTATTCTGGATGGCAATTTGGAACTATGCCCAAAGATCTCTAAAAGACTGCCTGCCCTTCGATCCAGCCATAGCATTGCTGGGTTGTTACCCCAAAGAGATCATAGAGAAACAGACTTGTACAAAACTATTTATAGCCACGCTCTTTGTGATGGCAAAAAACTGGAAAATGAGGGTATGCCCTTCAATTGGGGAATGGCTGGACAAATTGTGGTATATGCTGGTGATGGAATACTATTGTGCTCAAAGGAATAATAAACTGGAGGAATTCCATGTGAACTGGAAAGATCTCCAGGAATTGATGCAGAGTGAAAGGAACAGACCTAGAAGAACATTGTACACAGAGACTGATACACTGTGGTAAAATCGAATGTAATGGACTTCTGTACTAGCAGCAATGCAATGACCCAGGACAATTCTCAGGGATTTGTGGAAAAGAACACTACCCACATTCAGAGGAAGAACTACAGGAGAAGAAATACAGAAGAAAAACAACTGCTTGAACACTTGGGTTGATGAGGACATGATTGGGGATGTAGACCCAAAAGGACCACACCAATGCAACTATTAATAATATGTAAATAAGTCTTAATTGATCACATATGTTGAAACCAGTGGAAATGTGCATTGGATGTGGGGAGGGTGAAGGGGAAAGTAAAAACAAGAATCAATTAACCATGGGAAATTTTTCTAAAAAAATAAAATATTTAAATCTGAAAAAAATGGTAGTGCAGGCTGAAAAACCCACATGAGGAGGGGGAAGGGTTTGGGGTCTCACCTTTCCATTGGAAAAAAAGCAGTTCGGATTGGCAGGCTGCAGGCTGGGCTGGGAGCAGTGAGGAACACTGGCTCAAGCAGATAGGTGTGAAAATGCAGCAGCTGCGAAAGTAGGTAGCTTGCAGGTTGGAAGTGGCCAAGATGGGGCAAAAGCAGGCAGGCTGAGTGGCCAGTGAAGAAAAAAACTGTAGGAGCATAGGGCAAGAAAGGGAAACACCAGCTCTCAGCTCTCCAGCTAACTTACTAACTATATTTAAAATCTATTTTAAAAAAATATTTGAGAATTCTCTCCCTTTGTGGTTGCCATAATGTGGTGATTAAAATTAATATACAAAATACTAAATATTATATTTGTAAATATTTTTTAATAATAAACGAACAAAAGAGACTAACTAAAAGATTACTAACCAGCTCACTCACCAGAGCCAAAGAGAGAGAGGGAGGAGTTACAGCTAACTATAAAACAATAATGTGACCAGGCAAATGTGGAGGCACAGGAGAGATTAAAGGGAATTTTGGGAAAACTAAGGACTTATGGGGGATGAAGTCCAAGGTTCAAAATCTCCATTTATACAAAGGCCACCCTTTACTTACTACGGTGATAGCAAATCTATGAAACATGTGTCAGTGCCATTTTTGATGACACGCGGCTGCATGAGGCCACATACAGAGAAATATGAATGATACATTTGTTATATTGTAGTGTAGACACTCTGTGCACTATAGTTGACAATTCTACCTATATTAATTTACATATTTTTGGTTTATTAAATATAGTTATATATTACAATTATACATTTTTGTTATTTAAACTATAAATATTGTGAGATTATGTTTTTTTTCTCAAAGTTACACACCACTCGAGTTATGCTCAGTTTTTTGGTGAATTCTGACACACCAAGCTCAAAAGGTTGCTCATCACTGACTAACTACCTGTATAACCTTGAGTAAATGTCTAAGCTTCTCTGGGCCTTAGTTTCCTCACCTGTAAAATGAAGGGGTTGAACTAGTGGACCACTAAGGTTCCTTCTAGCACTAAGTATATGAACCAGACCAAACCTACAGGGAAGTTTTGGATCCAAAAATTTAAGATAGAAAAGCCAAGCACTATAAGGGATGGAGGGATGTTGAGGCCAGCTCTACAAAAAGCACATGGGTCCTCAAACTGGAGTAAGAGAAATTGGCTGGGATTACAGGAAGATCAGTCCCCCAGGCTTACAGATCAGACTGGAAGACATCCTCTTGCTGGGTGTTTACTTAGTTTATTGATTTGGGGTGCACAATTTATAGGTAAAGTGGCATAGGCTAAAGAATTAGGTAAGCCATTTGAAGGAACAATGATTGGCAATGCTTTACAAGATGGAAACAATGGATGTAGATTGCCTTAGTGGCTCCAAGCAGTGTTTTCTATAGAATAATAAATCACATGTCATAATATCAATGTATGACCCAATACTTTATGTTCTTTTTTTTTTTTTTAATTTTTTTTTTTTTTGTATTTTAAACCCTTAACTTCTGTGTATTGACTTATAGGTGGAAGAGTGGTAAGGGTAGGCAATGGGGGTCAAGTGACTTGTCCAGGGTCACACAGCTGGCAAGTGTCTGAGGCCGGATTTGAACCTAGGACCTCCCGTCTCTAGGCCTGGCTCTCAATCCACTGAGCTACCCAGCTGCCCCCTACTTTATGTTCTTTTCACAGAACTCTTGTATTATTTTCTTGGGTGGACATTTAGTATTTGGGGAGGGGAATGGATTGGGTTTAATCAAAGGGGGAGAATATGTGTCTTACTACTTCTAAGTTAATGGCTACTCAGAGGCCTTGCAATCTGCGGTGTACTGGGCTTGTTTCCACAACCTTGCTGAATTGAAAGCCCCTGACTTCCTAACTACCCAGAAGTTTTACCCTGGGGTGCATTGGGCATGGAAGCCCCTGATCTTCTTTTGCTGCTCTCACATCTGCTCCTTTTTTATTTAAATCAGACAAACGAAGCTAGAGTAAGTATATGCTTGACATCAATTTCTGCTTTCTGAGGTGAATGCACTTGATGACACCTAAAAATTAGAGAGAGAGAATAAGGATGAGTACTCCAATTCCTATCAGATATAAATATTAAAAATGATAAAGGCTGCTATAAATATATATCTTAGTATTTTAATTAAAGCCATGTTGATAGATAAAATCATTAGACCACGCGCTTGTAAGCATTCAAAACTGCCGCCACCTCCATTTTGTTTCCTGTTTCCTCGCCATCGCCTACTCGCCAAAGAGACCACTCCCTCCTAACCCACGAGATTTAAGCTCTCCCCTGCGTCAAGACGTCGGAGACGGAAATCAGTTGGACCATGTTGGATCACGGGAAATGTAGTTTTATACATTTCCCAAATTACTTTTTACACAGAGAAAAAATAACTTTTGGATGTGGTGTCAATTTGTTAGAGCTCTTGCAATTTGCACTGCTGCTTCCTCTGGTGAGGTGGGTGTGAGTTGTGTTTAGAACATAGCTATATTTCTTGTTGGAGGGTTTGTAACTCAAGACTTGTGTTTTTGTGGTGCCATATTCCTAACAAATGTACAATATTATTCCACTTGTATTATTGGGAGGAATTGTAAGAGAGTGGGGTGACACAAATGGACTTATATCCTCCATGTCTTTGGAGGTGATTTTTCATCTTTAAACCAGTTATTTGTTCTGCCAAATAAAAAAATGCACCTTCTAATGCATCAAGCTGGGCCTGTAACTTTGAATCTATAGCTTCTTGTGTCCCTAAAGCATGAGAGATATCTTCTGACATTTTATTAACATCATCAACAGTGTGCATGGTATTGGTGAGTGATACTATATTTTTTTATTTAAAAATTTTATTTCATTTTGAAAAATTTCCCATAGTTACATATTTCATATTTTTCCCTCTCCCCCAAAACCTTGTTTTTTAAGGGTTAATTTTTAAAATATTTTAAAAATTTTTATTTTGAATATTTTCTCATAGTTACATGTTTCATGTTGTTTCCCTCTCCCCCAAATCCACCAAACTCCCCTTAGCCAATGCACAATTCCATTGGGTTTTACATGTATCATTGATTAAGACTTAATTCAATATTATTGATAGTTGCACTAGAGTTATCGTTTAGTGTCTACCTCCCCAATAATATCCCCATCAGCCCATGTCTTCAAACAGTTGTTTTTCTTTTCTCCTCCTACAGTTCTTCCTCTGAATGTGGCTAGTTTTCTTTCTTAAAAGTCCCTCAGCCTGTGCTCTAGATTCTTGCATTGCTGCTAGTAGAGAAGTCTGTTATGTTCAATTGTACCACAGTGTGTCAGTCTCTGTGTACAATGTTCTCCTGGATCTGCTCCTTTCACTCTGCATCAATTCCTGGAGGTCTTTCCAGTTCACATGGAATTCCTCCAGTTCTTTATTCCTTTGAGCACAATAGTATGCCATCACCAATAGATACCACAATTTGGTCAGCCATTCCCCAATCGAAGGACATTCTCTCATTTTCCAATTTTTTGCCACTACAAAGAACAAGGCTATAAATATTTTTTAACAAGTCTTTTTCCTTATTATCACTTTAGGGTATAAACCAAGCAGTGGTATGGCTGGATCAAAAGGGAGATAGTCTTTTAAAGCCCTTTGAGCATAGTTCCAAATTGCCATCCAGAATAGTAGGACCAATTCACAACTCCACTAGCAATGCATTAATTTCCCAATTTTGCCACATCCCCTCCAACATTCATTACTCTCCCCTGTTGTCATTTTAGCCAATCTTCTAGGTGTAAGGCGATACCTCAGAGTTGTTTTGATTCGCATTTCTCTAATTATTAGAGATTTAGAACACTTTCTCATGTGCTTATTGATAGTTTTGATTTCTTTATCTGAAAATTGCCTATTCATGTCCCTTGCCAATTTATCAATTGGGGGATGGCTTGATTTTTTTGTATAATTGATTTAGCTCCTTGTATATTTGAGTAATTAGACCTTTGCCTGAGTTTTTTATTATAAAGATTTTTTCCCAGTTTGTTGCTTCCCTTCTAATTTTGGTAGCATTTGGTTTTATCTGTACAAAAACTTTTTAGTTTAATGTAGTCAAAATTATTTATTTTACATTTTGTAATTTTTTTCTAACTCTTGCTTGGTTTTAAAATCTTTCCTTTCCCAGAGATGTGACAAGTATACTATTCTTTGCTCACCTAATTTACTTATAGTTTCCTTCTTTATACTCAAGTCATTCGACCATTCTGAGTTTATCTTGGTATAGGGTGTGAGATGTTGATTTAGACCCAATCTCTCCCATACTGTTTTCCAATTTTCCCAGCAGTTTTTGTCAAATAGTGGTTTTTTGTTCCAGAAGCTGGGTTCTTTGGGTTTATCATAGACTGTCTTGCTGAGATCTCTAACCCAAAGTCTATTCCACTGGTCCTCCCTTCTGTCTCTTTGCCAGTACCATATTGATTTGATAACAACTGCTTTATAGTACAGTTTAAGATCTGGTACTGCTAGGCCACCTTCCTTCATATTTTTTTCATTATTTCCCTTGATATCCTTGATCTTTTGTTATTACAGTGAACTTTGTTATATTGTTTTTTCTAATTCAGTAAAAAAGTTTTTTGGTAGTTTGATAGGTATAACACTAAATAAGTAAATTAATTTGGGTAGCATGGTCATTTTTATTATGTTAGCTCATCCTACCCATGAGCAATCAATGTTTTCCAATTGTTTAGATCTAGTTTTAATTGTATGGAAAGAGTTTCATAGTTTTGTTCTTATAATTCCTGTGTTTGTTTTGGCAGATAGATTCCTAAGTATTTTGTATTGTCTAAGGTGATTTTAAATGGAATTTCTCTCTCTCTAACTCTTGCTGCTGCACTGTGTTGGAAATATATAGAAACGCTAATGATTTATGTGCATTTATTTTGTATCCTGTAACTCTCATAGTACTGCCTAGGGGGCAGTCAGTTGATTCTGATTCGTCATCCACTCTAGCACACGTGGGTTATGGACCTCCCAGAATTAGAGGTGTTCTCACCTTTGGTGATTAAATATAAAGATGGGCAGTGTAGACTTAATCTAATTATCACAGTGTAGAGGGTGATCTATGGATCCTTTCAATGTCTATTTTGCCCTCTTGTTGAAGAACATCAGGGCAGTTTTCTTGGATAATTTCTTGTAGTATGGTGTCCAAATTTCTATTAATTTCTGATTTTTCAGGAAGACCAATGATTCTCAAATTGTCTCTTCTAGACCTGTTTTCTTGATCTGTCATCCTGTCTGAGATATTTCATGTTTCCTTCTTGTTTGTCATTCTTCTGACTTTGCTTCATTAGTTCTTGCTATCTTGTGATATTATTGGCTTCTGCTTACCCAATTCTGTTCTTTAGAGACTGATTTTCTGCTATAATCTTTTCATTTTCCTTTTCCGTTTTGTCTATCCTGTTTTCCAGCTGTTTAATTTTGGTCTCCAATTTGCTTATCAGTTCTTTTGATTTTGGGGCATCTTTCTCCATTTGGGAGTTTCTGTCTTTTAAACTGTTAATTTCCTTTTTTTGCTATTTCCCACTTTTCTTGCCAAATGTCTTCCATCTTTCTCATGATCTCAGATTTGAACTCCTCAAGAGCTTGTGACCAATTTTCATTTTTTTGGGAAGGTTTGGATGTGATTACTTGTTTGCCCTCTGCTGTCTACTCTGTTGTCTGGATTTTTTCTGTGTAGAAGTTATCGAATGTTAATGCTTTCTTCTTGTTCTTTTTCTTGGGTAGTTCTTGGGCATTGTTTGCCATTATTATTATGCTGTTTTTCTTTCTCAGTCAGAAGTCTGGGTGGGGTAGGAAGGCTCTCTGTCTGTAAAGCTGTGAAGCAGTTTTTGCCTGAGTCACAGTGCATTGCTACCCCTCTCAGCTTTATCCTCACTCCCAAGGCTCCTGGGGTCTCAAGTCTAGATGTTCTCAGAGTCAAGCCTCCTGGTGGTCCCTTTGCTTGTTCCTCTGCCCGAGGCTTCTTTAAGAGTCTCAATGCATTGCTTCCACAGTCCAGCACCTCTCTTCCCTAAGTCCCTGCCCAAGGTCCACGCTCAAGGTCCTCATTCAAAGTCTGCACTCTTTAGTTTCTTGGGGTCTTAAGTCTTGCTGCTTTCAGGAGTCAGCCCCTGGTGGTCCCAGGTAGCTTCCAAGAACTTAGTGAATGCCCCAAGCTTGCTCTAACTGTTGTGTGCTGGCTTTTTCACTGTAGGTAGTATGGGAGGAGGGAGTGATTAGCTCATGTTTTAGGGAGAGCTATTTCACTCCCTTATAGCATGGAAATGCCCAGATCCCACGTACCTGCAATGGTGCACCCTATGGGGGGGTCCCTTCATTCATCTGGATTTGGTTTTTGTGTCCTTTTGGGGTATTATGTGTAGGTGGGTTAGGAGAGTTCAGTACCCTGCTTCTACTCTGCAGCCATCTTATCCTGTAAGTGTTGGCAAGTGATACTATTGATGTGACTGAGAAGGCAACAAGTTTACTAGAGTACCAGCTCCTGCAATGAGCCATCCTACAAATCTTCTAAGTTTTGAGATGGTCCAAAATCAACTGGAGGATATAACTATTTGGATCTGAGTACCAAGGACCTGAAATTTGTACAGGGAACATAACAAATGAGGGTTGTTTCAGGAGGACAATCTGATCAGTTACAGACATAATGTATGGAAAGATGCAATTGGTGATTTTACAATTTGTTCATGAATAATTATATGTCTTAACATTGTTTTCAGAGTAGTGGGTGGCATGGGCATTATACCCCCAAAACTATACAAGTGTTTCAGGAAAACTATAAGCAGAGAAATTCATTTGCTCCCTTTTATCCTTGTGACTCCTAATCCAAAATGTCTGATAACTCCTATAAGACCCTGAGAGAATTATCCTCCTTGGGTCATCCTTTAGATTTTAGATGGACAGAGAGATACACCTCCTTGATATCATCAAGTTGTATCTCAGACATCTATCTGTCCTCTAAACTATAAGGGTTACCCCCTATGTCTTCAGGCAAACCTCCCCCCTGCCCATGCCTCAGTGGATACCACTCTACAGTCATGTCTTCACTGTTGTAAAGAGGATAAAGACTCCAGAATTGATGTCATCTGGGAGCAGCTTTCCATCCATCCTGTTCCCCCTAGGAGACAGTCTTCTGGCCAAATTTAACATTACCTTGTAAATTAATTTCTCTTTATTTTTAAGCCAAGTTTCAGAGTCTTGCATCCTTGCAAAAAGTACCCTTCTTGAACCCCAGGTGTTCACCTCAAGCCCCCCACAACAGTAGGTAGTAACTTTTAGGGGATCAACAGGAAGTAGGTATGGGTTAGGAACACATGAGAGGGGAATCCAAGTAATGGGGTTGGTTTGTTTTTCATCATTTATGTATTCTATTGTAATTTTTGCCCATGAATATAGAAGCTGCCAAATATATAGATGTTGAACTTTTCCAAGGGATAGCATGGAAGAAGTCCATCCTCCTTTGGACATGTGTGTGTGCTGGAGGACATTTTCTTGGGTCGTCCCATCTTGCCCCATTTGGGAGGGCCCAGCCAGTGGTAACTGGAATGGCCCAATCAATAACTTGGATGTCAGTGTCTGGATAACAATTCTTCTGGGGTATAGGACATAACACCAAAGAAAAGTGGGGATCCCTTTTCTTAGTGTTTGTTTAGGATAAGGGGGGTAACCTGTGGGTGGTCCAAAGTACTTCTGGTGGGTTAGGGTTTCTATAGAATATGGGTTGGGGGATACAGATTTTAGGATATAAGTATCCTTATCATTAGTTGTTGTGGTAGAGTAATGGTAATCAACTGTCATACATCCTGTGAATGGGCTGCGAAAGGAAAAGCATATAGGAAAATCTGTAGAGAATGTAGTAAAATTATATGGATGCAGAGTAGGAATTATGTCTCCCAGAGGGAGACCTTAGAATAATGAACAATTTGTATTAACTACTGGTGATTGGCGATGCCATGATACAAGGTGAGCAAGATGGGGGTCTGGGAGATAAGCCCAAAAAGTGTTGTTGGTGTGGGTTGGTACATTCATGTCTCCCAATGCATGAGGTACCTGGCAAGTTAACAATGCTGCCATTGCTACAAAGATTAGGGAGGGATCAGTTCATCTTGGATCTCCATGTTGGGCTGCCATGAGTTCTTCTGCTTTTTGGGTCAGCCTCTTCACTTGTCCCCAGGTGGATAGGTCAGCTGTCCTCGTCTAATGAGCCTGATGAGGGGGTTGATAAGGCGTGGTCCTTAGGGAGAGACATTTCATCTTTCTCTGCAGCTGCTCCATGGTGTTGTCTCACAAGCCTCTCTGGAACCTAGATAGGTATTGGAGAATCTTTTGGAAAAACACATACAGAGCCTCTTGCCCAGAATAATACTGGGTTTGGACATAGCCATTTAATAATGAGTATATCTTTCCACATTACTAGTGGGTGACTGGGAGGTTGTGCAGAATAATATTTTCTGCAGAGGATTCACCTTTTTTATCTGTATTCAGGAAATTTAGAACATAAGTTGTATGTTTTAGAATGTGGTTTGGAAATTTGTCAAATAAATGGCAAGTTGTGTAAGGGGTAAAAAGGGGTTTTGATTGGGTGATTTTTAAAAGGTTAGGGTCACCAGGGAATTGAATAATTATCAATCCCCATTGATTGGGTGAATTTTAAAAGGTTAAGTCACCAGGGAATTGAATAATTATCAATCTCCAAAATGATTTTAGTGATTTATTTACAAAATATAGGAGTGGAAGTAGGGAGATGAAAAGAGGGTAGAGTAAGATATTGTATTCAAGTTTGGGCTTTACTCCAGCAGGGCTCCAGAGGCCCAGCCAGAGCCTAAAAGTCAATTAACAAGGGTTTTAGCCACAAGGGCTTCTCCCAATCAAAGGAGCCTCCTGGAGGCTAGTACCTCTTGGGAGGTTAAAGGAGTCAGCCTTCTTTATTCACCACGTGTAATTCTAAGAGAGAGATTTAAGAGCAGTCTCACCAAGATCTAAGGGTCCCAGGTCCAGAGGTCCTCTACATCCAAGCAAGAACCAGAACAGCCTGGCTCACACAACTCTCTCTTTTTAAAGGGGCCTCTTTTCCATCACTTCCCGTGCCTTCCTCTTAGTTTATGTGTCCAATCACAACAGACGCTTTTCTTAGGACTGCCCAGGAAGCAGTCAGTAAATTCTGATTTGTTACTCACTCTAGCACATGTGGGTTACAGACCTCCCAATTTGTGAGTTAAGTGGAGATGTTTTCATCTTTGGTGATTAAATCTAAAGATGGGCAGGGCAGATTAATCTCATTATCACAGTTGAGAGGCATTGTATCTGCCTCTTTAAATTCAGAGCTCTTTCCACAATTTCTTTTCCTTGAGAGTTGTAAGGTATTCCAGTTTTCAACTGTGAAAGGGAATTCTTGCTTCTCTGTGAGTTCACACCTTACTTGAGAACAAGCCAGAAACTTAAGAGTTCACACACTCAGAAAGGTGTAGTTCCAAAAGTAAGAACTCAGACAATTTGGAAACTGTGATTGGCCCCTGTGCAAAGGGGCAGGGACAGGAAACCACCATAAAAGCCATGAAAATCCCTGAGCAGTCAGTCTGGTGAAGAAGTCTGGTGAAAGATTGTAGTAAAGAGTGAATTCCAAGAAGAGAGTCACTGCAAGGAGGAGAGAGTGAACTCCAAGAAGAGTCATTCCAAGAAGGAAGTCTGCTTCAAGAAGGTCGGCTCAAAGAAGAAAGTAGGCCTCAGGAGTCACCTTCTGCTCCAGTCATTGTCTTGGATGAGTGGATAGCTGGTTTTCCCTTCCTGTCTTCTGGAGATAGTTCAATTCTGATTGAAAGTTAACAAGTCCTGGCTGAGCCAAGCACTACAACAATATTTAGTTAGATAGGTTAATGTCTTTTTCTATCCTTTTGTATTTCTCTACTTTATAAATAAGATTTATAATTTTCATATATTTAGCCAAACCATTAATTTTAACACTTACAAAACTCAATAGAGAACTTGGCACGAAAATCTTTAAAGGCCTGAGAAGTGTAAGCTGGACCATTGTCTGTCTTTATTTGTTTAGGTATTCCCATCACTGCAAAAGCATTAAGGCAGTGTGTGATGACATGCTTGGCTGTTTTTCCTGACAAGCAGATAGAAAACAGAAATTGAGAAAAGGTGTCTATTAGAACATGAACATATGCCAGTTTTCAAAATGATGGAACATGTGTAATATCCATTTGCCATATATGATTGGGGAGTAAGCCCTTTGGATTTACACCATAGGAGGGCACTGATATTGTAGGTGGGCAAGATTGACACTTTCACTACTTGTCTAGTTTGTTCTTTTGGTCAGTGAGAACATTTTCCTTAAAGTTTTAGCGTTCCAGTGATGCAGTGCATGGGATTCCTTTGCTTTTGTGATAGAATTGGCTCAGCTTGTGTTGGTACAGATAAAGGTGGCTGCATCAACCATGGAATTCCCATAAGTCAGATATCCAGGAAAGCAGTATGTGATCTAATATGAGCTATGAAAATAGCAGGATGCTGTCAAACTAGTTCCTGTAAATCTTTAAACTGCTGGAATAAAGTGTCATCTACTTGTGAAGTAATGAAAGCTGTCTCAATGTATTAGAGCATGTGATATACATACTGTCTACAGAAAAGTTATGGGGTTCATAAGGAAATAATGTTAAAGCCAGTATGACTGCAGCTAGTTCTGACCTTTGAGCTGATGGATAATTAATAGCTTGGGAGTAGGTTTGGTCTTATGAATGAACTGCTATCTTTCCATTAGAGAATCCATCTGTAAATACTACACAGGCAGAAGTCAGTGGCTTATCAGTAATGACAGAAAGTAATAAAAAGAAATTTTTAGCTGCAAATTGAATAAGTTTATTTGAAGAGTAGGAACATTGGATTTGTCTGGGAATCCTGTAATTGCTATTTGCCAATCATCAGAGGTATTATTTAGTGTAATTACAGTAAACAGGTGTTTGTAACCTGTGGCTCCATTGCAAACAACTGCATTGTTCTCTTTCTTCCCTTTGCTATTTGTTTTGCTACTAGGCTGATAATATGGAGTAAGATTTTCATGGAGTTGATGGAAGATGTAACCATTCAAGTGGGCCGTGGTCCTGATATATTACTGCCATGGGGGTGTATTCTATCAGCAGGATTAAAAGACTAACAGGAAGGGAAATTGTGGAGATCTCTTTATCATCTCTGATAAGGACAGCTTAGTTGATAAGGAAATAAGGACAGGACAAGGGAGTTGTCTTTTACCTCATGCTTCCAGCTCTGGCTCCAGGAGCATGGAGTTTTATATATATATATATTTCAAAACTCATTTCACACAAAAGAACCTCCCGAAACTTTGCAGATGCGCAGAAGTTACAACACAAAATATTGGCTTCAGAATAGACCAAGGCCAAGGCTGAATTTTGACTAGGTTCTTATCAGAAAGCCAAGTCGGGGAGTATCTTGGCCTTGGCTATAACAGGCAGCAGCATTCCTTGCTGTGTTAATAGTGTTAACCCTTTAAATTCAGGTTTGATAGGAACTTAAAGCTTTTCAATAAGGTCACAATACTTTTCAACGAGAAATCACAAGGATTACAAAAGGGGTCAAAAGAGGAGTCTCAGATTTTTATCTATTCTCTTATTGGCTTCCCACAGGAAATATCTGTTCTATGTATCTATTCTATTCTATTCTATTCTATTCTATTCTATGCTTAGTTAACTAAATTTAAGGCTTCTTGAGCTTGGGGTGTTATATATCTTGGTGAATTTGGTTGAGAATTTCCTTTTAATATTAAATAGAGGTTTTAATTGTCCTATAGTAAGATTGAGTGATGGTCTAAGCCAACGGAGATCTAATAATTTTTGGAAATCATTTAGAGTTCTTAAATGCCCTGTTCTAACTGTAATTTGCTGGGGTATAACTTCTGATCCCAATGTACTTTTATCTTGGTCATTGATATCCAGGTAGAGCCTTAGTCATGATTAGCCTAACTCACCAGTAGTGCACATAACAAGGGTTTTCTATGTCATCCCACTCTTGGATATTCAATAGACCCATGAAATACATAGTCTATGATCAGAACTACCAACCTATTCTTATTAACTAAAAGCAAGCAAAATGGAATATGGTACCAGCTCTTTGAAGTTCTTGGGCCAAGTTTCAAAGCCTCCAGTAACTGCTTCATATATCTGCTCCATGATCCCAATCCAGAATGTGATCAGAACTGTATTTGCTTTATGCTGGTCTATTGGCAGGAAGAGGTTGCTATGCCCATGCACTATATGGGCTCTGCACCCTCTCTCCTTTCCCTTTGATCTTTGGTGATTCTGTCATTGCCTTATGAGAATTGGTCCTTTGGGGGAGGAGGAGGAAGATGGTCATTTGCTTTTGGCTTAAGTATGATGGGGAAGAGTTCAATGTCTCATCAGTATGCCAGGCCTTGGTGTTTGTGATTTAGGTTAGCTGGTTGCTGTGGTTACTGCAGGATACATTCGTGTTTTTTAAGATTCCTTTAACTGTCCGGGTCCAGCCGGACACAACCGAGGGGTCCGGGGAAACGGCAACCTAATTACCCATAGGGGAAGAAGAGGGGAAACCTCGCGTGCAAGACACAGAGTCGTTTTGATGGATACGAGGCTCGTTTATTGGAGATCTATGACAAGAATATATACGCTGAGGACAGAAGGGGGTGGGCAGATACTAAGGGGGAAAGGAATGCGGAAAGGGAGCATAGAAAATCTCTGGTGGGGTCTTACTGTCTCCAAGCAAGGCTGGGCCTATGATCAATATCTTATCTTAGAAGAGTGAATGATATCTATTCTTAGAGGAGTGACTATCTTTTCTTAAAGTCTTGGTCCCTAACATTTAACTGTGGAAGCTCTGTCCTTTTCATTTTCTATTAGGAAAGTTCATTTTAATTATATATTATGATTCATTGCGCCTTATTGCATTTTAAACTTTGTGCATGAATTGTAGGACCAAAGTTTCTTTTGTTACATTAAGACAAAAAAGAAAAGGGGGATGGGATTGAGTGAAGTTTTCTGGGGTAAATGTCCACTGGAATAGGTTGTATAAGAGCCCCCATCAACAATCAGACCCCAAACTATTGCTGAATAACATGAAGCTTTTTAGACATAACCAGAGGTATGTGAGTCTGCTGTGGATCAGCAAGTATCAGCCTCACTAGTTCAAATAGGACTTGGGATTCAAAGGCTGGGTTGGAACCAGAGTCCACCCATCTAACCTGGTTATAAGTTTGTGGCAATACTGTTTGACTATATAAACCTAGTACCTAGCATGATCTATGATAGGTTTTTTTTTTTTTTTAAACCCTTGTACTTCGGTGTATTGTCTCATAGGTGGAAGATTGGTAAGGGTGGGCAATGGGGGTCAAGTGACTTGCCCAAGGTCACACAGCTGGGAAGTGGCTGAGGCCGGGTTTGAACCTAGGACCTCCTGTCTCTAGGCCTGACTCTCACTCCACTGAGCTACCCAGCTGCCCCCTATGATAGGTTTTTAACAAATAGATGTTGAGGAAGAGAAGAAAAGTGTGAAAGGAGAAAACGAGCTCCAAGAAAGCAAAGAAGACCTCATCTTCACTGATTCAAAGCTCAAGAGATGGGCAAACATAAATCTGAGATGGCCATGAAGAACTCTCAACTGAGAGAAAGAAAAAGGAAGAGACAGGGAAGAGGAGGGAGAGACTCCCAACACCTACCTTAAAATGCTGCATGATAGCAGCATCAGAATCAGGAGACAACAGGAAAGTTGCCAATATGTAATGAAAAATTTCCATAACACCTAGTTTGGTGACATTGTTTTATTCACCTGGCAAGGATTTATTTTTTTCCAACAATAGGAGAGCATCTTTTCCAACTTTCAAGCGAGTATCCATTAAGGTCATCTCAGAGGACCTTTGTAACAAACGTCTGTTACCCTTACACTGATGAAAAAGGGCAATAAAGTTCTGGGAGGTGGTAGCAAATAAAACTGACCAAGATATCCAGTTCTTCATAGTACACAAACAACCTCCAATGTAAGCAAATGTCCCTTCAGGCTGGCTGACCTGAAGGGATTCTTAAGGACTGTAAAAAATTCTGTAAGAACAATGAAGAGTTTATCAAGGAAATCTGGGAAGAAACCAAGTCCCAGTTTACCTTCCACAGTTCAGTTCAGTAAGTGTCCAGGGCACAGAGAAGTAACCTTCAACCCGTGGTCTCTTTATCTTCCACATTTCAGTTCAACACAAGTGTCCACAAACACAGAAATGACCTTCAAAAGCCTCTCAGAGAAGGACAGTTCAGGAAAACCGAGAGTCGTCCATGCTTAGTGTAACTTGTAATATCTAACTTTCTAAAGTTTTCTTAATCATTAGTGGTCCAGGTGAACCTGTAAAGAAAAGATGAAAATGTTAAGATGTTCTAGTTTTATTTTCTTTTTATTACTGGATCTATTTTAAGAGATGCTATCTTTAATATCTTTAATGCCCAAGCTTAACTCAAATGTTCACCTTCTTTCACCCATAAGGTAGAGAACCCGTGTAGATCTTACTTGCCTGTATTTCCTTAATCCTCATTTTATTCCCATTCCCCATCCTCCTTGGCCCCAGACCAATGCCTAGAAACCCCCAAACCACCTAAACTCCTGAGCTCTGAAAGTAGTTCCACATTCATGAGTTTTGCTACATTCTCTCATTATGGTGCTATGCTTTGAGACATGATTAAAGCTGATAGCATCCATTTAAAAAAACGAAAACAAAACATGATGAGTATTTGATGAAGAAGGAGCCTAGGTGTTGTGTAAATCTCATTGATTTACCACAATTAACGGTTATTAAATGGGCAAACTTGTATGCCTGGCTCTGGATATACCTGAGGATATCCAATGCACAGTTCCTAGAAAAATATTTGTATTTGCAATCTCCTGCTTGCTAGCCAAGGAAACAGATGGGCCTACAGATCACAGTTAAAAGCAGCTTTAGAGAAGGGAAACTGAGCCATATCACACACAATCAGTTCATGTTCAAATACATAAAACTAGGGAAATGTCTGTAAGAAAGGTAAAAGCTAATTCCTATCTAGGTGGTTTCCCCTCAGAAACTCTGAAAAATCCTGACTTCTTTAATTAGTTGGGAGAAACCACCACAGGACAAATAATGACTATAGCAATACAAAACTAGAGATGTCCCGGGTGTGGGTCAATCGCACTTTCTTCCTGATTCTCTGCCTAGGTCTTATCTTCAGAGAAGGCCTCCTCAGGCTGGGCTGGCCAGTTCTTGATCAAAAGTGATGTAATCAACCTTGTAAATAAAAAAATCACCATCTGAATCCATTTTAAAAGGATGCTGTATTCTTTTTAGTGTTCAAATGGATCTCAAAACTTCAACTTCTCTTTTGTTACCCCAAGATTTAAAGCTACAAGTTAATAGTGCTCCCCTTTCTCCAGGCCCTTCTGTCCTCTGTAGGTCTTACTACACTGTATTCCTTTTATTCTTAAATTAGCCATCCTCCTTACCCACAAGAGCCCAGAAAAATGCATTGGAATCCTTCCCCTTTCATATCCTCACCCTTCTCCAGGCTCAAAAGTGGTCTAATGCTATTTAGAGATTTTGTTGGGTTCTCTGACTGTGGTGCTGTGTTTTCTGAGACATGGGTTGCAAGCTGATAACATCTTAAAAAATTGAAACTAGACATAAGGGGGAGTAGATGATGAAGGAGACCAGCTGTTATGTAAATCTGACTGATGTTACCACAGTGGTACTAATTAAATGGGCAAACCCATGACTGTGTGCTGTGTCTGAATTCCAGCTTGGCTCTGGATTTGTCCAAAGACACCCAAGGCAATTTGTAGAGAAATTAGGGGCAGTCACCACCATAAGAACATGTACTTGGTTGATCAGGACTATTATTGGCAAAGGATACTCACCAGGAAAAAAAAAAACTTTCCAGGAGTAACTTCTGGTCTCCTGAATTCCCAAACAGGTGCAAAGCAGTACCCAATTTGATTCAGAGAGTAGACAGTGATCCTCCATGCATGTACTGTAATGTTTCATGAAAAAGTTCATTTTGAGGCCCTTTTTACAATCCTCAACTTCCAGTTTCACACTGACTAGGACTGTGGGCCTCCAGTCAACAAAATCTCCCTACTCTGGGGAACGAATGTGTATAAAAATGTTTATGTGAGGAAGATATGTCCTCCCAAACAAGTACTACTGCTAAATGCACCTCAATGTCATTCAAAGCCCCCTGGGACTTAGGGTTCAATTCCAAGAGCTAACTCTTGAGTATGCCCCACAATCATCATTCAAGGATGGTGCCGGCTTCATACCAGTACAGGGAAGGAGGATCACAGCCTCTTTGGAAAGTAACAATCAGGAGAGTAGTAGAGAAGAACATTCATTTGAATGTTTCCCTCATGTGATGCTATGAGTGTTCTATCAGTCATTGCAGTGTGTCCTCCTCATGGATGGAGAGTCACAGAATTATAATAAAATCCACAGGGTACTCCATGGTCTAGTGGTTATCTTGATATCTGTGAACAGAGTAAGTCTTCAAGGATGGTCCGCCCCTTATTTCCATTAAGTTGAAGCTGGGATATCCAGTCCCAAAACAGGATAATTGTTCTTCACTTAAGATCCTTTGTCAGAAGGATCATGTTCAAGATTCCATTAAAAATCTGATGAAATATGATGGGGAAAATGGAAATCAAGGACAGAAAAGTCTCATCAAACATCAAATTATTAATAGCAGTATTTTTTGTGACAGCAAAGAACTACACAACAAGTAGACACGCATCAATGAGTAAACAAACTGTGGTACATGACTATATCAGAATAACACTGTGCTGTAAGAAATAATAGGAAAAATTCCAAAAAGCATGTTAAGATCTACATGAATAGGACCAGGAAAAACAATATATAATGACTACACATTGCAATCATAAAGAACAAAAAGGAAATGACCAGGTTTGGCTCTGGAAAGAGATGAAAAAAACAGGCCTTCTTCCATTCTTTGCAGAGGACTTTAGATGTGGAATATTGCATACATTGTCAGGTATGATCAACATATTGGTTGACTAGGAAATAGTAGGCACTTATTAGCTGTGTGACCCTAGGCAAGTCACTTAACCTTTGTTTGACTTGTTTTTTTGTCTATAAAATGGGAATGATAATGGGATCTACCTCCTAGGCCAGTTATGAGAAATCAAATGAGATCATATTTGTAAAGTGCTCAGTAGAGTGCTTGGCTCAAAAGAAGCACTATATACACATTAGCTTCTCCCCCACCGTCCTTTTCTAATGAACTGCTTTTATCCTTTTTTCTGCAAGGATAACGAAGAAACACAAATTCTGAAGGATTATAGAACTCTGAACAAAAAAGAATAAACTGGGATTCCAGAGGGCCACTTAGCACTGTGTGTCTGGCACACAATAGGTGCTATATAAATACTAGCTCTTAGGACCAAAAATGGAGGATGATATCCACTCAGATTTTTTCAGAGAGGTGCTAGAAGATCCATTTTGGGATTTAGCCCATGTGGAAATGTGTTCAGCTTGGCAATACATATTTGTTGTGAGTTTTTCCAAATTGTGTAACTAGAGGCAGAGGGGAAACGTGGGAAAGAGAAAACTACTTGCTAAAAATATAAAAACTACAAACATTAGGGAAAAAAGAGGAGATAATTATGAATCCAAGAGAGGACCAAAAAATTGTTTAGGAACTAAGCACATCAACAGGTAGGATATACTTAAGTGAAATGAATAAGCAGTGATGAAAAAGCATGAGTAAATTTGCCAGAACAGGAAATGGGCAAATGAAAACAATCAACTTCAGGTCAAGAAATATGGCAATTACTTCACAAACTGATGAGTAAAAAAAAAATGTATCTGGGCTTATTGGGCTCACATGTGAATTATTCCAAAGTTTTACAAAAAATAATTCTATTATGTAGATTGTTTTTAAATATAGAAAATGGTGATACAATGTCTAATTTATTTTAATCAGGTGAGACAGCCCAGATTTAAAAATCAAAGATAATTCTGAAAAAGCCTAATTATAGGCCCAAGCTCTCTAATAAATAAGTAGATATAAAAATATTAAATAAAATTCAAAAATACATTAAAAAAGTATTCACTACAACCAGCAAATTATTCTAGGAATGTAGAGATAATTTAGTCTTAGAAAAATGACCATATATAACATAGTATATCAATAAGAAAACTATTTAAAATTATAAACTACTAACAATAGACAGGAAGTATTTGCTAAAATGCAGCCTGCATTCATGATTTCTAAAAAATTCTTCAAAGAAAAGCAGGAAAAATTCTTCCTTAACATGATAAACAAACACCTACTTGGAATTCTACCAACATTATAGGGAAGTTCGGCATGGGTTCAAATGTGGCCTCAGACACTTCCCAGCTGTGTGGACCCTGAGCAAGTCACTTAACCCCCATTGCCTAGCCCTAACTGCTCTTCTGCCTTGGAACCAATACACAATATTGATTCTAAGACAGAAGGTGAGGGTTTAAAAAAAAATAAAAATGGGAGGAGACAAAAAAAATTCTCATCAAAAACTGGAACAAAGAAAGAGTAGAGTGATGAAAATCTAAACATAATAAACTAATACAGGAAAGTGCTTCACCCTGGTGTGATAGTTTTGAGAAAGGCTGTGACCAATAATGTCACAACTATGAAAGTATTCCAAAAGGAATGAAAAAGGAAAAAAAAATGTTTAGAGCACTATTATAAAAACAGGCTTTGTGGGGGCAGCTGGGTGGCTCAGTGGATTGAGAGTCAGGCCCAGAGACGAGAGGTCCTGGGTTCAAATTTGGCCTCAGATACTTCCTAGCTGTGTGACCCTGGGCAAGTCCCTTAACCCCTATTGCTTAGCCCTTATCACTCTTCTGCCTTAGAACCAATACCCAGTATTGATTCCAAGACAGAAGGTAAGGGGTTTTGGAAGGAAGGAAGGAAGGAAGGAAAGAAGGAAGGAAGGAAGGAAGGAAAGAAGGAAGGAAGGAAGGAAGTAAGGAAGGAAAGAAGGAAGGGAGGGAGGGAAAAAGACTCTGCAATTCAATAGCTCTCAAACAAATGCCATCTCTAACAACTATCAACCAACTATCAAATATGTGACAAGCAAGCCACCATGAGAGACAGAGAAACAAAGACTGAGGAGAGAGCACCAGTTGGTGGTAATGCCAGACAAGGCAAACCAGTACCACTGACCCATGGCAACATGTGCCCTCAGACCCTGAACGAATATTCCCAGGAGTATTGGGAATAGCCATGCTTCCAGTGCCAGGCCCTCAGCCACCATGAAGACAAGCTCTGATTACTACTCATGCCAATGCCACAATCACAGTCATTGAAAACTAAGAAAGGAAAAGTTCTCACCACCCAAGTCCTTGGCAGTGTCAAACAGAAACTGTTATTTTGAAAGTGGAAATGGCAATAAAGAAGCAGTATTACCATCTGTTTTGCCTCCACACCCAAAGATGTGACTTTCCCAATCTGACTTGGAGCCACAACCTTCGCTAAGTGTTCTCTTAATAAATATACTTTATTCAGTCAAAAGAAGAAATAACAAACATCCTTTACTGACAACAGTATAATAAAAAGGTTATTCCATAAAGGGCATAAAAGACATCTTTGTTACAATGGATGGTTCACTGGAGTGAATATGAGGATTGTGATACTGGAAATTTGGGGGTCCTTGAACCAATTCTGAGGTCCCTGATCTAAATTTCCTATGGACATTTAGGGCTCCGTGAAACTACATTCCCATGATTCCTCTCTTGCATAATCACGTGGACTGGAAGTGTAATAACACAGAGAGAAGGATAAATAGTGAGTGACTGGATGGGCCTTCGTCTTTAGTGATTTTGGAACAGAGCCAGGATGGGGAAGGGAAGTAACAGGGCACGTCTTTTAAAAATGACTCTTAGTATTGACATGGGCATTGTGCAGAGATGGCAGAGACCCTGTACCCCTTAACTTAGGTGGGCTGTGAACAGGGGAATTCCCTTCCCCCTTCCTGCCCTCATGACTCCTGAGGCAAAGACCATTATCCTTGGAATTCCTTTAAGTTGAGATAGACAGAGAGATACACCTCCTTGATATCATCTAGTTGTATCTCAGACATCCATCTGTCCCCTAAACTATGAGGGTCACCCACTATGTCTCCAGGGAGACCCCGATCAGATGACCAAACCCCCCACCAAATACCTGAGTGTTCACCACTCTAGAATCACATCCCCATCATGACACAGCATCACGTCCCCATGGTTGTAAAAGTATATAATCCCCAGAACTGAGGGATTCAGGGGGAGCCTCCCATGGCTGTTCCACTCATGCTGTCTTGCTGGCCATTAATCCTATCTCACTAATAAATCTTTCTTTTTACTTTTAAGCTAAGTTTGGAGTCCTCTCATTCTTGAGAATGGTTTCCTTCCCGAACCCAGGGGTTCACCATTTGCTCTCCTATAACAGTATGGCATGTGGCTTCATTTTTCTAATGACTACCAATAAATCCTTTAAAACCCTAATATTTTTAAATCTATTATTTTATATCCATTTTATTTCTTACAGTATATACTGGGAAATGAAGATGTTACTAAAACAAAATATATTAACAAAAATAAGGTTTTTTAAAAGTGTCAGGCTTAGAGATGGGAGGTCCTCGTTCAAACCTGGCCTCAGAAACACCCTAGCTGTGTGACCGTGGGCAAGTCACTTTGTTGTACCCAAATTTTAATACCTAACCCAGGTTCGATCATGGCCGGAGGAAGAATCACACTGACAATGCAATATGCAAGAAGAGGCTCATTCTTTACTAGCAGTAATAGCTAGGGCCTCTAGGCAGAGAGGCATGCCTGAACGACCCCTTGGAATTCTCAGCCAAGAGTTTATATAGAAATATTTGGGGAAGGGGGTTGGTACATACATAATTATCAAGGTAGTGTCAGGGACAGGTGGTCAGGAAGCATCTGGGGAGGGGGGGGGTTTCAGGGTCAGGGGTCAGGAAGCATTTGGCAAATATACATTAAATAGGCAAATATTGTAAAGCAGGCAAACATAGACAAACATTCCTCAAGAAGGTTAATATCCATCAGATAAGATAGCTTCAGTTTTAGGTTTATGATAGGGGGAGATAAGGAAGACTGTGCTGGGAAACCTTGGGGGCTGGGGGTAGCTTGTCCAGGCCAGAAATAGTTCAGTAGACTGCCAGACTGATTTTTAAATCCAACAACTTAAGCCCCAACCCCTCCTTGCCTAGCCCTTATCTCTCTTCTGCTTTGAAACTGATACACAGTATTGATTCTAAGATGAAAGGTATAGGTTAAAGAAAAATGATCAACTGTCATTTTCACCATATTGGTGGGGCCTAATCATGAAGCACTTATTTCTGTGAACATTCTTTTATAAATGATATTTCTGTGAGGCCTGTTAACAAGAATCGTGGTAGATTACCTTCCAGAGAGTTGATGTATTTTGTTTTTTTCCAAGTTGAATTTTTTCTTCTCTTTCCCCCTGGGTTTTGTTAGTAATAAGTAGACTTGCTTGTAATTTCTGTATCCAACTTTGCTGTAGGTACTGACTTATTTACATCTTCTTTGGCTTCTACTAAGGAAACCATCATATTATCCACAGAAAAAGATAATTTTGCCTGTACTCAATAATTCAATGTATTCTTGTTAGGATTTCTAATAGGGAATAGGGATACGGACTAGATCTGTGATTTTACTGGCAAAAGGAGACCTTTCTGACAAGGAAACTCTCTCTTCTAATGCAGGCCACCACTTCCATGGCAATTTATAATCTCAATTTCAGTGCTAGAGCACTGAAAGGGCAAATGATTTGCCTAGGATCACACAGACAATAAGGTATCAGAATCTGGACTTCAACTCAGCTCTTCCTGACTCTAAGGCCAGCTCTCAATATATTATATTCTGCTGTCTTTTTTTAATGTCTATTAATAAAGCAATTTCCAATAACAAAAATACTAGCTAAGATAGTGGGTATCCTTTCTTGATCTTGAGTATTATATAGAATATTTTCAGTGGTTTATTCCATTACAAATAATCCACATTCCTTTTTTCTAAGGTATAAGTGACCATATTAAACAAAGTTTTTCCCATGTCAAAGGTTTTGGGTTTTTTTTTTGCAGTTATTGATGGAATCATGTAATTTTTATTATTTTTATTAGGCTAATATTTTCCCATCCTTGCATTCCTAATATAAAGACAATTTAATTACAACTTTTTCCCTTTATTGCTATAGTCTCTATGCTAATTTTTAAAAATGTTGTAACCATATTCATAGATACCAGATTTCTTTCTGAGTTTTACCCTTCCCTTGATTGTGTATCAATACCATATTTCTCTCATAGAGGGATTATAGAAGTTTCCTTTTCTATTTTTGAAAAGTTTGTTTATATTGTAGAGAAATAATTTGTTCTATAAACATTTATTACAATTCACTTTTAGATTTTTTTCTTTGTGATTTCATGAATAGTTTTCAATTCTATTGCTAAGATTAGACTTCACAGATTCTTAAAAAAAAAAAAAAAATTTCTTAACCCGTATCTTCTATCTTAGAATCAATACTGCGTATTGGTTCCAAAGTAGGGGAATGAGAAGGGCTAAGCAATAGGGATTAAGTGACTCACCCAGGGTCATAAAGCTAGGAAAAGATTGAAGTCATATTTGAATCAAGGACTTCCCATCTCTAGGCCTAGCTCTCAATTCACTGAACTACCTAGACTGTAGATTCTTCGATATCTCTTGTTAAATTAGATATTTTATATATTTTTCTAGCAATACCTCAATTTCGTCATATATGCCAACTGGAGTTTTGGGGAGCCCTGAATTTACCCCTGTCTCATGAGAACTCACACCAAGGTAAGTCCCAGACTCACTTATTTCAGACTGAACAAAAGTTTTAAAGTACTGGAGGACCCCAGCTTACTTAAGTGGGGCAGGTAGACCTTTTCAAATGTTTAAGTACCCTTTTAGTCTTAGAAGTTTCCCCCCATTGTATCGGAGACCCATTCCCAAGAAGACCAATACCAGTGCTGGAACCATCTTTTTAGTATCCATTGTAGTAGGCCACTCCCAGATGCTTTAGCCCCTGGTTACAGTCTCTTTCCCAAGCCTACTTACCACCTGTCAGGGTAGGATGATGTCCTGAGATTCCCCCAAATTCTATTATTCTTTGGAGAATCTTCTAGCACATTGATCCTCCCAGAGATACTATCCCCAGAGCCCCTGGGTTTTGACTCTGTGTAGTTTTTGGTGCTTGACTCTGTGATAATGGCTGATTACTATGGACCTATCTCTTTCCTAATTAAAGACTTGGTTTTTCTGACTACTTTAGTAGTTCTGTGTTTTTCCAACTTGACAGATATAATAATTTCAGGTTATTTTTTTCCTTCTCTAATGTGGTTTTTCTTTCCCTCTTTTTTGACCAAATTAACTATTAGTCTGTCAGTCTTGTTATCCTTTTCTTTGAGGATAGAATGGACAATTTTTTATTTACCTAAAAACATTTTCTTGCTTTACATTTTAGTATCCCTAGATTTAGTGGTGATTATGACCTCTGCTGAAAATTAAAAGTATATAATGCTAAGAAATATGCCATAGAATTCACAGAAGTATGCTTATATGTGTCGACGTGGAATCTAGAGACCCCAAACTTGTGGCTTAGTGAGATCTGATGAACCCCAAGTTTTAGAAATAGCTTGTAGGATGGAGACCCCCAAAGCTTGTGCTTGTTCCCTGTTCCCATGAGAATCCACCCTGAAGAGAATCCCAGACTATAATGGACCCCAGGGTAAATGCTAAATACCCTTTTGTCTTAGGTAGTCTTCCCCATTGTATCAGAGACCCTTACCCAGGAAGACACACCGGGGCAGGGACCATCCTTGAGTATCCATTGTGTAAGCAGCCCCTTCCCTTACACCCCAGCCTCTGGCTAGGATTCCTTTCCCAAGCTTGACTGTAAATCCCATCCTTACTAGTATAATGTCAATCATCTCTCCCAGCCCCTGGATCTTCCCAAATGGTATAGAAGTTCCCCAATTTCCTTTGTTCCTCTGAGAGGTCATCTAGCGGGTGTCACTCCCAGGGGGTCAGGGAGTAGAGCTAAGCAGTGTTCAGTCCTTGGATCTGCATAAGATGCAGCTCTGCATAAGAGGCCTAAGTAGCCCTGTTCCCCCTTTCCCTAGATTAAAGAGTGGCTTTATGATTATTTCATAGTTCTGTGTTTTTTCTAAGTTAACATATGAAATAGCTATCATTGGCCCCTAGAACTTGGTGACTTTTCCTTTCCTATTATTCTTTTAAAATAAATTTCTATAGGGAGCAACTGGGTGGCTCAGTGGATTGAGAGCCAGGCCTAGAGATAGGTCTTAGATTTAAATCTGGCCTCAGGCACTTCCTAGCTATGTGACCCTGGGCAAGTCACTTAACCCCCATTGCCTAACCCTTACTGCTCTCCTACCTTGTAACCAATACATAGTATTTATTCCAAGACAGAAGGTAAGGGTTTAAAAAATAAAATAAAATAAATTTCCATTGAACCTACTTCAGTAGGAGATAGCTAGATGATATATGTATAAATCCAAAGCATACCTCCCTGAAACTGTGTAGTCCTTCCTATAGGCAAAACTGCATGCAAACCATCCTTGAAAGTTTCCTTACCATGGCCATCTTGACAAAAATTGACCATGTATTAAGGTACTAAAAAATGTAGAAAAGCAGGCAAATTAAATGCATCCTTTTCAGACTATAATGCAATAAAAATCATATTTAATAAAGAGCTATATGTGCCATAAGAAACAATGAGCAGATTTGTTTTAAACTTGAAAAAAATAAATGAGATAATGAAGAGTGAAATGAATAGAACCAAGAGAACATTATATACAGATATGGTATTTGAAGAATAACTTGTGAATGTTTAACTACAGAGAAACTAAGAAGTGGAAAAGCAAAAGAAATAATTGTGTATTTTACCTGATGATGCCTTCTATGGTATGGGGAGGGGAAGGAGAGGAAGGAGAGGAAGGAGAGGAAGGAAGGAAGGAAGGAAGGAAGGAAGGAAGGAAGGAAGGAAGGAAGGAAGTTATACTTTTTAATGGAACTGGAGTGGGGAGAACTTTAAATGAATAAAAATAACCAGAAATTTAATAATCTAATCCTAAAGAATGAATGGATCAAATAACAAATCATAAAAATGACCAATAATTTCATTAAAGAAAATGTGAACAATAAGACAACATTTCAAAATTTATAGGATGTAATACTTAGGAGAAATGTTATAGTTCTAAACACATACATCAATAAAATGGAGAAAGAGATGGGCATGCAAGTAAAAAATGGAAAAATAACAAAATTAAAAATCACCAGTTAAACACTAAAATCAAAAGATATTAATAAAATTGAAAGCAAGAAAACCATTGAACTAATAAATAAAACTGGGAAATGATTTTATGGAACAACCAATAAAAGAGATAAACCACTGGTTATTTGACTTAAAAAAAAAAAAAGGAAGAAAACAAAATTACCAGAATTAAAAATGAAAAGGGTGAATTCATCATGAAAGTCAAGCAATTATTTGGAGCTATTTTGTCCAAATATATGCCAAGGAATCTGGCAATCTAAGTGAACTGGATGAATACTTACAAAAATATAAATTGCCCAGATTAACAGTACAGGAAATAAAATACTTAAATAGGCCTATCTTAGAAAAAGAGATTGAACAAATCATCAATGAGCTCCCTAAGAAAAAATATCCAGGATCAAATAGATAAACAGATGTAAAGAATAATTTATTCCAATACTATATTAACTATTTGGGAAAATAGGCAAAGAAGTCTAACAAATTCCTTTTACAACACAAATACGGGGCTGATACCTAAACCAGTAAGAGTGAAAACAGAGGAAGAAAACTACAGACCAATTTCTCTAATGAATACTGATGCAAAAACTTTATATAAACTATTTACAAGGAAATTACAGCAATATATCACAAAGATGATACATTATGATCAGATGGGATTATGCCAGGAATTCAGGGCTAGTTCAGTATTAGGAAATTTATCAGCATAACTGACCAAATCAATAACAAAGCCAACAAAAATCATATCGATGCAGGAAAAGCTCATATGTACAGGTCACCTCCCTGCTTTCCTCCTTCAGAATGCAAACTCCTGGAGGGCAGGTACTGTTTCATTTTGTCTTTCTACCCCAAATCCCTAGCAGAGTGTTTGGCATAAGGTAGAGATTTAACCAAATGTTTGAGCCTGATTGAAGACTTGGATTTAGTAGAATCAAACCCTGTTTGTTTCACAGATGCACAAGGTGTTTTTTTATCCATGCCAGCTACACATGTCTAAGTTGCAAGCACTGATTATTTAGAAAAAGAATCAAAGATTTAAAGAACCAACATGCTTTTATCCAGAACAGGTCATGTCCTACTAATGCAGTTTGTTGGAGGAGCTGCGAATTAGCTCCACCATTCTGTAAAACAATGTGTATAATTCTGGAAAAAAATCCGACTCGAGTGTCCGGAAAGAAATTATTTTTCAGATCTATCAATAGGAAAAGTGTTCATGATCAAATAAGCAATAGAGAAGATCACAGAATATAAAGTAGAAATTTTTGATTACATATAAAAGGTTTTCACATAAACAAAATCAATTAGTTAAATTAAAATTAGAAAGCAAATTGAAAGTGGAGAAAATGTTCTTGCAACAAGTTTCTCTGGTAAAAGTTGTATTTCCAAGATATATAAGAAATTGATTCAAGTTTACATGACTAAAAACCATTTCCCAATAGGGAAGTTTTCAAAGGAAAACATCAAGCAATCAACAACCATATGAAAAAATGTTTCAAATCACTAGTAATTGGAGAAATGCAAATTAAAGAATCTTTCAGGTTCCACCTTATAACCTATCATATGGGCAAAGCTGACAAAACAGGAAAAATAATAACTGCTAAAGGGCCTGTGGGAAAATGTGTACACTACTGTATTGTTTAGTGGAGCTGTGAGTTGGTCCTGTTTGGAACTACACCCAAAAGTTACTATGCATATTCTTTAATCCAGTTATGCCATTATTAGTCCTATATCCCAAAGAGATCAAAGAAAGAGGAAAAAATATATATGTACATAAATATTTATAGCTGCTTACTGCTGTGGTGGTCCAAAACTGGATGCTTAGAGAGTGTCCACTTACTGGAGAAAGGTTAAATAAATGATGGCATAGGAATATAATAGAATATTATTATGCCATAAGAAATGGACAGTTTCAGAAGAAATTGGGAAAACCTATCTGAAAGAATGAGGAATTAAGTAAGCACAACTAGGAAAACAATTTATATAATGATCATACTATAAAGAAAAACAATTTTGGAAAACTTGAGCCCTCTGTTCAAAGGACTGAGAATGAAACATGTTAATTCATTTCCTAATAGAGAGATCATGGTCTTAAAATACAGAATGAGATACATTTTTGGATAGGGTCAAACTGGCGATTTGTTTATGTGGATCGTGCATGTTTATTGTGAGGGTTTTCTTTTTTATTAATGTGCAGTTGGGGGAAGGGGGTAGAGAGGAAGAAGGGAAAGAAGTAGAGAAAATAATAAATGCTATTTTAAAAAATGATTAAGTATTTTTTTAATTCAAGAAAATCAAGGGGCAGCTGGGTAGCTCAGTGGATTGAGAGCCAGGCCTAGAGACGGGAGGTCCTAGGTTCACACACAGCTGTGTGACCCTGGGCAAGTCACTTGACCCCCATTGCCTACCCTTACCACTCTTCCACCTATAAGTCAATACACAGAAGTTAAGGGTTTAAAAAAAAAAATCAGGAGAAATTGCCAAAAATACAATGTCAAGTAAAAAAGATAAAATTAAGGGTGTCTTTTGAAAAAGTCAGGAAAATCGACAAATCACTAACAAAAGCAATGATGGGTTAATTATGATATGCATCTACATGCTAACAAAATTTGGAATGCCACAGAACTCCCAAATTCTGGAACTAGAGAGGATGGTACATAATACTACAGAGCTAGTCTCAACAGGGAAAAATATACCAATGTTACCTGGGAATTAGTTGTTCTTAGCCAACAGCTTAGGATCTCCAAATATCTTTCCTCATGTTGGTGACTGTTCATTTTTTTTTCTGCCACTCCCAGGTTAAAGATCATTCTCCTTGACAGGGGAGAAAAAATGGAAAATAACAATTGAACAATTCTATAATCATTGGGTACAAGAAGTAGGCCTGTCCTTTCTTCAATCTTCCTCTTACTCCCACAAATAGCTTTAAAAACTCCTTTGTTTTTAGTGCCCTTCTCTTCTTCCTTCACCAGTCTCAGCTCATTTTGAGCCATATTATATGTCAACTTGGAAAAAAATAGAACCACTAAAGTAGTCATAAAAACCAAATCTTTTTTTTTTTTTTTAACCCTCACCTTCTGTCTTGGAGTCACTACTGTGTATTGGCTCCAAGGCAGAAGAGTGGTAAGGGTTAGGCAATGGGGGTCAAGTGACTTGCCCAGGGTTACCCAGCTGGGAAGGGTCTGAGGTTGGATTTGAACCCAGGACCTCCTATCTCTAGACCTGACTCTCAATCCACTGAGCTACCCAGCTGCCCCCATAAAAAACCAAATCTTAAATCAGGATAAGACAAGTTCTTCTAATTCCGCTGCCACACAGAGTCAAGTGCTAAATACCACACATACTCTGCATAGCTGGGAACAGTGTCTCTGAGAGAATGCATAGCCCAAGATGATTCTCCAAGGGATTAGGATTTGGGGGCTTTATATACCTTTTGGGGGAACAAAGGGCAGGGAAGTGTGATTGATTAGCTCTACATTGGATACAAGGAAAGGAGGAGCCCACGGCTTGACTGACAAGAAAAGGCTGAGACTTTACACTTGCTACAAAAAGATGTTTCCAGCCAGGGGGCAGGTTAAAGTCAATAAGAGTTTAAAACCAAAAAAGGATACTTAAGGCTTGATTGACTACTAATCTTATCTAAACTGGGAACATTAAGTACCTCCAAGTCTATTGTTCAGTCTGGAGGTTAAGGTCAAGGTCAGTTGTGGACTTCCCCCAAGGCAAATTCCTAAAAGGGGGGGGGAGCCAAACTTAAGGTTTCAAAAAGCACATTTAACATATGCCTGACACTATTTTTACTGGACTATACCTTCATTTACCTGCCCTTCTTTCCATCATCAAATAAATATCTTTTAAGAATAAAAAAAAAAAATCTATGAAATCTAATCTTAGAAACCGAACTGAGAAAGCTATTAATGAAATCACAAAGAAAAAATATAAAAGTGAATTGTAATAAACATGTAAAGAATAAATTATTCCTATGCTATATAAACAAACTTTTCAAAAATAGAAATATATTCATCTCTTTAGAGACTAGCATTTTTTTTGTGGGTTCCTTAATCTCTCCTGGTTTGGAAAAACTTAAGAGGAAACACAGGTTTTCCTGCAAAAATATAAAATATTCAAAATTTATTGAGGAATTGGGGGGGGCTACCCTCGGAGGGTACAGGGAAATATTTACATTATGGAAAAGCAAAATATCAATAAAAATTTATTTTAGAAGACATATAAATCACCCCAAACACATATAAAAATAAATACTATCTATAACAGTTTACTATGTCATAACAATGACATATAATAAAAATATTATGATTTTAGATGTTAATATATTACTCTATTATTGAG
>NC_058136.1:33211980-33229294 GCF_016433145.1 Gracilinanus agilis | reverse complement strand
AGGGAGACAAAGAGGAAGTGAGGCACCAAGAGAGAGAAGCAGACAGAATCAGAGAGACAAGAGAAATATATAGAGAGATATAAAGAGGGACAGAGAAGGAGTGTGGGATAGAAAGAGAGGGAAAGGAAGACAGACAGAGTCAGAGACTGATGGAGAGGAGATTTAGGCAGAAGAGGAGGGAGAGACACAGCTCAAGTCAGAGAAAGGCAGGCAGAGAGAGTGATTAGAGATTTAGAAAGAGATAGAAAAACAAAGCCAGAGATCACAAAGACGGAGAGAGAAATAGAGACGTAAAGAGACAAAAGGAGAGTGAAGGTGAAATTCAGAGACGTGTGTGTATGTGTAAAGAGAAAGACAAAGTGCAGGGAGACAGATAAGATACAGAGAGGGAGAGAGAGAAATGGAGAAAGCGGGAAGGAGACATAGAGGGATGGAGACACTGAAAAGGAGAGAAGAAGATAGAGAGAGAATGAGACACAGTCAAAGAGACATATAGACGAGTTAGTGAGGGACAGAGATAGAGAGACAGAGAATGATAGAGAGAGAAGTAGAGGAGGAGAGCAAAAGAGGTACAGGGAGAGAAAGAGAGGAAGAGAACAAAGTGAGAGGTGTGAACAAGAGAAAAAGAAAGGGGGAGAGAGAGATAGAATGACAGGCATAGGAAAGACAGGGAGACAGACAGAGGTACAGAGATAGGGAGATAGTCAAGAGGAGAGATATGGACAAAGGAGAGACATAAACAAAGACACAGACAAAATCAGAGAAACAGACAGAAAGAGAGAGAGTGACAAATTGAGAGGCAAGGGAGACAAGGAACGAGAGATAAAGAAGGGGAAGAATAGAAGAGACACACAGAGAAAGATAATGAGGCAAAGAGAGAAAGAAAGAGTCAGAGATACAGTGAGAGAGAGAAAGAGAAAGTAAGGGAGAGACAGAGGAAATAGAAAGAAAGACATCAGAATAGGGAGAGAGAGACTAAGTGAAAAAGAGATACCTATAGATAGAAAGTGATGAAGAAGAGAGTTGGAAAGAAGAGAAATGAAATGCATACATACATACATATATGAGAGAATGAGAGAGGATGTGAAAGAGATGAGATGTGAGGCATTTGGAAGTAGGGAGAGAGGCAGAATGACAGAGAGACAGGGAGAGGAAGAGAAATGACAGAGAGGAGAAAGGGAGTGCGAGAGAAAGCCAATGATAGGGATTTGAGAGACCTAGGGAGAGACAGGGTGAAAAATAGGAAGGCAACCCAGAGGGAGGAAGAGAGAGAGAGAAAGATGGACATAGATTCAGAGAAATATCAATGTTGAGACTGAAACAAATAGAGACGCAGGGAGAGACGCCTGGATCACTGCATTGCTGAGAAAAACTCGGACATTCATAGTTGTTCATAAAAAGCAGTAGTGGTATTGCTACAACAATGGATAGGCACAGTTTGAGAGTCCTTTGGACATAGTTTCAAATTGTTCTCCATAATACTTGCACCAGACCACAACTCCTACAACAGAGCATCAGTGTCTCAATTTTCAAAGCAAATATGAGAGGCCACATTTGTACTCAATACTAGCATGACGTCTAGTCCAGTGCTCTCTTCAGTGCACCACCTACCTATCTCCAGGATATTCATTTTGAGATGTCCAAAAGACACTTGGAAGTTTGATACTAGAGGTCACTGGAGAGGTTCTGTAAGTATAAACAGATATGAGAATCCTCAGCAAAGAGATGTTAATTGAATCCAAGAGAGTAGATGATATCACCAGAGGAAATGTGATAGAAGGAGAGGAGTAGAAGGTTCAAGACAGAGCCCTGTGTTAGTGAGCCTGACTTCAATGAAGGTCTTACAAAGAATGCTTTGAGAAGACATGGACAAATAAGTAGGAGGAGAACCAGGAGAAAGAAGTGTCGTGAAAATTGAGACAGAAGAGTGTATCAAGTAGAAATGGATGATTGAAAATGTCAGAGGGATGAGAGGTCAAGAAAGATGAGGAATGAGAAAAGGCCATTTGATTTGACAATTAAAATATGGTTAGTCCAGTGGAAAGGCACGTTGGCTGGGTGGATGGGGACTAGGGAAGGTTGAGGGAAGAGTAAGAACGTGAATCATGGAAAAATCTCCTAAAAATAAAAATTAACAATAATAAAAATAAAAATAAATAAAATATTGTTAGTAATATTGAAATAACAATTTTTCCTTGAATCATGCAGTGAAAGGAAGACTAAAAACTTAGTAGGAGAAGAAGAATAAGGAAGAAGGGAGAGAGATCTTTCAGCAGCTGCTCCATACTCCATGTGCTAGTTAGCTCATTCTTTGATTTTTTTTAAAACCTTCTCTTCTGTGTAAGAATCAAGAATGTGGGACAGTTCCAAAGAGAAAGAATGGTAAGGGCTAAGTGATGGGGGTTATAACAGACTTGCTTGGGAAGTGTCTGAAGCCATATTTGAACCCAGATCCTCCCGCCTCCAGGCCTGGCTGTCCACACCCTCAATACTTTCTTAAGGGCCCTCCCTCAAGGAGACACTCAAAGGCCCAGGTGAGCAACAGTTTGGGACCTATCAGGGACAAGAGCCTCATCTTGACCTTTTATAATATAACATTTTCAAGGGTTGTTTCCAACCCAATTGTTGAGCACTTCCCCTAACTGCCTAGATACCTCTCAGCCTAAGGCTCTTCCCCTTTTGGACTGTCAGTTTTTCCTCTTTGAAACAAGAGTATGTGGCCTTGGAACTCCCTTTTCACTGGGAGCATTTAACCCTGTTATTTAATAGTCAAAAGGAAAGGATTCTTTCTGATGGAGAAGGGTAGGAGTTAGTGAAGGCTTCTTGGAGGAGGTGACATTCGACCTGGGCCTCCATGGAGGATTTGGTGAGGCACAGGTGGAGTGGGGAGACAGTGTGAGCAAAGGTACATCCAGTGAGTTCAAGGCAAACCTGTGCTGGAAGTCCAGTGATGAGGGGAGCCCTGGTGACAAAGAGACAGGACAGGAATTTCTTTCTGTGGCCAAAGAGATGGCAGGTAGAGGGGACTGGGTTTAATTCACAACCTTAACCAATGTCCTGTTTGGAAATTACAATGCCAAGGCGGGCAAGCCTCACCTGGCTGAGAGTGAGGTTTGTTTGGGCCCTATTGTCACAGCAACAAGGGGATGTTTGGTAACAACAGAAGCTGATCTTAAATCCCACCATCTTGAAGCTCACAGCAAACCAGAATAAGCCAAGAGAGAACTGGGAGCCAGAGGAAGAGCATAGTTGGACTTTGCCATGGAGGAGCTCAGACTGATACAAAACTAATGTCCTGGTGTTTGTCCTCCTTAGAACCCATCCAAAATTTGGGGGAGGGAGTCAGAAAAAAGAGGCCTGCTGAGGAAAGGTGCCCATTTAGCCTCCATTCAGCTTTTTGTCACATTTATTTTATTTTAATTTAATTTTTTTTCTTGTTTTTTCTTTTTTAGAAAAAATTTTTTCCATTGTTACATATTTATTGTTCTTGTTCTCTCTCCATCTACCCCCCCAAACCACAGTAACCACTTCCAGCCTGGAGATTATGTCTACATTAGCAACTTTACTAGGAAGTCTGTGTTAGAACCTAAGTGGCATAATCCATCCCAGTTAATCTTAACAACCCCTAGTGAAATCAAGGATAAAGGGAAGGATCCATGGTTCCATGTCACCCTTGTCAAGCCAGCAAAGATATGTCCCAACATCAACAAGATCCGGTCATCATACAGCACAATGACCAATTGGCACCAATCAGCCAGCCAAGTAATGTGGCCATAGCAAATCCACAATCTAAAGGTCAGACCATAGCTTTCCAGCAATTCACTTATGAGCCAGAATCAGTGCAAGATTCTGGGTACATCCAAATATTACACCAATATCCAAATGACTGTCTCACAACTAATTACAATCACTTTGAAAAAACATCCATAGATTATCATGACAGGGAAGAAGAATCAGCTACAGAAGAAGAGACAACATCTGAACTTCAATCAGTTCAAGACTTAGATAGTGACAGAGGCGAATAATTGCAAAGGCACAAATGATATCATAATGAACTCTTTCTTAACTTTGATCAACTTTATTCAACCACGAGGAGAAGAAAGAAAAAAAGATTAGTCAAAATTTGATGGACACACAACTTTGGTCGTGACACAAGTCAATGCAACCAAACAACAGTTCCAGTTCAAATTGACAAGTGCGTGTGGTAACACCATACATCACAACAGATGCATTGCTGACTTTGCTGACTTTGAAAAAAATACATTTTAACACAACGTTGCATAGGCCTTTACATCAAAATTACAACAAAACATCAAACTCCCTTATGCAAATTACATTTGAATGTTTGCAACTCAATTATATCAAAGTATTCACAGAGTTTACATTTATACCCATACATACATATGATACATACATACAATATATACATAATACACACATGTATGATATACACATATGCATATGTGTACACACAATATATACATATCAAATATACATGTGTACACCCTTTACATATATACACAATACTTACACTATAATACAATTTACAATATACACATACTATTTACACAACTATTTACATTATTTGTGATATGTGATCTGTAATATGTCATACATTCTTCATGTAATCCAATTTTGTTATGTTTGTTGTATCTTCACTGTAATGTACATTAGTACCTTATCTTATCCTCTAACCTAAACTAATACCATATGTATTTCACTAAACTATTCTAAACTATCCTTAAGATATTAGTATATTAGTCTAGCTACATCTATCTAAAAACTAGCTAATCCTTGTTAGTAACTATCTCTTGTTAGTACTTACTGATCCTATAGCTTTGAGGATGGTATGGAACATGATATTTAGGTGTTATTCCTAGATTCTCATAGACTCTTCTAAGGATATCCTGAGCAAAATGAGATCCCTTATCCGAATCTATGGTTAAAGGTACACCAAATCTAGGCACAATTTCTTTCAGTAACACTTTCACCACAAAACTAGCTGTATTTGTATTTGATGGAAAAGCTTCAGTCCATTTAGTTAGTCTATCAACTATCACAAGACAATACTTGTATCTTCCAGCTTTAGGCATACAGATATAATCAATCTGTAAACTCTCAAATGGACAATATGCTAAAGGTCTACCACAGAAACCTTTCTTTCTGAATGCACTTTGATTGAACTTTTGGCAGACTGGGCAGCTATTACAGACCTTATTTGCAACAGTACTTATTCCAGGAGCAACCCATTGTCTCCTGATGGAATCCACAACAGCTTGTGTACCAAAATGACCTTTTGTGTGGATGGCTTGACACAAATAGGTATACAAATCTTTTGGTAACAATGGTCTTCCTGTATCAGTAATCCATATCCCATGTTCTTTCCTAGCTCCAAATTTATCCTTCCATTTCTCAATATCTGAGTCTACATAAGCTTTTTCTAGATCATCAGAATCAATAGATGTTAAATTCATCACATAGATTGGAGCATTCTGAGCTGCATACTTTGCAGTGATATCAGCTCTATGATTTCCTTTAGAGACTGAATCTCTACCACGAGTATGACTCCTACAATGAATTACTGCCAGCTGTTTTGGCTTCTGGATTGCTTCCAACAACTCAGTTATTATTCCTGCATGAGCTATTGGTTTTCCCAATGCAGTAATAAAACCTCGTTGTTTCCAGATTGTTCCTGTTGCATGGTAAACAGAAAATGCATATCGAGAGTCTGTGTAAATATTCACACGTTTAATTTCAGCTAGAAGACATGCTTGCTTCAATGCCACCAATTTAGCACCTTGAGCACTAAGATTATTAGGTAATGAGCCATACCACAGTGTCTCAAATTCTGTGACAACTGCAGCACCAGTACATCTAATTCCATTAAATAAATATGATGATCTATCTGTGAATAACACCCAGTCTGGATTTTTGAGTAGAGTATCTTTTAAATCCATCCTAGGCATATCCACAAGATCTACTACCTCAACACATTCATGCAATGGCTCACCATTCTTTGGTAAATCAGGAAGAAGAGTAGCTGGATTAAGTATGCTACATCTCTTCAACTTGATGTTCTCACTACCTAAGAGAATAATTTCATACTTAGCAATTCGTTGGTCAGAATATGCTTGAGTACGAAACTTCCTCATTAGTGCTTCTATCTGATGTGAACAATAGACAGTCAAAGGGCATCCCAAAACTAGGTCAGCTGACTTCTGGACTAATACAGCTGCTGCTGCTACCCCCCTTAGACAGGGTACTGTCCCCGCAGCTATTGGATCTAATTGACAGCTGTAATACCCAATTGGACGATAACTCTGTCCAAGAGTCTGTGTCAACACACCAGAAGCTATACCCTTCGTTTCACTAACAAACAGCTGAAAAGGTTTCTCATAGTCTGGGATTCCTAACGCAGGTGCAGATAGAATGGCTTCTTTCAGCTTATCTAAGGCTAATCAATGTTCAGGCTTTAGTTTCAGAGGTTCTGGTTCTGTATTCCTGGTCAGATCTGTTAAACACTTAGTTATTCCACTATATCCAGGAATCCATTGTCTACAGAAACCAGTAGTTCCAAGAATAGCTCTAAGTTGTTTTTTAGTTTTCGGTGCACTCAGTTTTTGAATGTCAGCTATTCTCTTTTGTGTAATACTTCTGGAACCCTCTGATAACACGAATCCAAGATATTGCACGCTGGGTAAAACAAATTGTAATTTCGCTTTTGAGATTTTATGTCCTTATTTAT
This sequence comes from Gracilinanus agilis, assembly GCF_016433145.1. Lineage (NCBI taxonomy): Eukaryota > Metazoa > Chordata > Mammalia > Didelphimorphia > Didelphidae > Gracilinanus > Gracilinanus agilis. Next base: position 33,222,549 of record NC_058136.1, on the reverse strand, counting down.
ATAATTCAATCAAAAGAATCTTGCTGTCCCTAAGACACACCTTTGCATTTGGGGATGCTAGAAGAATATCATCCACAAAATGCACCAATTTACTCTCTTTAAATTTAATAGTTTGCAGATCTCAATTTAGAATTTGTGAAAATTGAGATGGTGACTCGGTATACCCTTGTGGGAGACGAGTCCAGGTCCATTGTGTCTTTTCCCATGTAAAAGGAAAGATCTTTTGAGAATCCTTGTGAATTGCTATCGAGAAAAACGCAGAACATAAATCTACCACAGTGAAATATCTAGCCTGACTTGGAATGGAAGAAATTATAGCAGCTGGACTTGGGACAACTGGATGTGTCTTGATGACATAATCATTTACCGCTCTTAGATCTTGAATAAATCGGTAAACAGGTCGGCCATTTTCATCCGGTTTTTGCTTCTTTATAGGCAAAATTGGTGTATTGTACTCAGAAAAACATGGTATTGTTATCCCTTTTTGGATTAGAGACTCAATAATAGGACGAATACCCTCTATCGCCTCCTTAGTCAATGGATACTGAGGCACACAAGGAACTGGTCCTTCCTTTGTCCTCACCCTGACCAGAATAGCTGATTTTAGCAACCCAACATCTGTAGATGATTTTGACCACAAATCCTTGGGTATATCCTCAGGTATTGGATAGATAGTACCTAAATCATCCTCTGTACTGCTAGAATCTAAGAAAAGTAATGGAAAAGCCTTCAAAGATTCCTCTGGGAGATGCAAAGAAATATCACCAGATTCAATACATTGGATAGTAGCTCTTAATTTACACAATAGATCTCTTCCCAACAGATTCATAGGACACTCCGGAACACACAAAAATGCATGTTCCACCAAAAGTGGTCCTAGGGTCACCATTTTTGGTTGCAATTTAGCTACTTTCTGAGTCACACCTGTCGCACCAACAACATCCATTGTTCCAACAGCTCTACAATCTGCAGGAAAGCTTTGCAAAACTGATTTACTCGCGCCGGTATCCACAAGAAGGTCATAAATCTGATCTCCAATAGTTACAGACAGATATGGTTCAGTACTATTGGGAGGTTGGAAAGTTTCCAACACTGGAGCTAAAACAGTAACATCAGAACAAAGCTCAGCCATTTCCTGTCCATCCAAGTTAACATCGTCAAGAATTACAGAATTTCCCCAGGATTTTAAATCATTGGTCCTTTTCACCTCTATTCTGGTATCATTGTTCTTATTCACAATCAAATTATCCTTAATCATATTACAATTTCTATTATTCTTCTTAATTCCACTCTTACTAGAACTTCTAAAACCATTTACAATATTATTTCTCTTTTTCTCACAATTATTTACAACATTAATCAAATTATTATCAACACTAGTTAAATTACTACTACAAGTAGGTAAATTACCATTAACATTGGTTAAAGTACTATTTACACCATTACTAGTAGTTAATTCGGATAATTTAACATTAACACCACTTAAATTATCATTAATTCTCATTAAATTATCATTCACATTGATTAAACTATTATTGATTCCATTTAAATTAACACGGATCAACCCATTACCATTATTAATTAAATACTTATTATCATGAATCAAATCAATATTAATACCAAGTGCACCATTTCCATTATTCACAAATACATTATCATCATCTTTAACACATACAATTTTATCAACATTTACTTTAGTTCCATTTCCTTGATCAATCACTTCTGAACTTCGGGCACACCTTCATAATGAAGTTGTCCCTCCATTCATGTTACCATTAGTAATATTCCTTTGAACAACGTGACTATACTTTGGCCTGGCTCCTGCACGAAGGTAATCCTGTGTTGTTGCCAATTTAGGAGCTTGTACACCTTGACAACATGCATTCTGACATTGGAATACATTTTGTTATCCATTTCCCTGACTAAAACCATTATTCCAATTATTTCTCCTGTAACCATAATTATTATTATATACCGATTATTTCCATTGTTATTATTGTATCTCTGCCCATATGATCCCTTTCTGTATCTGCAGTCCCTTGCAAAATGCCCAATATGTCCACAAACATAACAAGATTGCTGCCTCTGGTTCCTATTATTTGAATTGTCATTGGTCTTATAATTATTATTATTGTTTCTCTTTTCTGCTGCCTGTAACGCTGCTACTGCCTTGATTTCACTTATTTCCTTCTGGTTAGCTCGAGAATTTGCCTCCCTTAATTGCTTCTTCAGATTTTCAATGATTGTATCTTTGTCATCACTACTCCTGTCCTTCTCTTGGGCAAAAACGTATGTTGCTTTTTGTTTTAGTTCATCTAAGCTCAACAATTCCCAATCAGGGTAATCATCCATAAAAAATTTCTTTACCTGGGGAACCGAATTTCTGACAAAAATTCTTTAACATGATCTACGGTGGTATGTTCTAGAATATTCATGTTCAAATACATTTCTGCTGCCTCTATGATTCTGTCCAAAAAAAATTGCAGGGGTCTCTACTGCTGTCTGCCTGATCTTTTCGAATTTGCTCCATGAATTTGGACGCTTAGCATGCTTCTCTAGAACCTGAATCAGATATTTACGCACTTGTTTTAACATTCTGTAGGTAGGAACTGAATTCAGGTCCAGTTCCTCCCAATCTACAGGCCATGGGGTCATTCACTCCATGTTTCGTGTCTCCTCTACAAACTTTGTTCTTTCCTGTCTCCTCTACAAACTTTGTTCTGTCATGATGTGATAAGATCTCCCCTAACACATACCAGCAATCTTCAAAGTCTGGATCGTGTTGTTTTACAAAAGCTTTGAAGATCTTCACAAATTTCCCAGAGTCATCGTGGAAATTTGGGATCTTACGTTTTAGATTATCTACATCTTCAGATCTGAATTGAGTATGTTGTTTCAAGTGGAATACACCATCTTCGTGAACGATGGGAAGATCGCAAAGGGGAAAAAGATTAATGGGGGTTTCAGCCTTATTTTGAGCCTGTTGTTCTAGCTCAGCCTTTGTTGGAACACCTTTGTCAGAAATGCCCATATTCATATATTCATTGCCAGTGTGAAGATGTACCAAGTGATTGACCAGAGAACGAAGCGTTTTGTATACACATTTCTAGATTATCTAACTTAATTTGTAATAGTCTTAACATTTTTTTAGTTTCAGAATCCCTGAAACACCAAGTCACAATGATTTTAACAAAATACCCAATATGAAACAATATCCACCTCAGTTTGTATACAACATAACCAGTCAGAATCAGAACTGGCATGTGACACAATAAATCCAGTATGTTGATTGTCAAAATCGGTTGTGCAAATTCCAAGTCCAGTATCCCTCTAAAATACCTGGGTATAACTCTAAACCACAGGTAAGGAATAGCCCAAACACCTTTCCACAACATCACAAATACATAATCTATCCAATCTTCAATCACCATTGTACCCATCGTTCCCCAAACAGACCAACTAACAACAAAATTTATTGTATTATTAGCCACTATTCTGACTAATAATAATTACTAACAAAATTAATTAAATACAAGTACAATTAAACACAGCAACAGAAAACAGAACCATCAAAAACAAAAAAGAAATGAAGAAAATCCCTCTTTCTGGGGCAACAGCAAGCTTGATAGTATTTTCCCCTACCCACAGAGATTTATGAATGACCTGGGGTGGGGGCTGAGAAGCTCTGAGCAGCTCACCACTGGTTGAGAACTCTCAGCTCTCACCCAATGGCTGAGCTCCCTCTTGGAATGTTCAAGCCCCTCTTACTTCCTTTATGAATCTAGCTGGCCAACTGTTCACTTCATGTCTGTCTCTATCCACCCATCTGGGTAGTGCCAAACTGTGGGAAAATATAAGTAATGGGGTCACCAGGGATATTAAAAATCAACTATGGGGTTTGTGGGAACACTCTCTGGGATGTAAGAGAGACTATAACTAAACACTGAAGCCTTGTACAGCTACACCACTCCCAACTGGAAAAATAACAACCAACTGTCACTCTGGCCAGAGGCCTTGAATTAACTGACAAGGTAACAAGGTGAAATTGGGTTTTAATTAGAAACAACTAAAAGGAGGGATAGGAATGACTACTCTAAAATCTTAACACCTAATAACAAAACCCAAAGGGGCAGGGAAGGACTTATTCACTACACTAATTTAAACTGTCTAACTAACAGGGCCCAAGGAGCTATATACTGGAGTCTCTGGGTTTCTGCCTCACACCTGGAACCTGCCAGGTTTGAGTACAGCTGGGGCTTTTGTGGCTTTGGGATTCTCACTGCAATCCATTGATGATGTCTGGATGCCAGGAGCTACAGTTGTCTCAGGAACTAAGCAGTAAGGGTTTTGCTTGAAGCACTAAAACTTTTACAGAAGATGGTGAAACTAATACAATTGTATAAGGACCTACCCAATTTTGTTCTGTTGCCGACGTTTTGGCAAAATTTTTCACATAGACCATATCACCTGGTTGAAAATTATGAAGAGAATAATCCAATGGACCAGATTGAATTAATACTCCCATATCTTGTAATTCTCTTAGCCTCTGCTGTAAAGCACTTAAATATGAAGCAATTTGACAATCACCTCCTAAGAGTGATGCATAAACAGCCTTACAAGTTTTTGCCTGCAGTGGAGCATGTCCAAAGAGCATCTCATACGATGATATATGTAGATCCGCTCTTGGTCTCGTACATAGGTAAAACAAAGCTATGGGAAGAATCTCTGGCCATTTGAGATGAGTTTCAGCACAGAGTTCCCCAACCATAGTCTTGAGTTCCCTATTCATACGCTCCACCTGACCTGAACTTTGTGGATGGTATGGAACATGATATTTAGGTGTTATTCCTAGATTCTCATAGACTCTTCTAAGGATATCCTGAGTGAAATGAGATCCCTTATCCGAATCTATGGTTAAAGGTACACCAAATCTAGGCACAATTTCTTTCAGTAACACTTTCACCACAAAACTAGCTGTATTTGTGTTTGATGGAAAAGCTTCAGGCCATTTAGTTAGTCTATCGACTATCACAAGACAATACTTGTATCTTCCAGCTTTAGGCATACAATCAATCTGTAAACTCTCAGATGGACAATATGCTAAAGGTCTACCACCCAAACCTTTCTTTCTGAATGCACTTTGATTGAACTTTTGGCAGACTGGACAGCTATTACAGACCTTATTTGCAACCGTACTTATTCCAGGAGCAACCCATTGTCTCCTGATGGAATCCACAACAGCTTGTGTACCAAAATGACCTTTTGTGTGGATGGCTTGACACAAATAGGTATACAAATCTTTTGGTAACAATGGTCTTCCTGTATCAGTAATCCATATCCCATGTTCTTTCCTAGCTCCAAATTTATCCTTCCATTTCGCAATATCTGAGTCTACATAAGCTTTCTCTAGATCATCAGAATCAATAGATGTTAAATTCATCACATAGATTGGAGCATTCTGAGCTGCATACTTCGCAGTGATATCAGCTCTATGATTTCCTTTAGAGACTGAATCTCTACCACGAGTATGACTCCTACAATGAATTACTGCCAGCTGTTTTGGCTTCTGGATTGCTTCCAACAACTCAGTTATTATTCCTGCATGAGCTATTGGTTTTCCCGATGCAGTAATAAAACCTCGTTGTTTCCAGATCATTCCTGTTGCATGGCAAACAGAAAATGCATATCGAGAGTCTGTGTAAATATTCACACGTTTACCTTCAGCTAGAAGACATGCTTGCTTCAATGCCACCAATTCAGCACCTTGAGCACTAAGATTATTAGGTAATGAGCCAAACCACAGTGTCTCAAATTCTGTGACAACTGCAGCACCAGTATATCTAATTCCATTACATAAATATGATGATCCATGAATAACACCCAGTCTGGATTTTCAAGTGGAGTATCTTTTAAATCCATCCTAGGCATATCCACAAGATCTGCTACCTCAACACATTCATGCAATGGCTCACCATTCTTTGGTAAATCAGGAAGAAGAGTAGCTGGATTAAGTATGCTACATCTCTTCAACTTGATGTTCTCACTACCTAAGAGAATAATTTCATACTTAGCAATTCGTTGGTCAGAACATGCTTGAGTATGAAACTTCCTCATTAGTGCTTCTATCTGATGTGAACAATAGACAGTCAAAGGACATCCCAAAACTAGATCAGCTGACTTCTGGACTAACACAGCTGCTGCAGCTACCCCCCTTAGACAGGGTACTGTCCCCGCAGCTATTGGATCTAATTGACAGCTGTAATACCCAATTGGACGATAACTTTGTCCAAGAGTCTGTGTCAACACACCAGAAGCTATACCCTTCGTTTCATTGACAAACAGCTGAAAAGGTTTCTCATAGTCTGGGATTCCTAACGCAGGTGCAGATAGAATGGCTTCTTTCAGCTTATCCAAGGCTAATCGATGTTCAGGCTTTAGTTTCAGAGGTTCTGGTTCTGTATTCCTGGTCAGATCTGTTAAACACTTAGTTATTCCACTATATCCAGGAATCCATTGTCTACAGAAACCAGTAGTTCCAAGAATAGCTCTAAGTTGTTTTTTAGTTTTCGGTGCACTCAATTTTTGTATGTCAGCTATTCTCTTTTGTGTAATACTTCTGGAACCCTCTGATAACACAAATCCGAGATATTGCACCCTGGGTAAAACGAATTGTAATTTCGCTTTTGAGATTTTATGTCCTCGTTTATATAATTCAATCAAAAGAATCTTGCTGTCCCTAAGACACACCTTTGCATTTGGGGATGCTAGAAGAATATCATCCACAAAATGCACCAATTTACTCTCTTTAAATTTAATAGTTTGCAGATCTCGATTTAGAATTTGTGAAAATTGATATGGTGACTCGGTATACCCTTGTGGGAGACAAGTCCAGGTCCATTGTGTCCTTTCCCATGTAAAAGCAAAGATCTTTTGAGAATCCTTGTGAATTGGTATCGAGAAAAACGCAGAACATAAATCTACCACAGTGAAATATCTAGCCTGACTTGGAATGGAAGAAATTATAGCAGCTGGACTTGGGACGACTGGATGTGTCTTGATGACATAATCATTTACCGCTCTTAGATCTTGAATAAATCGGTAAACAGGTTGGCCATTTTCATCCGGTTTTGGCTTCTTTATAGGCAAAATTGGTGTATTGTACTCAGAAAAACATGGTATTATTATCCCTTGTTGGATTAGAGACTCAATAATAGGACAAATACCCTCTATCGCCTCCTTAGTCAAGGGATACTGAGGCACACAAGGAACTGGTCCTTCCTTTGTCCTCACCCTGACCGGAATAGCTGATTTTAGCAACCCAACATCTGTAGATGATTTTGACCACAAATCCTTGGGTATATCCTCAGGTATTGGATAGATAGTACCTAAATCATCCTCTGTAGTGCTAGAATCTAAGAAAAGTAATGGAAAAGCCTTCAAAGATTCCTCTGGGAGATGCAAAGAAATATCACCAGATTCAGTACATTGGATAGTAGCTCTTAATTTACACAATAGATCTCTTCCCAACAGATTCATAGGACACTCCGGAACACACAAAAATGCATGTTCCACCGAAAGTGGTCCTAGGGTCACCATTTTTGGTTGCAATTTAGCTACTTTCTGAGTAACTCCTGTGGCACCGACCACATCCATTGTTCCAACAGCTCTACAATCTGCAGGAAAGCTTTGCAAAACTGATTAACTCGCACCGGTATCCACAAGAAGGTCATAAATCTGATCTCCAATAGTTACAGACACATATGGTTCAGTACTATTGGGAGGTTGAAAAGTTTCTAACACCGGAGCTAAAACAGTAACATCAGAACAAAGCTCAGCCATTTCCTGTCCATCCAAGTTTACATCGTCAAGAATCACAGAATTTTCCCAGGATTTTAAATCATTGGTCCTTTTCACCTCTATTCTGGTATCATTGTTCTTATTAACAATCAAATTATCCTTAATCAAATTACAATATCTATTATTCTTCTTAATTCCACTCTTACTAGAACTTCTAACACAATTTACATTATTTCTCTTTTTCTCACAATTATTTACAACATTAATCAAATTATTATCAACATTAGTTAAATTACTACTACCAGTAGGTAAATTACCATTAACATTGGTTAAAGTACTATTTACACCATTACTAGTAGTTAATTCAGATAATTTAATATTAACACCACTTAAATTATCATTAATTCTCATCAAATTATCATTCACATTGATTAAACTATTATTGATTCCATTTAAATCAACACTGATCAACCCATTACCATTATTAATTAAATTCTTATTATCATAAATCAAATCAATATTAATACCAAGTGCACCATTTCCATTATTCACAAATACATTATCATCATCTTTAACACATACAATTTCATCAACATTTACTTTAGTTCCATTTCCTTGATCAATCACTTCTGAACTTCGGGCACACCTTCATAATGAAGTTGTCCCTCCATTCATGTTACCATTAGTAATATTCCCTTGAACAACGTGACTATACTTTGGCCTGGCTCCTGCACGAAGGTAATCCTGTGTTGTTGCCAAATTAGGAGCTTGTACACCTTGACAACATGCATTCTGACATTGGAATACATTTTGTTGTCCATTTCCTTGACTAAAACCATTATTCCAATTATTTCCCCTGTAACCATAATTATTATTATTATACTGATTATTCCATTGCTATTATTGTATCTCTGCCCATATGATCTCTTTCTGTATCTGCAGTCCCTTGCAAAATGCCCAATACGTCCACAAACATAACAAGATTGCTGTCTCTGGTTCCTATTGTTTGAATTGCTATTGGTCTTATAATTATTATTATTATTTCTCTTTTCTGCTGCCCGTAACGCTGCTACCACCTTGATTTCACTTATTTCTTTCTGGTCAGCTCGAGAATTTGCCTCCCTTAATTGTTTCCTAAGATTTTCAATAATTGTATCCTTGTCATCACTACTCCTGTCCTTCTCTTGGGCAAAAACGTATGTTGCTTTTTGTTTTAGTTCGTCTAAGCTCAACAATTCCCAATCAGGGTAATTGTCCATAAAAAATTTCTTTACCTGGGGAACCGAATTTCTGACAAAAATTCTTTTAACATGATCTACGGTGGTATTTTCTAGAATATTCATGTTCAAATACATTTCTGCTGCCTCTATGATTCTATCCAAAAAAGTTGCAGGGGTCTCTACTGCTGTCTGTCTGATTTTTTCGAATTTGCTCCATGAATTTGGACGCTTAGCATGCTTCTCTAGAACCTGAATCAGAGATTTACACGCTTGTTTTAACATTCTGTAGGTAGGAACTGAATTCAGGTCCAGTTCCTCCCAATCTACAGGCCATGGTGTCATTCCCTCCGTGTTTCGTGTCTCCTCTACAAACTTTGTTCTGTCATTATGTGATAAGATCTCCCCTAACACGTACCAGCAATCTTCAAAGTCTGAATTGTGTTGTTTTACAAAAGCTTTGAAGATCTTCACAAATTTCCCAGAGTCATTGTGGAAATTTGGGATCTTACGTTTTAGATTATCTACATCTTCAGATCTGAATCGAGTATGTTGTTTAACATGGAATACACCATCTTCGCGAACGATGGGAAGATTGCGAAGGGGAAAAAGATTAATGGGGGTTTCAGCCTTATTTTGAGCCTGTTGTTCTAGCTCAGCCTTTGTTGCAATACCTTTGTCAGAAATGCCCATGTTCATATATTCATTGCCAGTGTGAGATGTACCAAGTGATTGACCAGAGAACGAACCGTTTTGCATACATAATTCTAAATTATCTAACTTAATTTGTAATAGTCTTAACATTTTTTTGGTTTCAGAATCCCTGAAACACCAAGTCACAATGATTCTAACAAAATACCCAATATGAAACAATATCCACCTTAGTTTGTATACAACATAACCAGTCAGAATCAGAACTGGCATGTGACATAATAAATCCAGTATGTTGATTGTCAAAATCGGTTGTGCCAATTCCAAGTCCATTATCCCTCTAAAATACCTAGGTATAACTCTAAACCACAGGTAAGGAATAGCCCAAACACCTTTCCACAACATCACAAATACATAATCTATCCAATCTTCAATCACCATTGTACCCATCATTCCCCAAACAGACCAACTAACAACAAAATTTATTGTATTATTAGCCACTATTCTGACTAATAATAATTACTAATACAATTAATTAAATACAAGTACAATTAAACACAGCAACAGAAAACAGAACCATCAAAACAAAAAAGAAATGAAGAAAATCCCTCTTTCTGGGGCAACACCAAGCTTGATAGTATTTTCCCTTACCCACAAAGATTTATGAATGACCTGGGGTGGGGGCTGAGAAGCTCTGAGCAGCTCACCACTGGTTGAGAACTTTCAGCTCTCACCCAATGGCTGAGCTCCCTCTTGGAATGTTCAAGCCCCTCTTACTTCCTTTATGAATCTAGCTGGCCAACTGTTCACTTCCTGTCTGTCTCTCTATCCACCCATCTGGGTAGTGCCAAACTGTAGGAAAATATAAGTAATGGGGTCACCAGGGATATTAAAAATCAACTAT
>NC_058136.1:33195543-33211480 GCF_016433145.1 Gracilinanus agilis | reverse complement strand
CTTTTTTCTTCCTTCTCTTCATTCCTTCCTTCAGTCCTCTCTATCTTCTTTTCCTTTGACCCTCCTTCCCACTTCATCCATTCCTCCAGCCCTCTTTCCATATCTTCTTCCTTTCTCCACCCCTATATTTCTTTTCTTTCTTCCTTTCCTCTATTTGCACTCTTTTCCTTCCTTCCTCTCTCTATTTGTCTTCATCTTTTCCATTCTTATCTCTCACCATCCCTCCCTTCTTCCCTACTCTTGTGCAAATATATATATGTTTTACATTCTTATTTTATATGGATGGGACCTATGATTTGATTGGGAGTCCCAGTGGAGGAGGCTCCTTATGCCAATGCATGTTAGCATCTTCTCTACAATGTAAAGCCCTAAAGAGTTGCTTACAGTAACTTTGGATTGGGGAGAGCAGGAAAACCCCAAACTCATTCTATATGAGGTGATGCCTTAGTTTACTTTCAAGGGATAAAGATAATACCTCATCTCATCTGGTGTTTGTGATACTCAAATAAGATGATACGTTTAAAAGATATTCCAAAGGCTAAAGTGCTATGAAAGTGACTGCTTGGGATATTGCTATAGTTCTACAAGTAATGAGCAGAGAGTTCAAGGCCCTTTCCAAATTGGTTCTGATGATCCCAGAAATCAAGAATCACCTACATGCTCTCTAGATCCCAGCCAAGTGAATCATTATAACTTGACCATGGCCTGGATTTGCCACCTTGTCTCAGACCTGGAATTCTACTGGTAACCTTAGGCAAATTGCTTAACCTCTCTGGACCTGTTTCCTCATATGAAAAATGGGGATGGGTGGGGCTGGATAAGATGGCCTCTAGAGGCACTTCCAGGCCTCTTGATCCTATGAATCTAGAATCCTATGGAGGAAGAGAGTAGAAGGGAATGAATATTTTATATATTTATAGGGTCCTAGCCATATGGTCCTATGAATGTGCAAGGTGGAGAAACTTAAACAGTCCAATGACTATTCCTCTTTGTATTCTTTATTGGCTAGTTCAAGACCTCTATTCTGGATCTAAGAAACTTGGAGCCTAGATAACCGTGGCTGCTGCCCCACTACTAACTGCAGCTCTTCTGAAATCAAACTTCCTCTGCCACTGAAAGAAGAGGAGAATTTATAATCTATTGGGGCAGACCTTTTTTTTTTTGCGGATCCTGGAGAACTGGGATTTTGGAACAGAGCAGATGACTCCAGACCTACCTAGAAATTACCAGCTGTAGACTTCCCATTTACCATTGTGGCTGAAGATAGCTGGCTCTGTCCATGGTACTGTCCTGCTGAATGTTTTCATCAATGAATTGCACAAAAGCTTAGATAGCATGCTTGTTTAATTTGCAAGTCATATAAGTCTGGAAGGGATAGCTAACATATTGGATGACAGACTTGGGATTCCATAAGATCTCAACAAGCTAATTCTAATAAGTTGAAACTGAATTGGGATAAATATAAAATCTTATATTTAGGCTAAAAAAGTTACCCTCTAAATATAGGTTGAGAAAGACATAAGTTCTTAGTGCTATAGAGGACCTTAGAGTCATAACTATACAATAGATTGTGCAAACCAGCTCTGGGAGTTTTAAGAGGTTGAAAGCATAATGGGAATGTTTTGTAGCAGCAAAAAAGTTAACTCGTAATTGCATTAATAGAAATATAGTCCTGGGAACAGCGATGCAATGGAAGATTTCCCCTGGCGGAATGGTTGGATAAGAACAATTTGTTCTAATGACCATAAAAGTGGTTGAAGCAAGTGTTGTGAAGTGCTTAGAACTTGTTCAGACATTGAAGATATCAAGGCCATCCCTTGTATTCCACGCCACCATCAATTGTCCTGATTTTGTTTTGCTACTGTGAAGATGGGATTAACTCTCCCCTCACCGGCTTTTAGATTTAATCACCCACTTATCCTTAAATATGGGGAGGTCTGTGACCCACATGTTCTATAGTGGGTGACAAATAAGAAATGACTGACTGCCCCCTGGGCAGTCCTAAGCAAAGCTAAAGCTACAATTGGACCATGTAAAGTGGAAGGAATGCACAGGAAGTGATGCAAAGAAGCATCTTTAAAAGCAGTGGCAACTTCCTGTGAAAGTTGTTCTTTGGAGTTCGGAGTTTGAGTTTGAGTTGAATTTTGAGTTGGAGGCTGTGAAGGATCTGCTTTGTGGACCTGAGACTCTGAAATTTGGTGAGAATATCTCCCTTTGAACTACCATGTGGGTGAGTGCAAAGGCTGACTCCTTTTCTTGGCTTTTCTAAAGGTACTAACCTCTAGAGAGGCCCCTCGTCTTGAAGGAGGCCTTGTGGCTAGAACCCTTGTTTAATTTACCTCTGGGACCCTCTTTGCTGGGGCTTCTGAAGCCTAGCTTTGTTCGGGCTGGGCCAGGGTAATTACCTACTCTCTCATTTCCTTACTTTCACTCTTTCTCCTTTTGTAAGTAAACTACCATGAAAAGTCATTCTGACTTGAGTAATACATTTTTGGTGACCACATTTTTATACATTTAGTACAACCTTTAATTTTTAACCCTTACACTACTGAACTTAGATGACCTTGGAAAAGAGAGTAAAGCCAATGACTTTGTGCAACTCTACCTTAGTTAAATCCAATTCACATACAAGTCAAGACATCACCCCATGATTTCATTGGGCCTCATTGAAAACGAAGGATAAGCAACAATAGTCCAAGCTGTGGAATTGAACACAGACTCCTAAATGAATTCAAGGAGAAGAGAACATGATGAACTTACATCCTGTTTAGGAGCATAGGATCTAGAGCTGGAAGGAACCTTCTATACCAGATGGGGTAATTAAGGCCCAGAGAAGAATCATGAATTGCCCAAAGTCACAAAGGTACTAGGTGGCAGAATGGGGATTTGTATTTGGGCTGTTCAGTCCCCCATATGGCTGCCAAATTGATAGTCCTAAAATACAGGTCTGACCATGTTACTCTCCTGTTTGAAAAGCTTTCGTGACTCCCTATTGCCCATACAGGGAAAAACAAACAAACTCAAAACTCCTTTAAAAGCTTTTTAAAGCCTTTCACAATTTGGCCCTAGTCAAGCTTTTCAGGCTGATTACACATTAATCCCCCTCATGCACTCTCCATTCTCACTAAACTGCTCTGTTTGATATTCCCTATTGATTGATCAACATATTCCACAGCCTACCTCCTTGCCCTTGCATAGGCTGTCATCCATGCCTAGAATGTTCTTTCATCACCACAGCCTTTTGAAATACCTAGCTCCCTTCAAGGCTCAGTTTGAGTGCCACTTCCTAAAAGTTCTTTGTAGATTCCCCTTGTCATTAGTCAGATCTGTGCTGGAATCATCTCATATAGACTCTCCTGATTTTTAAAATTTCAGTGTGAGCATTTAAACCTGGGAAATTAGCAAATGCTACAAATCAGGACTTGATTTATTGTTCTCTTGGTTTTCTAGGTTTAAGAAAGTGATGGAGAAAATATTCATAATGCAGATTCAACTTGAAGGTATGTTCAGCATGGATTTCCTTTCTCTTCCTCCTCCTCCTCTTCTTCCTCCTCCTTCTCTCTCTCCTCTCTCTTTTTTCTTTCTCTATCACATTCTCATTTAGTGCTCCCCATCTTCACCTGTTAGAAAATGGTTTTGCAAATATTTTATATCAATGTACCTGTATATTGGTTCTCTCCCCCAAAATAAACTTCCTAAGGGCAGGAACTCTTTCATTTTTTTGTCTGTCTTCCTTGTGCCTAGTCTAAGCCTGGTACATAGTGGGCACTGACTTCATAAATGCTTGTTGAATTCAATTCCATTCTTCCTGCTCTACCTGAGGGGGATATGGGCAGGGATTGTGCAGGATCAAATCAGAGAAGGTTGTAAGAAAATCTGAGTGTACAATTAGAGGACAGGAATATAGAAGAAAATGTAGGCTATGTAAAAAGAAAAGATAGCAATAAAAATGTTAAAAATGGTACATCAACACTATTAAAAAAAGAGATCTTAAGAGAGGTTGCCACTGAAGAATGGTTCCCCTTACTCCATCCTATTCAATTAGCTTTATTTTTTATTTTAACTTATTTTTCAATTAACAAGCATTTATTTTCCCTTCCTTCCACCTTTTCTCTCAATTTAAAAGGAAAATAAAGAAAACTCTTTTAATGGATATGTGTAGTCCAGAAAGCAAATTTTCACACTGGTCATATCCAAAAAATGAATGTGTGTTTCAATAATAATCTCTCTGATAATGTGTATAGCCTATTTTGATGTGGCTCCTCTGACATTATAGTTGTTTTTTGTTTTGATCAGAGTTCTTGTCTTTTTAAGTTGTTTGTCAGTATTGACAATGTTTTTTTTAATACCTTTTTTTTTAAACCCTTGTACTTCGGTATATTGTCTCATAGGTGGAAGAGTGGTAAGGGTGGGCAATGGGGGTCAAGTGACTTGTCCAGGGTCACACAGCTGGGAAGTGTCTGAGGCCGGGTTTGAACCCAGGACCTCCTGTCTCTAGGCCTGACTCTCACTCCACTGAGCTACCCAACTGCCCCCATTGACAATGTTTTAATAGCATAACTTGTTCTTCTGGTTCTCTGCTCACTTCATTCTATATCAGACCATATAAGTCTTCCCAGGTTCCTCTGAACCTTTCTCTTTTGCCCTGGGTTGGAATCAGGTGAACTGCGTTCCAGACCCAGATCTCTCTCCAACTATGATCTTAGGCAAGTCACACCCCTTCTCTGGGTCTCAATTTCCTCTTCTGAAAAAGGAGAGGACAATCCCTTGCCAACCTGCCAGGGATTTTCTTTATGCGTTAATAGACAGTACAAGGCTTTGAAAAGTAGATTAAGGTAAGGAACTCTATGTGATAGTCAAAAGAGGAAGACTTTTGGATTTTCCATTAAAAATTAATTTGAGGGGGCAGTTGGGTAGCTCAGCAGATTGAGAGCCGGAACTAGAGATGGGAGGTCCTGGGGTTCAAATCTGGCCTCAGACACTTCCTAGTTTTGTGACCCTGGGCAAGTCACTTAGCCCCCATTACCTCACCCTTACCACTCTTCTGCCTGGGAACCAATATCCAGTATTGATTCTAAGATGGAAGGTAAGTATTTAAAAAATAATTTGAAAAAATAGCAGCTGATCTGTTTTGGGTTCATTGATTTAGATGATAGACCTTAGGCTTTCCTTCTCTTTTCCCAGTACTCACCATTATTTCTTTTCTCCTTGATCTTTTCCTCTATCCTTTATTAGTCACTCTGAGCCTAGAGACTAGTTTCCTTCCATGGAGCAGGGAGGTGGTGATGCTTCTAGATGCTGTCCCTTCCCTCTCTGGAGACTTGTCAGGGACTTCTTCCTTAGTATTTCCTAGTTCTCTCTTCCCCCAGCTCTAGTGGTCCTGGGCCAGAGAAAGACATCACAGGTTAATTTGGGAAACCATGCTGGGACTGAGTACATAGCAGCTGGTGCTGTTGGCAGACTCTTAGGAGGAAAGAAAGTGCTGATGGTTCCAGCTGTCTGGGTGATTTATGAGTGTTCAGGGAAAGCCCAGTCAAGGCTGGAGCTGAGCAGGAGGCTTAGAGAAAGGGCTCCTCCTTAGTGTTATTCAGTAAACATTGACGAGGCACCTACTATGTGCCAGAAACTGTGCTAAACACTGGAGATACAAAGAGAGGCAGTTCTTGCTTTCAAGGAACCTAGAATCTAATGAAAAAGAGAATGTACAAGTGCCTAAATTCACGTAAACAATATACAAGATAAATGGGAGATAATCCACAGAGGAAGGACACTAGGATTAAGGATACAAAGATGCTGGGGCCACAGCTGACCTGGTCTTTGGGTTCCTTCCCACTGGAATTGAAGGCACGAATGAATTCTGCCATCCTTCTGCTCATACACTCACACTTATGTTGGCTCCAGCCTTTCTTTGACCTTCATCTCTTTTATCTTCTATTTTGGCGGCAATCTTGGGACCCATCCTCTGTCCTGGATCCTTAAGACTTACTGTGACTCAAACATTCATCACCTTGCCATTAGCCTGGTGATGAGCTCCTAAGTGAGATGATGGAGAACAAGTCTGTTCCTAGCATATTGTTCAAAGCCTCTCCAGCTTTCTAGGGTCCAATACAGTAGTAGCCCTTGAGAACCCAGGGTCAAAACCATTTGTCAGGACGCACTGGGGAGAGCTACTGACTAATAATGAGCTAAAATATGTTATTACCCTCAGGTAGAATTTATGTGTAACTGAGGCCTTTAACGTTTTTAACTAAAGAAATTAATTTCTAATGATTTAAATTTCAGGCACTATTTAAGCCATATTTTGAAACTAGTGAAGGGGTTTTTTGAGTGGTTAATATTTACCCTGAAAGCATAGAATCATGGGGAAATAGAATGTCAGGACTGGAAGGGCCCTTAAATTCATTCAGTGTTTCTTCATTTAACAAAAGAGGGAAACCAAGACCTACGATCTAGTCCAGACCATCTCAATAGAGGTAGAACAACTGAGTGAGGTGTCATAGAGCATTTATTTTGTTTGAAAATTAAAAAAACCCTTCCCTTCTATCTTAGAATCAATCTAAGTATTAGTTCCAAGACAGAAAAGTGGTAAGGGTTAGGCAATGAATTTAACTGACTTGCCCAGGGTCACACAACTCAGAAGTAACTGAGGCCAGATTTGAATCTAGGACCTCCTGTCTCCAGACCTGGTGCTCTATCCACTGAGCAATCTACCTGCCTCTACAGCATTCCTTTTAAAAACATCTTTTTTCTTATTATGACCTGAAAAATCAACAAATACGAACATTTTGGTATATAAAGAGCAGAAATCTAGACTGCATTTGAAACTATGAACTTTCATTTGGTGTCATATTTAATATGAATTTAGAAAATGGTAACAATTGCTTTCTTGTCTTTGTCCCTTTCTGAACTCTGCTCTATTCTGTATATCTTAAAATTTTTAAATTGATGTTTTTCTTTATTTTCTTTTTCCACATTATTCTTGTTCCTTTCCTTCCTCACCCTAGTAGAAGCCTTCCCTTAGAACCAAGAAATTTAATTAAATACATTGGTACCTGTGGCCTGCTACCTCTCTGATAAGATTACCTGTTTCATTGTGGGTTTTCTGAAGTCTCTGAAGACCCATGATTATTTATTGCATTGCTGCTCTGGTTCCATTCATTTTACTTTTTATCAGTTCAGATAAGTCTCCCATTGTTTCCCTGTGCTTCTATTTGCTTAGAGTTTCTATTTGCTTCTTTTAATCTGCCATCCTCACCCCCACCCCCAGGCCAGGAGAGGTGGCCACATCAATGCTCATCAAAGTCAAGCAATATTTATGAATTGCCTAATATGTGCCAGGCACTGTGCTAAGTTCTGAGGGTACAAGAAAGACAAAAAGTCTATATGCTCCAATTGATGTCTTGGGTAGAGGGGTAGGTGGGTTGCTTCTCCTTGGGGAAGAATAGACACATTTCCTTCCACCTGCTTCTTGGAAAGCTTTGTTCCCTTTCCAGGCCTGCTGTCCCATACTGCTCCCTAGGCCTTCACTGCAGTGCCTAAGAAGGAAGCCCAGTGGCAGAACTGGCCTCTACCAGCTCCTCTGGCTGCGCTTTCAGCATCTTGCCGAGCAACCCAAGGACAAGGAAGCACTGCTGGGGCTCTGAGAGACCTTAGAGAACCAGAGAATGTTGATAGAACTAGGATTTATGGAGGGGAGCATTTAGCATTCCTCGAAACATGGAATCATAAGAAACAAAGAATAACAGAACCAGAGGGAGCCTGAGAGAAGGCTAGTCCAACTCTCTTTTCCATTTTCTAAAGGAGGAAACTGAGGTCCCAAGAAGGGAAGAATTAGGACTCAAAGAGTCATTGGTAGAGCCAGTACTAGTATTCAGGTGTTCTGACCTCCAGACCAGGGCTCTTTCTATGACTCTTCTCTGCTTCCCTCCACAATGCTACTCAATCTTGACTCTGCTATTTCACTTTGGTGGGTTGGAAGAGTATAAGAGCCTTAAAGAGACACAGCTTCAGATTTGGGGCAATATCCAACTTTGGCTAGAGCTGTCCACCAAGGACACAGTCAAAGTCACGTGAAATGGTTGTTCCCTGGCCTTGGAAGAGCTCCCCAGATCCTGCCAAAGCATCTTGCGAGACCTTTAGCCACAACTGATACTATCTTTTGGTTGATCAGGAGTTGGTATCGATGATGGTGGCCAAGTTGAATTCTCTTGTGAGCATGGCTATGGGGGCATAGATTAGAGGAGAGGAAAATTGGGTGGGACAAAGTCAAATGCCACCTAAAGGATCTGGTGCTGTAACTGGTCAAGGCTAGCCCATGTACATTGGACATGGCCTGAATGAAGGCTTCCTTATGATGAACTGAAAAACTAGCTATATGACAGGATATCATGATATAGTGAACTGGGAGTCAAGGAACTGGATTTGAGTCTTGAATGCAGTTAATTTGCAGTGTCTTTGAGATTTGCCTCTATGAGTCTCAGTTTTCTTATTTGTCAAATGAAGGTGATAATGACTTTTCTACCTTGACCACCCCACCTCCCCTGGATTGTAATGAGGATCATATTGGTAAATATGGGAAAGGATTCCTTCATATGCTAGAAAGATCTCTTTCCATCTGCCCATACCTCCCTCCTCCCATCCCTTGTCCTTGAGACCCCAGCAAGGCTCTCTAGCCCAGCTGGCTTTTTCAACTGATTAAAGAGATTTTAGGGGCAGATCGATAGAACTGTCACTGGGTAGGCCAACTGAGCCTTTGTCCCAGGACCCGAGTCACTTCTCTCCTCTGTGCCTCATCAATCTCATCTGTAAAATGAGGGTAGTAATATTTATACAATTGTTGAGAAGGAAGTGCTTTGTAAACCTAAAAGAATATGAGAATGATTGTTACAGACTCCCAGCTGATGCTTTTCTGGGTTGCTCTCCCCTTTTGGCTCAGGCAATGGCATTTTCGCTGCAGAGGAAAAAGTCACTGGGTCCTTGAATTTTCCTTTTCATATACCCTGCTTCTGGGTTAGTGGTATTTCCGTAGAAGTAGGCAGATGGGTAAACAATTGAGGGGATCCAGTTATTCTGTGTTTCTGGGGGCCTGTGGCAGAGGGGTTGGATTGTAATAGTAGACAGGTCCCTGGACTTGGAGTCAGGAAGGCCTGGCTTCAAATCTTGCCTCATATATTTACTGGGTGATCTTGGGCAAGTCACTTAGCCTCTCTGTGCCTCAGGTTCCTCTTCTGTAAAATGAGGGGGTTGGACTCAATGATATCCAAGGTCACTTCTAGCTCCAAATCTATGAACCTATGATCTCTGACTATCAATAGGGCTGGGATCTTGAGGCCAAAAAGTGGCAGCTAGGTGGTATACTGGATAGAGAGCTTGATTTGGAGTGAGGAAGGCCAAACTTCAAATCCTGCCTCAGGCATTGATGAGCTCTGTAACTCTGGGTAAGTAACCTCTATTTGGCTTAGTTCCCTCATCTACATAATAGCACCTAGTTAACAGGATTGGAAGGACAAATGAGATAACATATATAAAGAGACATGATTTTATGAGTTTTGTCTTTTGCCTAGCATAATGGCTAGGGAGCTGACTTTGGAGTCAGAAATGCCTAGTTTTAAGTCCTTTCTCTGACTCATGTGAGTTGTATGACATTTGGCCTCAGTGCCTCCAGGCAACTTTTATTTCTGAGGGAGTTTTGATAACATCATAGATCTGGACCTACTCCCACCCCTAATAAAAATACACCAAAATTCTTTATTGTATTTTTGAGTCTAGGGTAAACTGGCACTCATGTCCCCTTTCTCTCTGCCACCTATCTAGAATGCAGTTAAACATTCCTTCCTTCCTTCTCTGGTGGGAGTTCTTTGCATTTCAGTTTACCTGTATATATATATATATATATATATATTGACATAATGGTGACCATCAAGGTTGATATAATTAAGAGTTTTCACTTCTGGGTGTAGTAGGGGTATCTGTGAACAGAGGGAGCCCCAAGTCACCTCTCTCATGAGTATCAGAGACTCCTATGACAGAGGGAAAGATACATGGCTCTCAGACAGGACAAAGGCGGGAAAGAGGTGGTCAAAAAGATAAAGTGCCATGAGGACCACATGAGGGACAATATGGAAGCTACCATCTTGGGTAGGATTCAAATAATTGCACCTAGATGTTAGAATCACTTGTAACTTGGAATTAGAAGATGCTGTGACTTTTTGATAATTCTGGTCAAATCCCCCTATAGTTTTCCTATATTTTAGGGTTCTAAAAAAGCAGGGGGAAGGTAGAAGAAAAAAAGGTAATAGTAGAAAGTTCTCCTTGAACTCCAGTCAAGTGAGGGAACTTATCTTTTGCTCATCTAAAAGTTATGGAGGTGCTATTGATAGGAGGGCACTAGGAAGTTGCCCACTGGTTATTTCTGAACAGGGTAGCTACCAGGAGGAGGAAGGTTGCAGCATAGGGCCTAGGGTCTTGGTGTGCTCAGATTTGGACCACAGGAAGTGAAGCCTGGGACCACTGGACTTGGGAGGGTCAGCCGTGGAAAGAGACTGCTTTGTACGAACAGGAGTGAACTAGAATCAAGTTGCACAGGACTCTTTTCAAGGACATTGTTTTCAAAGTATACATTTCCAATTTGGGTAAAGAAAAAAATTATTACTAGGAACACACTAAGAAAGACTCTTGACCAATGAATAATTTGCAACATTCACATACATTTAATAGCCATATAACATACAAGTTGCTTAAAACAACAATAACATAATTTTTTTTTCATTTTATACCCCCGTTTTTTTCCAAAAGAGAAATAAATGAATAGGTTACATGTTTTTATTTTTTATTTTTTTTAGAAAAACTTTTTTTTGTGTGTTTTATCTCTTGTGGTTTGTATAAAACTGTAAACTTTTTCAAGTTTAATTTTGCTAGTCCCTCCTTCCCTAATGCAGGGTGGCTTTGACCTTGGCCCCCTCCCCACCATCTAGGGCGGTCAATTGAAAGGCAGCAAGGCAAGCGTGAGCATTAAGTGGGCTGGCCATAGCAGCTGAATCCTTCTACACCAAGGATTCTTAAGGCCAAATGTGGCCAGGGCCAAGCAGGCCCACTGCAAGTTTGAAGCCTATCTCCTTTGCCCTCCCTGGTCCCCACCCTAACCACCCACCCACTAAATTCCCTCCCTCCCCAACCCCCCCACCCCAACAGGAGATGGCATGGCCGGCCTGCTCACAGGAGAGTAAACAAAATGGCTCCAAAGGCCACTTGTGGGCTTTCTGTATTTTTTTTGTCTTTTTGTTTTTTTTTATAAAATGGTATATATATGCTGGATTACTTTGCTAGAAATGTTAAGTGCCTTGTTTCATCTTTAACACTAGGTAAACATGTGAAAAAGATGAGCAAGGTATTATTTCATGCAAAGATGCAAACTAAAGATTTCTTTTGAAGTCTTAAAAAAAGAAAGAGAAGGCTGTTGTTCCCTTGTTGCTGTAGTTGTCTTTTGGTAACATGGCACAAGATGTGATGCAGCCTCTCCTATCACTTGGCTGGGGGTGGACCAAGTGACTTCTTTCTCTGGTCTCCATACTGTAGGGTGACAGCACCCTTCCTTGTTTTTCCAGGCTGCTTGGCTGCTTTGGGCACCAGAGTAGTCCATCTGGGTCTGGACTATGTCATCCAGTGCTAGCATTTGCCCAAGTGGGGATGGTATGCCTTGGCGTTGCAACTTTTACCACTCATTCTCACTTGCCAGTCTGTACAGTTTGCTTAGGCAAGATACAACACATGATAGGTCCCTTCCAAAGCCACTTGAGGTCCAAACTGCCCCATGGCAGGCAGTTTGGACAGATGTTTTCCTTTTTGGGTGAGTCGACAATAGCGATTGGGCCCGTTTGCTGTTGTGTTCATGGCATTCTCAAGTTTGGACCCATCAGTGTGACATATTCCACCATCACTCGCTGTCCATTGTTGCTAGAAATCCCAAGGGATGATCCTGCTCTCAAAGGCATCCCAGACAAAGGCTTACTCAGTTGCATCTTATAGAATATGTCACCCATTTCCAAAAGGCAATTACCAATCCCAGTGCCAGGTTACCAGTGCAGGTGGGTAGCTCAGAGACAGCTTGTCTCAAGTACCCCAGCACATCAGTTCTTTTATGTACAGAACAAGGAAATGTCATTGGAAAAGGCCATTCTTTCAGCAGCACTCAGCTTGGAACATGCAGAGGCAACATCTCTTTGTGATTAGCAAGAAGACTGAAAAGATTTTACAGATACACTTGACAAATTCAATTCAAACCCAACAGATTAGCAGCTCCCACTGCTCAGGATGGGGAGGAGTGGGTAGGGGACTGTGTGGAAGATGACTGAAGGGCCATCCACGCTAGAGAAGAGGGACCCTGAGAGAGAAATACAGGCAAGGCAGGAGGAGGAGGAGAAAGAAGTAAAGGTATTCTTCTTTGATTGATTCTCTGAGATAGAGGGCTGTCCTCAATTCCACGTACTGTGTTTTTTGCATGCTAGTCAGTCTAAGAGTCGTGAGACCAATTTCCCTTGCTTGCCAGGGATAGCCCAGATTTGCCCTGAACTCTGGCTATCTGGCTGGTTACCAAACAGGAAGGTCTAGCCTGACTTCAGGATAAACCCCGCTGCAGAGGTCCAGGAGGCAGCCCCCATAATGGCACAGATTGGACAAAGTGGGCTGCCAGCTGGCTCATTGGTGTGTAGAATCAGGGAAACAGCAGTGGGACTACATTTGGGGGTCTAACAAGTGTTGACAAAGACTACCTTGGCTATGTGAAAGGAAGGGGAGATTTGGTCCCTCTCAGATTCATTTGATCTGGCTGACCCAGATCTTAGAACACAATCATCTATGCCTCCTGGGGTAGGGGCCCCTGTCTGCACAGTCAATGCCAGATCTCCCTTTCACTTGGGTAGTCTGTGGCTCAGTGGGTCTAGGGCATGAAGATCTTTGTGAAACAGAAATCACCACATTACTTGTATTGTCTAAAGCTCTATGTCATCTCCCTGTTCATTCTAAAGCGATTCATTCAAATGATCTTTCTAAGAACATCACTCTGATCACATTTCCCTCCCTCCCTCAGCTCAACTTTCAATGGCTCCCCACTGCCTGAGGATCAAATCCCACTTCCTCTTCCTGGCAGTCGGGGCCTTCCACAATCTGGCCTCAATTTACTTCTCCTGCCTACTCTGATTCCTTTTTATTGTCTCCCTATGCTCCTAATGGAAATGTTCCCTAAAGACGACTCATTCCTTTTTCCTCTCCCAGACCTTCAAAGCTAAGCTTTTATTGATCATTCATTCTAAAGTGATTTTTGTCTCTTTTGAAGTTCCTCAAAGCCCTGTTCTCTGTCTGAGTCATAGGGCACTGATCTCAGTACACCCTGGGTTTTGAATGCTTTTTGCTCGTGTATCTCTGCCCAAGCTCACCTTTGAGATTAAGAGAGTGCTATGCTCCATCCTGCTCATGTTACTAGACCCTACTTAGGGCCAGCATACTTATCAACATGTGCTCCTAAATAAAGCTCACCACGATGAAAAGGGCACTAGGCACAAGGCCTGAAGATTCAACCTCTTTATAAAAAGACAAGGGAAAACCGAGGTTCCTTCTTTCTTCCAACTTGAGCCCTGTTCCCCAACCTCAGGAAGGTGGGGCAAGGAACTCAGCAACCAGTAGGCCAGGGCAAAGGTTCTGTCTCTAAGCTCCCAAAGAACCACCCTTTGTCACTCTGCAGGTACTGACCAGACACAGGATCTCAGGAATGGCCAGTATGACAAAACAGTTTTGATCTTAAAGGTGCCTGAGTGGCCTGACTTTGAGCAGCCAGGCCTGTGTCTCCTGTTCTCCTTACATCCTTAGTGGATGGGACCAAGCAGGGTGTGCAATTTAAACAGATTTTCCTTTGATGCCTTTTGAATGTTTTACAAGATGTCTCCTTAGCTGCCTTAGATTGGCTTGTGGTTAGGTCTTAGAATGAAAGGGGCATCTATTGCGCTATGCACATGTATAAGCCAGTGAGTGAGTTAGCAAGAGAGTGAATGTGTGTGTGTGTATGTATGTGTGTGCGCCATTTTTTTGGTGTGTATGTATGTGTATGTATGTGCATTTGTATGGTGAAAGTAGCTCCCAGAAATGACATTCTGTGCCACCATATCCTCATCTCCTCTTGGGGAAGGCAAAAGTCATCCATCCTCTAGGGCTCGTGAGACTCTTTAGTATATTGCTCAGCCTGGGGCTGTTCCACCAACCTCGACACACAACATCAGGTTTATTTGGTTTACAACAAGAGAACAAAGGGAAGATATTTAGGGGGACTATATACACAACCCCTTCTCTAGGGCTCTGGCCACCTCTTCCCCATGCTCTTTACTCTATCTTTTCAACATACTTTTAAGATTTTCTCCCCCCTTCCTATTCCCTTTCACTAAGTGCTCACTGACCACCTAGTCTAGTCACTCTCTGACCCTGGTTTCCATGCCTTTTAGTCCTCTGAGCTTACCATCTGGGACTCAACAGGACCCAATTGATTAACTTTATCCAGAGAGGCCTTGGTCCTGTCTCCAACTTCTAGACTGGTGGTTCCCATTAGGGATACAGAAGAGCAGATCTGTCTCAATCCATTGGTGGGCAGAAAAGTCCACACACCTCAGTAGAGAGTGTTAGTCCTTGACCCCTAAACCTATCTTGTCCATTGACTTCCTATCCAGCACTCTGTGACTGGGGTCTTAGAAACTTCTGTTGATCACATGTCCTTATTCTCCATGGTTTAGCTGAAACCTCAGTTCTACTTCTTGGTTACTTCATTGAGCCATCAGCCATCTTCCCTGCCATTTCTGTCACATCAGTACTTCTTCCTCCATCATTCTGACTTCTTGCCTATTGGCCAGAGAGGCCAAACTCAGGCCTGAGAACCCTGGTCAATGCCCAAGGTACAGACTGACTTGACAGGGAGATTCCTTGATTATTAGGAATGGCCCCACTCTTGGCCCTGGAGATCCCTTTTTGGGGGATGAGATGGGAGTCACCCTAAGATGAAAAAGGGTCAAGCAGTGACCTGCTTGCTTTGAAAGACTAGAGCTGTTGGTGCAGTCATGTCTGCTGTGCATATATGTGCACACATAGCAAGGAAGCTATATACCACCTAGAGTCAAGCTTGGCTCATTTTCATCCCAAGTTGGAAACCCCTAAGAGTGTGAGACTCTGAAAATAGTTCCCACTCATCCTGGGCAGTCTACTCAGCTGCAACCTGTGGCATCACACTTGTCAGTCAGTTGGGAATACTAGTTGCAGCTGTACCTGTTCTTGGTTGGATGCCAGACCAAAAACCACTGTCTTGAGTCATCACTAGTTCAATCAAATCCCTTTCTCATATTCTTTCTCAGTCCTATTTTTACAAAGATCAATTGCTTTCTAGCCCTGGATAGCTTGGGGTTTCTGCACTGGCTCCTCAAGCCAAAGAAGGATGAGGAGCAAGCGACCTGGGATTAAATCCTGAGCAAGGCCTTCAATAAGCACAAACCGGGCAAATAGCTTCAGACACACCCTCTTCAAGAAACTACTAGTGCACTAGAGACTTTTGCAAGAAAAAGTGATGAGGATATCTGTGGGTTTGGGGAAAACATGTGTGGTTCCTAGTTTGAGAACCACTGATTTGGGACACATGATCTCAGGCATGACAGTTCTCAATCATTCTAGCAAACATAGACAGATAACTATATGCAGACTGCACACAAGTACAGGCACATGGACATGATGCAAAGTCAGATTTGTCATGTCATTCATAAATGTATGTCTACACTATTTCTCACATGGTAGACCCAGAGAGCACACATCCATACACATCTCTCTCACTCAAAGACACAGGTACATGATAGTGTATTTCTCTCTCTCTCTCTCTCTCTCTCTCTCTCTCTCTCTCTCTCTCTCTCTCTCTCTC